>NC_080092.1:16867912-17170730 GCF_950005125.1 Chionomys nivalis | reverse complement strand
TACATGGACCCAGATTTCAGACCTTCTTTAGTGGCTGTCTACAGATGAGAGGCACCAAGGAAATGGGGGAAGACAGGAGAGGGGATTTCTCCTCACGTGGTCCCCAGAACCCCACCAAGGTGCAGCCCCATGCTCTTGATCAGTCCTCCAGCCCACCCCACAGCTCCCTGTCTTCACCCCCAGCAGAGGGGTGTGCTGACTCCACCTTTGCTTGATGTTCTAGACACAGAGACAGCATACAGTCAGTGATGCACAGGGGATATGCACTTAGCAAAAGAACCAAGTGAGAGCCACACAGAGACTCCTCAGAGCCAGGTCCAGTGGAGGGTTCCCACGGCAACTAGGAGGTAGAGAAAAGAGACAGTATGTAGTTGACTTTCAGGGTGGAGTTCAGCTAATGCTAGAGACACACATGGGAGGCATGTGGGAGTCACCTATATGAAGCACACTGTGAGCTACATGAGTCTTGTGTGGGATGTATGGTTGCACTTAAGTATGTTGCAAGTTCATGAACATGGGAACACGTGAGTATTTATGCACACAGACTCTAGTACCCTACAATGTCACATCTATCATAACTTCCTGTCTGTCCTAAACCAAGAATATCTGCCCCGAAGGTAAATAAGGAGATACCAGCTAGCATCAAGGTTCTAGGAACTGGAGAATCATGAAGACACAGCCGTCCATGGTTTCTTTAGATATGTACAAGTAGCGAAGTCTTAGACGACATATCATGCAGTTGAATATAGGCATCTCCTCATCAGGGTCCTCCCTCAGTTTCGCACCCTAACCTAACTGAAGACATTCCTGAGCTTTTAGATAAGACCCCCAAGTCTAGTCAGGAGAAGACTCAACTCTACCATCAAATGACAACAGCCACCAGTGAGCAAACACAGATCATGGGTCAGATGTCATGGTCCTGGCGCAAGCGCACTAGAAGGGTCACTTCTATTCTTTTATAATTCAACTTGACTTCTTTCCTGAGCCCCTATTCTGTGGACATTTTAATTCTAGCATACTTGGGATAAGCCAAGCAGAAATTTTGTGATTTGTTCAGTGCTTTCTTTCCATGCTTTTCTCCCAGAGATCTTGCTGGTGCCCTGGCATTGGCACCCATGGGAAGATGCAGCCATGCACATCACTGTCAGAATTGGAGCATCGCTCCCTCCATCCCCCTCTGTGTTTAATGGCAAGGCCTTTACAGACATGGATGCTCTCTCTGCTCTCTTCTGACCCCTTTGCAGAAAATCCTTAGCTGCCAGAGGCATCTCCTCTCCAATGCAGGTGATAGGACCACCTCCTCTCACCACAGAACCCCAGCAGAGGAAAGAGATAGGAGAATTATCACAACCAAGATGCACTGGAGAGAGGATATGGTATGCACACCCTGAATTCCAAAGGCCAAGGGAGGGTTCCATTGTCCGAAGGCCACGTATGTGAGCCTTATGGTAACCTAGGGAAAGCAGGTCCAGAAACATACTCCAGCATGCCTCTCTCGCTCCTCTTTTGTCCAGACCCCCTCTTCCTCAGCCTTCAAAGAAGGGGAGCCTGTCACACGTGTCCTCAACTGCTCTCAGGAGCTCTGGTTAAGACAAGTGCCTTACAAGCTGAGCAGTTCGGGAACTTGGTTTGGAAAACCAAGAACACGGGTTGCAAAGTCCATTCCAAAGTTCAAAATCTGGGTCTCGATCAGTGTTCTTTCCTCTTCTTGGTGTTTGTTCTAATAATCCTGTCCTCCCCTGAAGCGCCATCACTCCTGCAGGCCCCAGAAAGGTCAAAGGACGAGAAAACACCAAGCAAAGGCACTCTGGTGAGCTTCCAAATGTCATCCTGCCTCATCCTGTCTGAGCCTTGGAGAACCGTGCCAGCAGGATGCTGCCAGGAGGACATGTAAATCTAGAAGCCACACAGCCACTAGTAGAACAAGATTGGACCCTGCAATCATGGATTTTTAAATCTCAGCCTTTAGGTTGGTGTGGTGACAGCTCACACTTGTAGTGCCAACACTCAGGAGGTTAAGGCCAGAGGATTACTATGAGTTCAAGGCCTGCCTGGGCCTCTATCTCAACAACAACAACAACAACAACAACAAAATTTTAGTCTTTAAACCACCTCCTTGAGTCACTGCAACTTGAACTTGTCAAGGTCACGTGGACAGATTATTCTCCCACCACATCAACCAAGGGGAAGAATGAAGCTGAGTAATGTTGACATCAGAACTTACCCTGACCCCTCTCACTTCACACTGGACACCATCTCACATGTCTGTACACATGTGGGGGGGTCTTAGCCCATCTCTAGGGTTTCTCCTGCAGAGGGCAAGGCATTGAGGAAATTCTCAGCATTTGAAGGACTTTCCAGTTCACACATCACTCTGGATTTCCTCCTTAGGAAATGTGACGACCCCGTCACCTGGCCTCAGGTCATCTTCTAAGTCAGCTCCTTTCCCGACTGTTCCCAGCTCTGGTGAACTTCTCCACTGAGATCCTGGTACCCGAGCTCCATCAGTCCTCTTGATATTGCTCCTTGCTTCGCGCACACCCAGCCAGTTGAAATGGCTAGTCTACCTTTCAAGAGTCTGTGACAATCCTCTAATCTGCTCCTTCCCACCTGTCCAGGTCACTTTGCTGTCACCGTCACAGCTGCCCAGGTCACTGAGCTGATTGGCTTTTGCTCTTCTCTGTCCTGTCTCCACACCCTTCTTAGCCCTTTCTCATCTCTCCTCCAGCCCCGTCTATGTCTCTTCCAGAGACATCATGGTTGGAGTCAAGCTTCTCGCACTACTCTGGTTCAAGACCTATCCACCCCCTAGCACTGTTTTATTCAGAAGCATTTGGTGTGCATCTCATATGATGAAGAAAAGTAAAGCAGTGGCCAGAGAATGGGATCATGTGACCATCCTAGACAGGGGGGTCTTTCTGAGGGATGTCACTTTAGCAGTGGCCGGAACACATGGCATGTCCTCGATAACATTTCCTTAACTCATTCACTTTAGTAGTCATATCAGAACCACTGTAGTGAAATACATGAGGCAAGTCACTTAGAAAGATAGACGGGGCTTTGGGCTTGCGGCCTTACACTTCCCGATCCTAAGTTAGGCGGTCCTTGCACTGGGGACCTCTGGCTGGGGTCACACATCACACGGAGGAAGTGACAGAACAAACCACTCAAGCCAGGAAGCAATGAGGAAGAGAACGATCAGAGTTGAGAAAGATTCTGATTCTGCGACCACAACTCACTTCAAGGGCACATCTCCAATGACTTAGGGACCTCCCCTTCAATCCCATCTCCCAAAAGCTTCCCCACTTCTCAGTAATGCCACCCCAGGGACAAGCGCTGATACACGGGACATCAGTGGACATTCATCCACTTATAGCATTGAGAGTCTCACTAAGAGGAATCCCGGACCATTTCCTAGAAATCATTCCCTACAGTTTCTGGTCTTGGGCACATGGCTTGAGAGAGCAAGCGTGTATTTAAATTATCCTATGCAGCAAAGGGAACAGAAGCCTCAAACCCCCAGAAGCCTTTTCTGCAAATAGGTCCTGGACTCCGATAATAAAATGGCACTTTCATTCTCATTAATGGGCAATTGATTTAAGGACCAGACCCACTGGGTTATTGATCAGTGTTAATCATTAGAAAATGCCAAGTTAATGAATCTAACTGCCAGGAGACGCCGGTGGGACTTGGGGAGAGCCAGTTAGACACATAACCTTGCCCGCTTCCAGTTATGCAGAAATCTGGATTTTTCCGGGGAAGGTGGGGTACAGGTAGGAACAGGCTGAGCAGGGCCAGACAAGTCCTGGGCCTCTGATGTGTGCTTCAGATTCTACTACAAGACCATTCCTACCTCATTTCTCAATCTAAATTTCATTTGAAAATATCTTTCTATTTACAGTAAAACTGCAGGCTCTTGTGCCCTGCCTAGGTTAGCCCTACCATAGTAATGGATTAATGCTATACTAGTATTATTAACTAACGTTTAGATCTAATTTATAACACCTTCATTTTCATCTCCTGTCCTTTCTCTACTTCACAGTCAGGGGTCAAGCCTCAGGTTCCTCCTGGATGAGTTTCTTTGTCCTTTCTTCATTTTTGCGACCTTGACAGTTTTCTCTTTTTCTTTTTAGTATGTAAGGATGTTTTGCCTGCATGTGTGTGTGCTTGTGCACCAAATATGTGTCTGGTATCCACAGAAGCCAGAAGAAGGGTTGTGAACTGTCCTATCAGTGCCGGGAGTTAAACCCGGATCCCCTGGAAAAGCAGCCAATGTATTTAACCACTGAGCCATCTCTCCACTCCCGACCTTGATAGTTGTAAGGAGGCATTCTGTAGATATTTGGCTTTGGCTGTTCGTTTGTCTCAAAGTACATTTCTTGATTTCTTGAGGTGTCCATGAATATGTTTTGTTTGTTTGTTTAGTTTGGTTTGGTTTGTTTTTTCGAGACAGGATTTCTCTGTAGCACTGGAACTTTTCCTGGAACTAGCTCTTGTAAACCAGGCTGACCTCAAACTCACAGAGATCCACCTGCCTCTGCCTCCCAAGTGCTGGGATTAAAGGCGTGCACCACCAATGCCTGGCACTGAATATGTTTTTTAAAGCATATATCACTGTATACATTAATGGGATTCACACTAATGTTTCAACATATACTACAGCATAAGATCAAATCTACCCTCTCTCTATCTGCCTTCTAACTCCCTTACACTTTTCCCAACTTCTTGTCACTTCTAGTCTACAACCAGGTTCTGGGTTTTAGCTACATATGTTAGACAGACAGATACAGAGATCATACACAGACAGATACAAATCTCAAACACAGATACATACTGACATTATACATAGACAGATACATACATCATGCATATACATATACAGAGATAATACACAGATACAAACATACAGACGTCATACACAGATAGATACAGACCTCATATACAAACACATACAGACATTATACATAGACAGATACGGACATCATACACAGACACATACAGACATTATACATAGACAGATACAGACATCATACACAAACAGATATGGACATTATACATAGACAGATACATACATCATGCATATACATATACAGAGATAATACACAGATACAAGCATACAGTCGTCATACACAGATAGATACAGACATCATGCACAGATACAGACCTCATATACAGACACATACAGACATTATACATAGACATATATATATATCATACACATACATATACAGAGATCATACACAGATAGATACAGAGACCATACATAGATACAGACATTATACCCAGATAGACACAGACATCATATACATACATATACAGAGATCATACACAGATACGAACATACAGACATCATACACAGATAGATACAGACCATGCACAGACAGATAAAGACATCATACACAGACAGACACAGAGATCATACAAGGATACAGACATTATTCCCAGACAGACAGCATATACAGACATATAATCTTTGTTCTTCTGGATCTGTGTGATTTCACTTAACATGATGTCCTCTAATTCCATCCATATTGCTGCAAATGTCAATTTTTGATGGCTGACTAGTATCCCGGCGTGCATGTATGTGTGCGTATGAGTGTGTGTGAGAGAAACACCTTCTTTATTTGCTCATACACACTCATTTCTGAGTCTCTAGAATGATCCCATATTGCGAATAACCCTGCAATAAACATGCACGTGACAGGAATTTTCTGCTCTGCTACTTCATTTCCTTGGTGGTTGCACCCAGGAGGAATGCTGTGGATGGTTTTCAGAACGTCTCTCCTCTGAGTTTCCTCTGAAATACCCATCTTGATTAATCTGAGATTTGGGAAGGAAGAACACAGGGGCAAAAGGCCGTTCATCTCACACAGTGTGCCAGGCTCACACTCTTGATATTGACTCCCCTCTGCTGATGGTGACCTTGGACCCTGGTGAGGTAATATGTTCCAGTCAGTCTCCAAGGAAGTCTTTCTACACAGCTCACAGGGCAGGAGTGAGGCTTCATTACCCACCTCACTGAGGGCAGAGCATCTACCTAAGTTTCTGGACTTCTGCTTGATGGCTTTCTTATGTTGTTATAGGCTCATGGATGTTTACATTAATACTTAGGGCCATGATATAATACTATTTTACGTTGTTTGAATTATCCCACTGTAGGCTATAGAGAGCTCTTTCAGTTTGCACTTATGTCACTTTGTGTAACCCTGCCACTGAGGGATTTGTGTGTGTGTGTCTGTCTGTCTGTCTGAGCACTTCCTTGCTTTCTTGTGCCACACAATTCTCTAGGCGCCTCTTGCAAATTTTCTGCCTAATCCCTGGAGTCAGTCTTTTCTCCAAGGAACCTAATCCTGCATTAATTTCCACCATGGACTGTTATTTGTTTTGCTTCCTTTATTAGGTAAGAAGCCAAGCCATATTCATTGTGGAAAATTCTTTTACAAGTATGTAGAGGAATAAAGATGGAAATATTGAAAATATCCCTCATAACTCGAGGCAGAGAAAGCTATCATTGACATCTTGGAGTATTTCCCCCAAGGTCCTTCTGCCAAATGCTCTCTCTCTCTCTCTCTCTTTCTCTCTCTCTCTCTCTCTCTCTCTCTCTCTCTCTCTCTCTCTCTCTCTCTCACACACACACACACACACACACTTTATGTGTGTGAGTGTTTTGCCTACATGTATATAAGTGCATTGCTTATGTGCCTGGTGCCTACAGAGGCCAGAAGAGGACACTGGACCTCCTGGAACTGGGTTATACTGTGATGAGCTGCTATGTGGTGTTGGGAACTGAACCCAGATCCCCCTTAAGAGCAACAAGTGCTCCTAATCATTGATCAATCTCTCCAGCCCCTAGATGCTAGCTCTTGAGAAATCCTTTTGTGTTTTCCTACTTGATCTCAGCCAGAGCTAAGTGTATCGCAGGAATGATGAGATGTCCAGCCTTCTGCCCCAGTAGCTGTGGCTGGAGGAGTCAGGTGGGTCTTTCTGTTTCCGGGTTCTGGAAACCTCCCTCACAGGCCCAAGAGGCCAAAAGTCAGGAAGAGTCCATCGGACTCTGAAGACAAGTAAACACACTTCCTTGTGACCCATAGCTGACCTGATCTTCCTGGTCTCCAAGGATTAAGTAAGATAATGTCCACAAAGAGTGGACAAGAGCAGCTGGTAAGTAAAGGCTGTTCTTATTCTAATGTTGTTAGTAGTAGCCAAAGAACCCAAGCACTTAATAGCTCAAGTTCAAGCTTAAGAAGAAGGGCGGCCCTCTGTGCAGGAGACACTCTGCAGAGTGTCTTCCAGATGCTGGCTAGGAAGGGGGAATAGCACCAGGTAAGAATCTTGAGCCCAGGTGATGTCTCTACCGTCTGGCACTTGTCAGTCAGTGGGCTGTTATCTAAGCACCTAATCAATCCTAAGGAATCTCCTCATTCCCGCTCATATCAGAAATCATTGCTTGCCTCCAGTATGAGACTGTGGGCTGCGGGCAAAGAGGAGAGAAAAGCAGTGCCACTGTCATACTTGGCTCCGGAACCTACAGGGGGAGGATAGGACGTAAACATGCAGCGTTATCTGCAGAGTCGGTGGCAGACAGCCGAGGGCTAGGGTCAGTCTGTGCCGTGCTGTGAGGGCTGGGTGTCCAAGTGATTCCTGGAGTCTAGCTAGATACGCCCTGCTGATGCTGGTGACTGGGCGGCTGGACTTGGGGATGCCTGGGACTCTGGAGAAGAATTAGGCCACTTTCTGGCTAGATCATCACTAGGAATTCTAGACAAAATTATTTTACTAGTCCTACCTCTAAAGAGTCCCCTAGGCTGGATCTTGTGACCTCAGCATCACAGCCCACGGCCACCCTGCAGAATCCACTATATCATCCAATTGACCAGACCACTCGTCTGAACCTGGGAGCACTTGGAACAAGTTGTCCCAGACCTTAGTGCAGGCCCTAGAACACAGAAAAGAGGTATGCGTTTGTGGAATGAATGGATTTAGGTAGTCCAGAATAATCTTCCCAGCTCAGTATTGTAAAAGAGATAAACATGGAACCGATATGATTTGGGGTAAATTGTCTCGCCTCTCTGAGTCCCGGTTTCACTTCCTGCAGAGTAAATACAATGACAATTTCCCCTCACTTCAGAGGATTCAATGAGATTGTCTAAGTACGTTATATAAGGTAACATACGCACTATTGCTGTCTACCACTTGAATGTTTCCTACGTTCTGGGGTTGCATCTGATGTGTTTGAACTGATAAATATAGTAGGCACTGAACAAATACTGGTTTCCTTCCCCCAGAACTCATTGAAAGTTTATTTGTTGAAAAGATGGGTGGATGGATGCATGCTCGATGATGGATGGTGGTGGGTGGATAATGGGTGGATGATGGATGGAGAAAGGCTGGATGGAGGGAGCATCCCTCCAGTAGCAGGGGATAGAGTAAGTGTGGGGATCCCACTGGCAGGGCAGAAGGTTGCACCACTTTGGGATAACTATCTTGGACTTCAGAGAGCTCCTGGGTAGGAAGGTTTAGCTTTAATTAAAGTCTCAGCACAGTGTTAAATGCCATTTTATTTTAGTTCGTAATTAACACTAATGAGATGAGCAGATCACAAGCTGCACACGTTTTGGGAAAGTGAAAAACAGCATCCGCTGTTGCCCACCCCACCGCGCGTGCTATGTTCAATTAAAAGTTTCGAGAAAATATTGCAACTGTGCTCCTTGTCTTTGTGGTAATGAAGCATATTAATTTAAGTGTGATGAATACAATATTCCACTGACTTTTTATTCCCTTATCTACAAAAGTTTAAAATAATGGGCCAATTAAACCAGGGGGAAAGAATGCAGGGTTTGGCTGGGGCTCCAATTCAGCAACCCAACAACTGAAGGAGCAAGAACTGTGAGGTTGCAACTGAGCCTGATTCCACCCCAGGACCACAGCTGACAGATACTAATCCGTATGGACATATGTGGACCAGGACAAAATACGTACTGTATCTGGATTGAAGAAACTGCTTCTAGGTTACCCTACAGTCTTGTTTTCTCTGAATAGCGGTTGGATGGATGGGTGGGTGGATGGATGCATGCATGCATGGATGCATAGATAGATGGATGCATGGATGGTTGGATGGATGCATGCATGGATAGATGGATGGATGCATGCATGCATGCATGGATGAATGAATGAATGGATGCATGGATGGATGAATGGACTGATGGATGGAGAGTTGAACCAGATGACCTGCCAAGCTCCCCTTGTTCCCAAAGTAGTAAATCAAGTATCTCTGTGTCTCAACTGACTTCCAAAACAAGGAAGTTAGAGACAGAATGTACAGGTAAGAGTCGGCTCCCTGACTCTAGAAGTTAGAGGCAGCATCTTCAATGCTGGCGCATTCTCCAGCTCATTAGTGTAGGGCACATCTATTTGTTTCAGAGTCAGTCTGAGCTTGGCTGTGGCCCACGGGATCTTCCCTCTCTGAAGTAGAGGTTTCCTGAGCGCAGCTGGCTTCTGGAAAGGCTGACCCTTCCCTTGCACACCTTGCATTAGAAGTGAGAGTCTTAGAGAAGACCTGTGAACCTGGCACATAGCCCAGGTATGTCCTTACTGACCTCTGGAAGGCTGCCCACTTCCACATGCTCCTGTAGTCACTAACTGGACCTTGCCACTGTGACATTTGAGGCTGTCTGTATTATATACTATCAAATCTCTGTGTGCCCTGGCTCCCTATACTCTGTTCTCTGTCTTGTGGACATTCTACACACACACACACACACACACACACACACACACACGAGCTACAAACCCATTTTCTCAGCCTAAAAATAAAAATCCTTTGTATGGTCTACAGTGCTCCGTACATCCGACCCTGCATGCAAAAGCCCTTGCAGTTCTATCTGTTGCCATGGCTCCTCTTGTCTCCATCCACTCCTAAACACCATTTCAACTTCAGCTCCCACCTTCCTCGGGTCCTTTACATGTGTGTGTGGTTGAATGTCCTTGCAACACCTCTCATCTAGTTAAAGCTTATTTATCTGCCATTCTTAACTCAAAACATCACTTCAAGGAAGGCATCTGGATTTAAACTCTTTACACCAATTCCATCCAGCCTGTGTTTGTCCCTAGGTTTCTGTTGTCCCTGCTCTGAGTATCTTTCCTTCACAGCATCTTTCTTGTCACAGCCGATTATCATATCGCTGTGCTAGTACTTGAGTCATGGATGTCTCCCCCACTAGGCCATTTGCATTAAACCATGTATCTCTGGTGCTTAACACAGAGTCTGGTTCATAAAAGATGCTCAGTACATAGGCACTACGTGTGTGGATTAATTAATTAGTTAATGCCCAATTCAAAAGCTTTGCTCTTAGGCCAGAGAGATGGCTTGGCAGTTTGGAGCATTCTTTGTTCTTCCAGAGGACCAGAGTTTGGTTCCCACTACCCACATAAAGCAGCTTAAAACCACCAGTTGTCACAAGTTCAGCTCTTATGTATTGGACAACCTCTTCTGGCCTCCACAGAAACCTACACACACACACACATACACACACACACACACAAGTACATACACACACGCATAAATTTTAAAAATAAATCTAATTTTAGAAAAAAGTTCTTCTCTTCCTACTTCCCTACACTGATTGCAGTGTGGGGCTTCTTCATTCCAGAAGCACTGACTCTGTGTTAGGCTCCATGTTGGGAACTTAAACACCTTCGCTCTATCTCGTTCTCAATCAGCTGACCACATAATAAGAGTCACCTGACTACTCATCAACAGAGCAGTATGTCATGTTCACAATGGGCATAAGCTTGGGGCTTCCTGGAAGCAAAAGGAAAACTCCTATACCTGACAGGGAGGCTTCACAAAGAACACAGCCCCTAAGCTAAGCCCGAAAGGAAAAGGTGTTGGCTGAGAAAATCCAGGCAAACTTAGTGCTCCGGCTGATAAACCCATGTGGGAAACTTGGAAGAAAGGCAGGGACCAGTGCTGGGAGAAAAGCAGCCAAGGTGATGACCGAACCCAGGAGATAGGGGCTGGGCTGGAGAAGATAGGCAAGAAGAAACAAGAACCAAGAAGCAGCAGCAGCTGAAGATGGCAGTGACAGAGTCAGGGTGAAAGGACCTGCCTGTGAGACCCCAAATTTGAGGAGTTTCTTCTGGAGACACTGAGAGAAGACTGTTCGCACGTGAAGTGGGGGACCCCAGCTCTGGGGAGACCAAGGTGGACTCACACCTCTTCCCCGAACCTAAGCTGTCTTTTCCTCAGGGGGGCTCAGTGTGGCTGACCTTGCTCATTCATTGCAGGGAGAATTCATTTCAGGGTGGGAAATTTTTTAAAAAGTGCAAGATTAAGCAGTGTAATCAGCCGCTGCTGAGAATTGGAAATGCAATAAATAATAATAGCGTTGAGAGCTGTTTTTAATAACTCACCAGTGTAATTTAGCCTCTGCTTCTCGGAGCATATGTAAAATATGTCAGATTGGGTGTACTGGCAAATGCCTCATTGCCAGCCTCTGAAGACAAATGTCTTCCCAGGAGGGAGGGGGATGGAGGGAGAACTCGGAGGACTCTGTTGGAAAAGAGATGCGGGAAGGCAGGCATTGTTCATTTGGACTCTGCTAACTCCACACTGTGACCCTCTGTTCAGGTGACAGGTCTCGATGGGCTGTCTTCAAAGGTGGATAACAGCAACACCTCTAGAGGATGGTACTTCTGATCTGAGGGACAATGAGTTGCTTGCGAACCATAGGGTCCCTGTTTGCACTCCGCTGGCGTTCTGATGAATGGTCATCCTGGCTTGTCCAGTACAGCAGGTCCCTAGGGATGGGCCACCATGGCAGTACTTGTCTTATTTCCTTGAGTTAGCGAATACTTCTGCAACCACTGAAATTGGTTGTTCAAAATGCTTGAATTCTAACTGCCAGCAATTCCCGTGGACTGTCCTGTTCTCTGGGGTCCAAACTGTCATCCTGGAACTAACTAGGAGTCTTCAACTCTTAGGAAGACAACTTGACACCCTTGAGATAAAATGGTCATTGTCAGGCAACGATCAAACTTATACCTGGCTGCCTGACTACCCACGGGATGAGGAAGTTGAGTGTAACACCTGATACTTACAGTCACCTGTCTCTTTGTCCCCTTCACAATACTGTGACTTTGCTTATGGGGGACTTCATTCTCCAGGGGAGGAAACTGGAGTTGAGGTAGCTTTTGCAAGAGCTAGAAAATTATTGTGCTTGGGGCCTGACTTCAGTTCCTTCTGACTTTCAGAGCCTATGCTATCCAGCTATGCCACCCTCTGCTGCCAGTTGGTACAGTCAATGCATTATCGGTGTCCTGTCACTGGCCGTCCTGGTCTGGGTCACCCTATGTTTCTTCAAAGCTGCAGCCTTGTGATGTACAAAGTGTGTTTTACTCATTGACGTGCACATTAGGTAAATGGCTTTGGAGGGTTAATTGGTAATATCAAATGAATCAGAACGCGCACCTGGGAGGCAGTCACCCTCCTGGGTGAGCTCCGCAAGGCAAGTTCTCCCACCTCTGTCTATGTTTGGGGGCCGATAATCTGTGTTATGCTGCAGGGATGCTGTGTGCATCTGGGAACTGCAGCGTCTCTGGCAATTCCTTCTTATGAAGAAATGAGGGAGAAGGAAGAAATGCGAGAAGAAAGGAGGCAGAGAAGAGGCCGGAAGTTAATTAGCTTAAGCCAGATTGTAAGGATAATTTACAAATGTGTTCACTACCGTGGAATTTCTGCTGAAATTCTGATAGAGCCCAGAGCCCTCCTGCGAAAGGAGGGGAGGAAATACAGAAACAAGCCAGTGGGTATGTAAACACCTTTACTGGCTGGTGCTATTTCAACTGACAGACGCTAAACTGTGCCCAGACTCACACAGTGATGAGCCGCTGATGAGCCACATGAAGGCTGGGCACTCGGTGATGGTTGTGCCCTGTGCCCTTCCACTGTCGGCGAAGCAGAACTCTGCTCTCTAGCCTGTTTTAATCCAGACCCCACAGCTTTGCATCTGGGCCTGGAGTCAAGAAAGGAGAAGCAGATGTTGAAGAAACCAAGAAGGGACATGTGTTACAAGTTACAAGTTTGGAGAACTGGATCCTGACAATCCATTTCAGGGTTCACAGAACCCTGAAAACAAGGCGGGGGGGGGGGCTTCCAATTTGACTTCCCCAATACCTGCAATGAGATTTTCCCAGGGATTTTTTTTAACTCCAAGGACAGAAACCAGCAGGTTTCTCTACAGTGGCCCCCTTCTCTCTCCTTGGTCTCCATGGAGCCAATTATCAAACAAGAAGATCCTAGCTGAGAACTGGCTAGTCAGGTCTGGGATGGGAATGGAGGTCAGGAATCAGGTTGCGGAAGACTGCAGAGGGAATGCGAGAGGAGATGGGGTGGAAAGCCAGGCCAGCCAGACTCAGGGAAAGCTGCCTATAGCAAAACCTCTGAAAGAGGGCTACTAGCTGGGTGCAGCCTCTGTCTAAATTGTAACATTATGTTGACACCAATGAGATCCACCTTGATTGCTGCAATAATTAAGGCAACAGAGGAAACCTGAATAGAGTCAAGCATGCTGCCTGCTGCATGGATGCCCTGCGCGGTAGCTTCCCTCCCGTGCCCTCGCTTTCTTATCTCAACAACAGATCATGTTGTATCCTAACTGTAAGCTCGATTAAGAACCATGGTACAGCATGTTCTCAACAAGGACTTATTGAAATGCAGAAATATACAAACAGTTTTAAAGAGTTAAGCAGTAATTTACAAATAAAAAATAAAACCCTCCTAATGGGACTTTCTGACACTGTGGACCTTCTGGTAGATGTAAGGCTTCTCTTCCAGCCTAGCCACAGCGTAAAAGAGGTACCCAGAACTTAGGGAGACAGGGAACAACTGAAATCGGGAAGAAAAAGGGAGGAGGGAGAAGGAGGTAGGAAAAAAGATAGGCATCATCACTGTGTTATTGTATGATTACCACCATCGTTAGAAAACTAATTTGAACAAGCTCAGCCTGTGCCCCCAAAAGGGCACCAAGCGAGGAGCTGGACTCAAGAACATGGAAATAGTTTTCTCATTTTGACTGGTGATGGGAATAATAATTATTTTTTTCTCTGAACCATAACCACTTTGCAGTTAAACAATTTGCTTTCGGGTCGGATCAGGAGCTCTCTCTCGGGTGGTGCTCCGAGGAATTCCTTCATTTCTTTCGCACCTTTTAAAGAAAAGAAAACTCCGGGTGCAATTATTGGCATTATATTTATACCAACTGTAACACAACATTTCAGAAAATGAGGCTCCTACCAAATTAGTTTATCCTAATGAAGTTTAGCCAGTACCCTAGCAGGGAGCAGCAACTGGACAATTTGTCTCAGTGGCCCAAGCGCTGGGGAACCACTCAGAGAAGCCACATGCTAGCTGCAAGCCTTGTTGAGTCAAGAGCATACAGGTTGAGTAGTGTGTGTGTTTTCAGTTACCTGGATGGATGGCTCTCTCCTGTGGGTCGCTGAACCACAGGGTCCCTGCATTAGCTTCAGCTCACACAGTAGCAATCTGGCTGGGGGGATGCAGATGTAACTTGCTATAATAGAATTTGATTTCACGACTGCTTGGGGCAGACACTCAGGCAGAGTTTAAGCAACAAATTATTCTCGGCTGAGAACATCTGCCTGGAAGGAAGAGTTGTGGCTGAAGAATGGAAACTCGACAAGCCAGAGATTTCCAGAAGAAGTCTGAAGTATATCCTTTATGTTCCCAAGATCAAAACCTGCCAACTCTACAACTATGACTCGTCGATTCTGTTTTACGGGTGAGGAAACTCAGGGACTGAAAAACAGGTGAAAGAGGATGTAATTCAGTCAGTCTGGCATCCTCTGCTTTGCACTGTGATTCTCTGTGTACCGGGGTCTGTGCCAGGTGCCCTCTGGCGCTGCCTTGCTTCATTATGGCAATGGCCTAAAAGAGGTACTGTTCCTAGTGAGGACACTGGATCCAAAAGTTTAAGTGAGATAGAGCTCAGTGGTACAGTGTGCACCCAGACTGTGTAAGGCCATATGATTGATCCGTGACATGGACATAAGCAAGAGAAGAGATTAAAGCAACTTGACCCAGGTCACCCATCTACAAGGAGACGGAGTTAAAATTCAAACCCAGGGGCTCGATGATTATTTGGCAGAAATTCACCCCCTGTAAGTAGGTGCATCTTGGTTCCCAGGATTGCTGAGAGACCTCACAAAACATGGCAGGACTCACATGTCAGAGTATGAGAACCATATCAGATCCTGACCCTTTGTGGTATTAGAGGGGAAAAAAAGTCAAAGGTCTATTACCTACAATTCATCGTCACCAGAGAGCTTTTCTTATGGGATCAAGCCTTTGTTTCTTATGGCAAATGCCTCCTAGTGTTGGTGAAGGGTTGAAGAAGGCCAGCAAAGTGAACATTCTTGGCCAAAAATAGTAATTTGAGATAAACTAATGAGAAAAGTGTCAAGTTCTGTGCATGCTTAGATCACCAGTGTAAACAGATTTACTTTATGATCCACTGGAAATAAGAGATGGCAATTTGCAAAAACGGAATTTCCCAAGTGGTCCAGTGAGAGGGAAGTTTTCTCATCAAGTGAAAGGTGGGACTCTAAAGGGGTGTGGGTGGGGAGCTCTGCACACACTCATGCACGGTAGCGAGACTGCGAAGTGAAGAGGTGGTTCCTAGAGTCAGTGAGTCATGATGATCTCACAAATGCCAGGCCACAGGCTCCACGTTCACCTGCTGGGGATGCTGCAGTCTCGGACTCACGTGGGTGGAGCACCATCCAGGAGATCTGAGATGCACTCTCCTCTTCCTGGGCTTGAAGAAGAGTGCTGTGTGCACCTTGCAGTTTCTTGGAAGTTAATAGTTTGAGGTTTCTGCCATTCCTAAAATTTAGAATTTTGAGACAACTTTTAAACTTTTACATGATGACAGTAGAGCAGAAAGTGGAGCCACCATGTCCCCCTTTGCACCATTCGTTCCCAAAGGATTGTGACAAGCAATTAAATCTGGTTCCATGCATCTTATAAATACTAAAAAAAAAATGCCTAGTGGGGGAATGGAGTGGAAATGTGTGTGAAGTCAAACAGGGAAAGAAGTGAAAATGGAGGTGGGGCAGAACCCCAAGAGAGAAGGTAAGATGGAGCTATCTGCTCAGAGCTGTCATCTGAAGCAATAAACAGATGCACATGTCTGCAAAGATGAAGAAGGCAGAGGCAAGAAGGTCCAGAGCAACACGGTCTTAAGGGGCTGAGAGTTATCAGAAAGGAAGCAATAAAGAGGGGGAAAGAGACAGGTGCAGACAAGGCTCAGGCTAGAGAAGCCAGAGCAAGGGGCTGGCTTACTGCAGACTTGGGGGTGGAGACTTGGGGGTCTCCCACACTACTGTTATCTCACATGCCTGGGCACCCTGCCTTGCGGGGTAACAGACGCTAGCCCTCCAAGGGTAGAAAAGATACTTCATCAAGATGACTCTGCACAGGTGGATTGGCTAAATTTCTGTCTGGATAGGTAGGATCTGGAAGAGAATCGTGGTGTCTCGAAAACCAGAAGTAGTGAGGAGAAATGTTCATTTATAACACTTGCTCTTTTTGAAGTATCGTCATTTCTTCCATGCCAATGACTGACTTTGTAATTTATGAAAAAATAGCTTTCGCGGCTGGTACAGGCAGACTCCAGGGGCTGTGTTTGGACATGGTTTGGCTCCCAGACATTCAGGTACAAAAGGACAATGTTGAGGGGATGGAACCTTTAACAGTTGGGGTCTAAGAGGCAGTAAGGTCACTGAGGGCTCCCCCTCCTGAATGGATTAATGCTGTCTGAAGAGCCTGAGTCAGCTCTGGTCATAAAGGATTCTGAAATATTTTATTAATATATCAAGGCGCAAACCTGGCTGTCCAGTCTCTTGCCCCAGGTCTTGCTTGCACACAGGCTCCCTGTCTGCTCTGGTTCCCTCACCGGAGTCACAGATGCAAATGACCAGAACTGTGAGCTACACAAAGCCTTTTACTTATAAAATGTCCCAGTTCCCAGTTATTTTGTTAGAACAACAGAAAATTGAACAGTACTCCACAATATCATTGTCCAGACACCAGTGAGACCAAACACAGACACATAAAACTGAGATATGTAGATTATTTTCCCTTTTAAAATAAAAAATGAACTGGGTGGTGGTGGCACAGGCATTTAATCCCAACACTCGGGGGCAGAGGCAGGCAGATCTCTGTGAGTTCAAGGCCATCCCGATCTACAGAGCTAGTTTAAGGACAGCCAGGACTACACAGAGAAACTCTGTCTCAGAGAGAGAGAGAGAGAGAGAGAGAGAGAGAGAGAGAGAGAGAGATTGGTGCTCACACTTAGTTCTTGCTAATACTTTAAATCCATTCTACAGATATGTGAAGAAAAACTTCAATAATGGGTCATCCTTTAACCCAATCCCTGAATTCTCTACAGAGGCAACCAAACTTGTCAGTGATCCATTATATCTGTCTAGAAATATTTTATGTATCTGCCAGGAGATGTATATATCTTGTCAACATTAAAATGATAATGTGAAACAACTTATTTTTTCATGTAATAATATGTTTAAGAGCCCCCACCCAAAGATACATAAGTGTATCATATTATCTTAATGGCTACAAAGTATACTTTTTCCTTGTGGCCTATAGTGATAAGCATAGAAGATTTTTCAGTCCTTTTTTTCTATAACCAAGTGAGCAAAGAATTTGTCTGTCCATATTGGTGCATGTACGTATGCATCTCTACAAGTAAGATCTCGGGAGGAAAGAAATGTGTTGTTTTATTGAAATGTTTGCATTTCTGCTGACTATCCAAGAGAGTGCCCTTCCTCAAACAGTCGCCAGTACAGTGTGTCCCCAAGATATGGCCCAGTGTTGCTTAGTACAGCCCTGCCCTCACTCTGTTTTCTCAGAGGAGGTCAGCTGATCCACAGCAGAGGAGCCTGGGCCCCAGATGGAGGTGCAGGATCATGCCAGAGATCAGGTGTCTGTGGCTCTAAGTCTCCAGTCTTCCTCCTTCAATGCATTTGGGTACTTCCCCCAGCAAGCTGCTGCTGGCATTCTGTGTAAGAAGAGACTGAAGTCTGCACGGAACCTGAACGTTTAGAACATCCCTTTTTTTGCTTTCCCATATCCCACCTCTGAATTGTCTCTTTCACTTCAGCCCCGGGATTACACGCTCAACCTGTCCCCCTAAACTCCTGACACAGTTAAGAGATTGCTAGGAGACAGATGGGACTGGATGTGCCCGGTTTATAACTTTCTTGGTGATTGTTACCAGAGCCACTTCATAATGTCAGGGTTAGAATCAGCTGCATTCCAGGACCAGCTTGTCTGATTTTTGCACTGGAAAAGTAAAGACAAATTGTTAGGGGGGCAAAATCAGTTTTTACCTCTGGGTCTGGGATCTGAAGCAATCAACATCTTTGTCTTTAACACGGTTTACATTGGCACACAAGCCAGGATTCAGGAATCCTTCAGAGAGTATGCCGCGAGGTGTTGCCAATTATTGTTTCTTTCTGCTAGCAGATGTTTAGGGGCTGGTTAAACCTTAGGAGAAATTACCTTAGGAAACGGGGAAATAAAAGCAAAGATTACCAAGAAACGTAGAGATTGCAAGGTAGGAGGAGAGAGGTGGAGGGAGGAGTGGAAAAGAGGGAGGGAGAAAGTGAGAGGAAGCGAGGCTGGTGGAAATAACTGTACACTTGTAACAGCGGGGAAAGAAGCGCGATTTTCCAGCTTTAAATGCCTGTCAGCGCCCTGCTTGCCCACCTGAGATTGGAGATGTTGACAGAGGGCGAGTCGGAAGGGCTCCAGACCTTGGGAATAGTGGTGGTCGTGTGTTCCTCTCTGAAACTATTGCACTACCTCGGGCTGATTGACTTGTCGGACGGTAAGCGAGCCCCGGAGCTTCCCCGTTCTGTACGAACGTATTATCCGGCTTCGATAGTTGTAAAAGTAGTTCAGGGGGGAAAAAAATAAGCGGGAAGTGCGCGAGAGTCTCAGAGGATCTGACGGCGCCGCCGCTGCACCAGCCTTCCTTAGCTGGCTTAGCGCTGTCCGTGGTGCTGAACTGTGCCGCGCCACCGGAGCGCATGTGGGTCCTGGTGTTTGTTGAATGAGCAGAGCATAAGGCATACTTCTCCCGGAAAGTGTCTGATAAATATGCGTATTTTGGTAGAAGCCAGAGACTTTTAAAAGTCATTATGTTGTTGATTAACTTGCAGTAGCTGAGAAGATTATAGGAAGGTAAAATGCTAATCACAGCCCAACAATTAACTAACAAATGCTGGCTCCTTTCCCTAACCCTCAACCTTCATAAAGACTCTTGTTCTAAAGCCACTTCATCAGCTGTGGCTTTAATTCCAGTTCTTAATGAGAATGTAGCTATAAATCCGGGTCACCAGCATTGTTTATGATTGCGAAAGTGGTAGTGGTTTGGAGCTCTTGAGTGCCTCTCTTCTGGTTATACATAAAATACATAATAGGTTGTTTTTCAAACTGCAGTCTCTTGCATTGCTCTGCAGAATGCAAGAACTTGCTTATATGTGACTGTTTGAGTAATGACAGAGAGATGAAAGTGTTGATTACCCTGATGCTGCTGGTACAATGTGTGTGTGTGCGTGTGTGTGTGTGTGTGTGTTAAAGCACCAGTCCATAACCCTCAGACATGTGTCATTATTATGGTGTAACCAAAATTTTTTAATGTTGAAGAAGATGAAATTTTAAAATACCTGGATTCGATTATCATATGCTACATACCATGTACCAAGTTGTCACATGCTACAAACATGTACAATTGAATTAAGAAGTTTTAAAAATAAAAGAATTAAATGCCACATGAAGAACAGTTAGCAGCAAGTTTTTCAAACTTAAGAGATATACCCAAAGTATATGCAATGTATTCAACATACATTCTCTAATAACTGCATAGCATGGGCAGGAGTTCTTTTCCAACAGGCATTGTATGACTAAACTCTATACAATAATGAAATATCAGTTGTATACCAATAACTAGTTAAAAATTCCAATCACTTCTTAAGGATTTGGGTCTCCGTTTTGGGGGTGGTGTTTTTAAGACAGGGGGTTTTTCTGTGTAGCCTTGACTATCATGGAACTCGCTCTGTAGACCAGGCTGGCCTCAAACTCACAGAGATCTGCCTGCCTCTGCCTCCCAAGTACAGGGATTGAAGGCCTAATACCACCATGCCCAGCCCTTCCTTTAGGCTGGATACGGTGGTGCATGTCCTTGATCCAAGCACTGTAGAGGCATCTGCAGATGGATCTCTGTAAGTCTGAGGCCAGCCTGATCATGAGTTCCAAGCCAGTCAGGGCTTCAGAGTGAGACCTTGTCTGAACAGAAAAGGAAAAAAAAATCTTTGTAGTTTGTTTTAATCTCTCCTCCAAGTAATTTTAGAGCTAATCCTCTTAACTGAGTTTTATGGATTGAGATGGTAACTAGACTCTCAGTCTATTGTCTCTGCTTCAGCCAGCCCAGACGACTGGACTGTGTTAGGCCTGGATGTGGGAGTTGTTTTAGCTCTAGCTAAAATGTAGTGAATCGATGGTTTTATAACCCTAATTTCCCGAGATGTTGAAAACGGAAGCACATTTAGAAATATTTTCTTCCTCCTTAAAACACACGTGAAATCTAAATATCTGTACAAACAGTTCTGTGTGTGTAGAGAGAGTTGGCCACTTAAGTGTACCCTGTCTAAGACCCAAGCTCAGCTGGCCCACCAGTGTTAACAGACACTTAATCCCTCTGTTGCAGAGCATATTCTAGGAGAACATGTTTCAGCCGTGTTCAGAGCTCCAGAGTAGCTACTAACTGATACTGTGAGTGCAGGCATTACTAACCATTTCCTCATGAGGCCAAGTGAGGGTGATGTCAAAACATCCTGATCTTCCCTTCTTGTATCCAGAAGTGTCTGTCTACCTCCCCGCCCCCACTAGTGCTTCTGAAGATTGTAGCTTTCTACTTTGTTACTAGGGAGGATGTCAGTCATCCATCTAAAATTACAGAAATGGGAAAAGGGTAAAGTTTTTAAAAAGTAGAGACATTGCATTTAGCACTATTGCTAGAAGCCCTACATGAAGGAAAGGAAGGGATAGGCATTTATTCAGCGCCTATGAGGCACCAAGAATAGTTAGGTGGATTTATGTGCAAGAATGAGTGAGCCCTGCAGAGTAACACTCCGAGGAAAATAAATAAATAGTTCTGGAAAGCAGATGTCATCCTTCCTTTTATATAAGAAGACAGATTGAGGAAAGTGAAATTAAATTTCCAGAGATACAACAACTGTGTGGTGGAAGTGCCTGCCTCTGGGGTTCCACCTTCTGCTTTACACACCATCAGGGAGCTGGGCCAGATGAGGTCTGCGATGTGTCCTTAAGCCTATAGCACATATGGGTGCATAGGTTAGAGCCCTCCCAATAAGGCGTGGAATGTCATTTTCAATGTGTATACAACATTAGAAGCTCTGTTAACTTATTGGAGAGAGTGCTGAGGGGGAAGTCTACTTTCAGGAAAAGCTCTGGTATCCATGTGATATAGTCACTCCAAGGAGAGTGGAACGCCTTTATAGGACCCTGGGATCTTAGTCTTACTCTTAATATAGTTTCTTATGGGCAATGTGAGATGGTACAGAAATGTCAGGTGCAGGATCAGAAGGGCTGGAATCCAGACCTGGGCATGTCTTGCATTATTTGCCAGTTCCAACAAACCCCTTCTCTCTCTCATTTTCCTCACTTTCCTCTCAAGAAAGAGAAACTATTAGCAATCATTCTATTAAGTTCCTGATGCTGCATACCCGATTGCTACAAATTAGGTGTTTTGAAATAACAGACAAATTCCCTTTCATGGTTCTGGAGGCTAAATGTCCAAAGTCAAGGTGCTGGCAAACTCTGGAGTCTGGGGCATCTTGGGAAAGATCCTTCCTGGCCACTTCTACCTTTTGGCACTCCAGGTGGTTTTTAGCTTCTGGCAGCATAACCCCAATCTCAGAATCCACCTAACTTCTTCTCCCTGTGTGCATCTAGCTTTACGTGGTGATTCTCCCCCCTTTGTAAGGACTGCAGCCATGTTGTGTTGGGGCCCACTCTAATAATTTGATTTTAACTTCATTACATCTGCAAAGACCTTATTTCCAAATAAGGGTTGGAGTTAGAACTTCAATAAGCCTTTTGGGAAGATACAATTCAATTTATAACAATTGGAGGTGTGTAATTCGATTCATAACAGCAGCAGTCATGCTCCTATAGCTGCATAAAGAATTAAATGAAAAACACGTGGGTAAAGGCCAACCTTCCTACCTACAGCTGTGCTTCATCATGCTTAACACTGCTTTGACATGAAAGCATCCCCCACCCCAAAAGAATGTAATATTCATTAGGGGGAAAACATGCATTGCTATGGCCAAGTCTTTGGTCAATAGAATCATTTCCTTTGGATTTGAAAGGGAAGAATTGTTGGTATAGAAGTTTTCCAAATAAGAATCCTAGAAACACCCTTCGCCCTACATGCCATGTCATCATACACACTCCTGCTTCTACTGCAGTTCCTGCTAATCAGCTGAACTCGGCCCTGCTTCTACCTGAGGAGTGGCAAGTGCTTCCTGGGGTGAGGTGAAGGCAGGCAAGTAGATTCTAAGTTCAGAGAACTTCACCAGTTCATTAGCTGTCTCTCTGCTCACTCAGCTCTACTAGGTAAGACCACTATTTTCCCTCAGAGTCATGTCTAGCCATACCTATAAACCCTGCCATAGCAACTTCAAAAGGCATTGGCTATTCCAGGTCGAGTGTCCGATTAAGACAGCAAGGCATACATCAGTGTCTCTCAACAGGGTTCTCCTACAGCTGTATCTTACATACCTTACATCTGTCTTAGTTGCTCTGGAGGCTTGCTAAATCCATTTGTTAGTGAAAAGATTGAACACGGCTCTTAAGAAGCTCACTAACATATGTGCCTGGATTCAACCATTATTTATAGGTTTATCATATGTCTGATATTTCATAGACTAAAATACAGTGTTTGACCTGGACCTCAGAACAGTTCTGATATTAAAAAGCTGTATATTGTTGATGGATCAAATTTGTAGATCTAAAAAACATTGAGACTTGAGCTCCCGTTTCAAACAGAATGACCATGAAGTAACTATTTCAAGACTTTGGATCTCTTCTGTCTAAACATACATAGCCTTATGCTTAAATTGTACCTGGAACATACAGAGATTCACTAATCCTCTTAGTGTGCATCTAGACTATTCTTCTTGGTGAAGTCCTCATGACCTACTACAGCCAGGTTTATAGAAAGCTGAATAATGGCTGCATAAAGAGACCAGATGTGAGCTGCTGGAATGTGTATCAGTTACCCTAACAGAAAAAGTTCTTTGTGGATATAATGAAGTCAAAGGGCCTGAGATGCAATTCTCCTGGATTACGTGGGTGGGCCCTAGATGTCATCACAGATGGTTTAAGAGGCAGATAGAGACGAGACACAAATGGGTGAGACAAAGATGGGAGACAGAAACGGGGATTGGAGTGATGTATCGGTAAACCAAGGGGTGCTGGCAGTCCCCTGGGACCTAATATGGAGAAGGCAAAGAATTTGCTTCCTGTGGAGACTTTCAAAGCTGTGGTCTTGCCAGCTTTCATTTCAGCATAAGACGTTGAAGTTCTGACCTCTGCTGCTGAGTATCAGTTTTTACTAGTTTAGCCATCAGCTTTCAGTATTCTGTTGTGACAGCCTTAGGAAAACAATGCAGCCTTTTAAAGTATTTCTTCATTCATTATAATAGAATATGAAATAAAATACATATACTTAAAAGCTCAGGAACGGATAGGCCTATTGATCAGGAAAGCTAGTAATATAAGGACTCGGGTTACATTTTCTCAGCAGTTAGAAGAAAGACGAGAAGTAGCAAGCCCGACTGCCTATCAGCACCAACGTGGGGGACTGGAAAGATTTACATTAGTGGTGAAGGGCAGCAATAAGACTGCATATTCAGCGTGTGCCAAGCAAAACTCCTCATAATAAAAACTTACCCTCTCCCTGGACTGGAGAGATGGCTCGGTGGTTAAAAGTACATACTGAGTTTGGCTCTCAGCATCCATCAGGCCGTTCACAACTGCCGATAACTCCAGCTTCTAGGGACCCAACACCCTCTTCTGGATGCTACTAACACATACACTCACACATACACACACCATACATGCATACACACGCCATTTTTAAACAATAAAAATAAATCTTATAAAAACTCTCATGAACAAACAAACAGAAATGCATTTTCCTTCTGCAACCTCAGCCCAGACTTTCCTCTTTTCTCTTCTTCCTCTTCCTCTACTTTTTGCTCATTTTAAAGGCTTCTGTAAATCTAGTCATACTTTAAATGGTGTGTTTAACCTTGATTTCTTGTCTGCTTGTTTTAAGCAGTGTCTATGACCCAACTTCTCCAAGATGTGAGACAGGACACCTTCACTTCCTTCTGCATTTCCCATCCTATCTGCCAACTCTATTCATTATATTGTCGTTTCACAGGTCAGCATTTTGATGCACCCCAAAGCATCCCTATTCCAAGGCAAATAGGAAGTTCTTCCCGTATCTCATTCAGCTTGAGGGCAACCCCAGCTCCTGTTTTGGGGGTTCCCAGTTCTGTCTGCCAGCGTCTCTCCTGATATGATCAGGAGACATCTCCCCATCTTCTTCAGCAGCAGAACTTCCTGTGTTCAGAGTCCTTCCAGCCCTTCCCATTTCCAGAAAATATTGAGAGCTACCCAAGGCCGGGCCTTCTATCCTCCATCCCAATATAACCAACCTGCTGTCTCTCTGCTTGCCCACAGATTCACCCTACAGCTGAGAATCCCCTGAAACCAGGGCATATGGCACTGTGTTTGGAGAACCAGGATAGCTGGTACTTCACAGTATACTCTAGCAAACACCAACTAACCTTGTGAATTTTAATTTTCTGTCCACAATTGTAAATCCTGAGGGGGGGGGGAAGAGAAAGGTGCATGCAAGTGAAAGTATCTGAACTGGACTGGACTGACTTTCCTCAAAGAAATAAAAATCATTCAGTTTATCTGTTTTAAGTCCCATATATACATACACACACACATATACATTTATGCATGTATGTATGTATTATGTATGTATGTATGTGTGAATGCGATACATGAATGCATCTTTTCGGGAACTCCTCACCACACAAAGTGAGATGTCCACTACACCCCTCTGTGTGTCTGTCCCTTTTCTGTTTCCAGCCCCATGACATATGCAGCCTGTATGCCCATCCTATTATTACCCTCATGACAAAGTTATATTAAGATACTTGAGTTCAGATGCTGGAAATCATAGGGCAGATGGCTGTTGGCATGGGATTGACACCTGACTTTTACATCAAGAAAAATGGATATAACTGTAATAAAGGAAGAGAAAGAAAACCACCAGGTAAGTTCGTAACGTTCCCAGATACAGAGAAAGGAGAGAGAGAGAGAGAGAGAGAGAGAGAGAGAGAGAGAGAGAGAGAGAGAGAGAGAGAGGAGTAGAAATAAAACATGGCAGGGATGAAAGAGACACATGGATAAAAGTGAGAGAGGAATGGAGAGAGGGTAACAGGAAGGAGAGCCTCCCAATTCTCAAGCAAGCATGTGGCTCTCAGGTTCACTTAATGCTTAAGAAATTCCCTGTAACCATCACCCATCTGGAGTTAGCCTTCATTCTCCAGGAACTCCTCATGGCATAGCAAAATCACAGCAGTCTGCCCTGTGCTTGAGTGGTGACCAGGATATAGTTCCCATCAGACAAACCAGCTCTGCAGCTGAAGCCGAATGCGCACAAAGAAACTCCGGAGCGGGTCACTTGGGGCTTTCGTTTGTCTAGTTTGTTCTACACTGAACGCCACTGATCTGCTGTCCTTGACAATGAGCACGTTACGTTTTCTTTCTTTTACTTCCCTCAAGGCAACACGTAAACATTAGGCTGTGTGTAGGCTGCTCCTCGTCAGCTCATCTCACCTCACTGTGTCTGTCCTCTTCCCAGTCTCCAGCCCAAAAACATCAAGTCTCTGCCCTCTCCTAGGGTCCCCTACTGTGGTGGCCCTGGAGCTGGCCTCCCATTTACCCTTTCCTTGGCTTCTCTTTTAGTCTGTTGGCATCAACGCCTGCACAGCCTATGTCCCTTTTTTCTGGATTCTGACTACTCTTGAGTTTTACAAACACACACAGCATGCACGCACACAACACACACACACAAACACACACACGATTCCTACTGAGCAACCATTTGGTCGCTGAATGAGCCTAACATGTGAAATGTAATTTTCATGGTTTATTGTTTCTTTGTTTAAATTACAGTCTTGGCATCATGGCTTGAAGCCATGGGCTGCCTTCACTTTTGCCTGTTTTTAAAGTTAGAGAGAAGATGGCTAAAATGTCCTTTTCAGGAGTCAGCCTGAGCTGACTGAAAGAATGAGTCGATTTACTACATGCAGGGTCACATGCCCACTCCTTGAGTTAAAAGGCAGGGTTTGAGTTCCAAAATTGTGTTTTCACAGTGCTACCATACAAAGTGGATTTCATCTCCTTGGCACCCACTTTTTATATCTGCAAAATGGGCAGAAAGCTATTGTCTCACATGGGTGTCATGAGATGCAGTGGGAGAGGGTGTGCCCTGCGCACAGAATAATGTGCACTTAATGTCACCTCTGAATCTAAGAGACAGTGATCTCCATGAGATCCCAAGTCATCCGACTGAAGGCAGAAAAAATAGCTGGTGCCCAGCAGAAGAGGGGTACAAGACAGCAATGCCAAGGTTAGAGGAAAGGACCTTAGAAAGTTTACAAGAGAAAAAGAATGTGACTTTATTCTAACAGGTACAATTACTGAGCTTTCCTGTGTGTCAAGAAATACTTTCAAATGCATTATACATTTCACAGAGTGATGCCTCCATATCTTCAGGGGGTTTTGTCTGGACCCCCATGGATAGGAAAACCCTTAGATGCTCACATCCCTTCTGTAAAATGGTGCTGGCTTTGCACAGAGCCTCCTTACAGCCTCCCATGTGCTGTGAAAGTTCTCGAGATGACTGACACTCTATCACAATGTGAGTGCTATATAAAAATTATTCTATTATATTGCTCAAGGAAGAACACTGGGGCACGTGTCTGCACATTCTCAGGCAGGTGTGTGAAGTTTTTCAGATAATCTTGGTCTGTGATTAGCTGAACTACGGAGGGCTGTTACTTCATTTGATCTCCGAGACTGGAAAGCGAACACCATCACTTCCCCCTTCCCCCATTTCACACACGAAGCACCAAGAAGTGAAGCCACAGGCTTAGGGCCACACAGTTAAGGAGGTGGGAAGCTGGGTCTCAAACTTAGAGGTTGGGTTGCAGAACTCAACCTTTCTAAAGAGAAGTACAATGATTGGTTTAACAAGAGCCTGGTCCCCATCTCAGGCAGAATACGGCTGAGTTAGAGCTGAGATGCTGGAGACCTTGGTGTGGGGTCTTTATGTTGGTTTGACATGTATATGTCACTCTCCATTCTGCCCAGTGGCTTCCTCTGGAAGGAAACCTGCAAGCCTACTTTATCCTGTAGACAGAAGGAACAGTTAACTCGGAAGACTCATGAATGCAACCCAGCACACAGTAGCTCGTCTGTAAGTGCTAGGGCTTATGCAGTGGGCCCAAGTCTTAACCTCCATAATATAGGAGTCAGAAGCAGCCTCAGAATGAAGAACGAATGAGGAAGACTTCTGCTCCCAGGATTTTATCATTTAAATAAGCAAAAGAGGCACTGAAAACCCAAAATGAGACCCTCGAGCTTCTTGTGTGGACAAGGTATGGCTCACAGAATTCCTGGCCACACACGACCTTAAAAAGTATACATTGTAACATACAGAACTAACCCTAGAATGAGAATCTTAAAAAGAAAAAAAATAGATTTAGATTAAGCTCTGCCATCTGTCTCTAGTGACTCCCTCTTCTGTGAATGGGGTAATAGGGCCCATGTTCCGCATGTTGGAAGATTTAGTTGAAATACATTGACTGGATCTAGAGATGTCTACAAATACTCCACAAGGATACGAAGAGAAGGATGCCCATACCACTTTCAGGACATCTCCCAGTGGCCATTGCCATCTCATGGGTCATGGGCAGCCCCTGGGTACAACCAGACTGGCTCGGCTTTGCCAGAGTCTGAGAAGCCCGTGGAACCCAGAAAGCTTGTGCTCCCACTCCCCAGTCTCCTCTTCAGCCCCCCAAACTGGCCCCCAAGCTCCAGTGTGCAGGGGCGAGGCCCTGGAGGGGGCGCTGGAATGCCACAAGACCTCACTCTCCGGAATTCAATATAGAAAACACATTAAGACCTGTTTACATGGAACTGCTGTTTATAATTATTGTTCCCTATGGGATATTCCCCCACTGCTTCCTCCAATCCTGCTTTAAACTGCTCAAGTAATAGAGCTTTCCTGGCTTCCCCAGGGAGACATTCACAGGCACTAATAGAGCCATAATTCAAAAATTGCTTGATATACATGCCCTCAATTTTCCCCCAGAACAACCTAAGTGAAGATCCTCAAACATGCAGCTCGCTCATTGGACAGAGGCAAATAAACATGCCTGGCATTAAATATACAGCCTCCTGTTCATCCAGGTCACCACCAAGCCACAGCAGCTACCATACTTGATCCTAAGAGAACCCTCTGCCACCAAGTGCAACTGGGAAGAAGCCAGCTGCTGGGTGGGACCTCCGGAGGCCTCTGGAGTCTGCAAACCTTTTATAAAATACTTCAGGTAGAGCAAAGGGGTCATGGTAAGCACCCTCCATGCCCTAGAGAATCAGGGACTCGATGGTTAGCAGCTCCAGAGAAAATGGCTTCATCTTTCTGATACATGAAGAACAGGGCAGAAAAAGAAGCGCATCACAATGTTGCATCAATACATCGCCACATTGCATAAGCACCACCACCATGCACAGTTACTAAAAAGTGTAATCCGCCTTCAGATGCCAGGGTGAGTCTCTGCATTCCTTCAGCTTTCTTAGTGCTGGCTTATCGAATAGCAAGATGAAGGTACCGCATCACCACTCAGGATCACCGGGTCAGTAAGGGAGGATTAGCAAGCACAAACATATCTAATTTATCTTTATAGGCAGCTGTTCAGGAAATGTCCCTCTGTCTCTTCTGCTAACATCCGAATATGGTAAGAATGGACGCTTTGATAGGCTTGTTAACAAGTGTGTGAGTGTTGTACATGCCTAAATGTGCTAAAATTAGATGATTAGGAGAAGTAAATTAGGACCGATTAAAATAAGGTTGACTTCCTCAAAATGAATACGTTTAACGAAACTTAGAGGAAATTCATATAAATTGAAAATAGCATAGATTCAAATGACTTTAGAGACTGCTCTTGAGACAGGATTCATAACTGATTAATAAACTAAAAAGAGAGAGAGAGACAGAGAGACAGAGACAGAAAGACAGAGAGACAGAGAGCCAACACATACTGGTAAAGTAAAAGCCCAGTGTCCTCCTGGTCTTTGTGGCAGGGAAGTGGGGACCCGGAAAATAGAAGTCCCTATCCAAGAATTGGGGTTTGGGTCCCAGATCCCAGGTTTTCCATCCCACTTCTCTGTCCACTCACTCACTCACTCACTCCTGCTGGTCAGTGTTCTTTGCCTTGTTGACGTTGGGAACAGGACAGACCATCTATCTACACATTGTATCTTGTTGATGGAGCCAGGTTGGCACCTCGGCAGGGTGACCCCAAATGTCTACACGGTCTACTATCCCACCTTTCTTTGCACATGGGTAGACTAGAGGGACAGGAAAGGACCCACAACCTACTGCCCACCCTCTGGGTACCATGCTTTGGAAACAAGTACCTGGGTTCTCACATCCATGGCACCCCCTGGAAGGCCCTGAGAAATGAGTGTCCTTTACAGACGAGGCAATGCCACTAGACAAGTGAAGCCACACAGAAGCCACGCAGGCAGTGTGTGACAGTGACGAGATTCAAATCATTCCAGTTCCTGTGTTCAGCCACTCGCCTCTCCATTTTCTCCATCTTTCTTGATGCAAAATATCTAACGTCGAGAGTCTCAGTCATCCAGAACACACTCAGTAATACAAATGAGCCTCCACTGATGTAAAAATAAAATTGTTCTTTGTAAATACATGGGCAAACCTCTTAATCTCCCCTTCCATAGCTATATTACAGTGGCAGACAATTTTCTGTCTGGAGGAAGGATGAGCATACATACAAGGACCTATGAAGGTCCCAGAGGTAACCAAGAAGTAAGATGCAGGCTCACAGGACAACATGAAGAAGTAATATGGTGGCCTCGGGTCTTTCATCCCAGTGGCTTTTGCACACTGACCTTGCAGGACCCACAGTCAAAGCCTCCCAACCTACTGTAAAGAACCCCAGCCTGCCACAAAGTATCCCATCCCGCTGCAAAGTACCCTAGCCTGCTGTAAAGTATCCCAGCCTGCTGGAAAGTATCCCAGCCTGCTGGAAAGTATCCCAGCCTGCTGGAAAGTACCCAGTCTGCTGGAAAGTATCCCGGCCTGCTGCAAAGTATCCCAGCCTTCTGCAAAGCATCCCAGCCTGCTGCAAAATATCCCAACCTTAGCTGGGCAGTGGTGGCGCACGCCTTTAATCCCAGCACTCGGGAGGCAGAGACAGGTGGATCTCTGTGAGTTCGAGGCCAGCCTGGTCTACAAGAGCTAGTTCCAGGACAGGAACCAAAAGCTACGAAGAAACCCTGTCTCGAAAAATCAAAAATATATATATATATATAAATATCCCAACCTGCTGCAAAGTATCCCAGTCTACTGCAAAATATTCCAGTCTGCTGGAAAGTATCCCAACCTGCTGCTGAACCTCAGACTCTTCAAACAGATCAGGAACAAATGGGAATCTGCCTGTCATCCCTCCAGGATGACAGATACTATTGCTAGAAAATGGAAAGAAGGTTGAAGTGCTCTCACCAAAGGCTTCAATTTATCTTTTGGACCATTTTAGTCGGCAGTCTCACGTCACGGCTGCACACTTTTTCAGGAGTAATTAGAGTGCTAATCTGTAAGAAAGATGTCTATTAAGAATAAATTAATAATAGCTAGTGCATTTTGGCTGGCAATCTTGAATGATATGGCCATCCTATAAAAATTCATGTGTTTTTAATGAGCCTGAGACATGTTTCTCAATGAACCACAGATGGTTCGTTTTTAGTAGCCTACCATCCTGGTTTTCTTCTTTGATGCTGTGAGAGGGTTTGTTTTGTTTACAAGTTACAGCCCATCATCAAGAGAAGCCAAGGCAAGCACTAAAGTGGAGACCACAGAGGAACAGTGCTTGCTGGCTCGCTTCCTCTGGCTTCCTCAGCTACCTTTCTTACACAGCTCAGGCCCATCTGTCCAGGGATGGAACTGCCCACAGTGGGCAGGAGCCTTCTGCATCCATTAAGAATTATGAGAAAATGCCTCACAGACATGGCAGAGGGCAATCTGATTGAGGCAACTATTTTAATTGATGCCCCCTCTTCCCAGGTGCATCAAGTTGACTAATGCTATCAATAACATCTTTAGGGGCTGGAGAGATGGCTCAGTGGTTAAGAGTATTGCCTGCTCTTCCAAAGGTCCTGAGTTCAATTCCCAGCAACCACATGGTGGCTCACAACCATCTGTAATGAGGTCTGGTGCCCTCTTCTGGCCTGCAGGCATATACACAGACAGAATATTGTATACATAATAAATAAATATTTAAAAAAATAACATCTTTAGAAAGACATTATGGGCGTGTGTGTTTGAAATGGTGAAACAAACTAGAGCAGGTCTCTGGGAACCCCCAAGCTCTTTCTAATCTTCAAAGTTCAGTGCATCATCTCTTGCCCCATAGGGAAGAAATTGGGGCGATTGTTCTACTCTTCTAGCACACAAGGATCCCCACATCTTATCCCCGGGGCTGATGGAAGCAACACTACATAAGCTTGACAACTAATAACCAAACTCTCATGACAGAGGGATTAAAACACAATCCTCATAAAATGGGTGGATGTAGGGTATGAAATGCATTTGATGCAGCACTTTCCGCAGAGAGACTCCTTGGAGGTTATTTCCTTTCCCCTTCACACTCAGAACCAGGAAGACCATGGGAAGTGCTTAGGTATAGGTCTGTTCACAAACAGCAGCATTGCAGGACTCCAGAAGCACCATTCAAATGTGGCCTCCGTCTGTGGAGCCCTGGGAGGGTGGGATACAATGGGATATACCCAGAGACCTGGAAACAACCCCCTAGAGAGGCACAAGAGAACAGGCACAAGAAGGAGGCAAGAGCTTGTGCGAAGGTGTGCCGGTGTCAGTCAGGGGGGCAAACTGTAGAAGTGGCAGCTCCAGAGTCGGGGAGGGGAGGAGCTGTGTAGAAATGTGGCAAGAGCAGGAGAGACAGAACCTGGAAGTCAAGCAGGTCGTAAAGGAGCTTGAATGCTGTATTCCAAAACATAGCCTTTCCTCTTCAGGCAATGGAGCCATAGAAGGCTTTAAAGAGAAGGTGTGATCACATATATCTCCCTTGAATGCATCTTATTTCCTTCTGCTCTTAAGCATCTGCACAGAATCCTCCTGCCCGTGTTGCACATGCATGAACTCAGGCTGCACAGAACACACACACAACACACACACACACTCCTTCCCATCTGCTAAGGCCCATTCCTTAGTGGTGATCGTCCCCACCATCACTTCCTTGAGGAAGCGCCCCTTACATGCCTACATCTTACCCTGAGCCTGGTCACTCCCTCCTCTGTGCCAACACCCCTCCTGCAGTACTTCCCGATGCTGTAACTCTTCACACCTGTGTTCCTTAGGTTCTCTCCCTCATGTACCAAGTCATAGTCTCTGGGGACAAGACCGTGCCTGTCTTGGCTCACCAATGCCCGTCCACGGGCCTGGCACTTGCTAGATGCTCCACAGTTCCCTGCTCTTTATTGACTCCAAACGATCCTTCTACATGTTCACACAGGATGCCTACCTACCGGTAGGGTCCAACCTACAGCCCGGAGGCTGGTACACTATGGGAGTCTTAGGGAGAGATGCCAGTCCTTGGAATTGAATCTTAAGAAGGCTAATCCCTAGTACTTGAGTTAGGAAATGTCAAAAGCGACTTTCTGAGTCTGTGTGGCTGGTCGTAATGATCTAACGCATGCAGGAATCCCATATTCAGGGTTGCAACTGTGCCATGGGCATCTTTCTAACCCCCATGGTTCCTGACATGGGACTTGACATTCAGAAGGCACTCTGTGAGTGCAGTTGGAGACTAAACACGAAGCTCTGGGAAGCCCCGGTTTCCGGAGAATCTGCTTCAGCTCCCACAGCAGGCCCAGGCATGAGCTTCTCCCATGGCCTCGGGAACAACCAGTTTTTACAAATTATCAACATCTCCCCATTAGCTGTTGCAATATTAAATTGTGTGACTGGAAATGAATGAATAATCCCACGGGCGAGTGAGAAAGACCAAGCAGCAGGATTTAATAACAAGTCCTGCCCTCTCTCCAAGCAGAAGGTCTCCCTAATTAAATATTAAAAATCTATCCACACAGCCACAGCCAAAAAAAAAAAAAATTGCTTTTTCAGCAGTGCGGCTTGGAGACACTGCTCCAAAGACCCAGGTACTGTGAAAGTGACCTCCTGGGGACCAGCCAGGGCACCAAGAACAATTGCATGGTGAATAGACGCTGACATTGCTCGGGTTGTGCCGTGTGACCATGTTTCATCCTTGTGAGGACGATGAGCCGTGGATTACATCACATCAGCATGAGTAAACTGAGGCTTGGGGGTGGGGCAGTGACTACCACAAGGCCGCACGGCATCTAGTGATAATACATGGATTTAGTTCGTCATATGAAGTTATGGGTTTTATTCAGTGACTGCGGCAGTTAAGAATGTGGCCTTGAGCACCGGGCTGTTCTGGGTTTGAATCCAGCTCTACTGATGGCTGTGTGGCTTTGAGCAAATCACCCTCAACCCTAAGTCTCGGGTTCTAATGAGAGGTAGCATGTCGCTCCCAGGGTTTCGGGATGGTGACATGAGAAAATGCGAATTACTATAGTGTCGGGAAGGTCTTCCTATCAATAAAATTCTTCAACTGCAACCCCATTGTCCCAGGAAGCCCTTCTCTGCATCAAGTTCCTACCTAGTCCACTGGGTAACACTTACTAACCCTATGTCTATGGCACCGCCGGTTACTATTTAATTTAAATATCTTAAGAGCCTGGGAAAGTGGAGATTAATCCCACCCTTTCCCAGATGTTGAAGCGCAGGCTGATAAATGAAACAGGTGGCTGAGGCTACCTCAAAGAGGATCTCCACGACACAGGCTCTGTCCTTGCCAGACTGGCTTTCCACCCTGCATTGTAGAGGACTCCAGGCTCAGGGCTCTGCCCCATCCCCCCAGGATTTCTGGGGGCTGAGGAACTCTCCACACTTTCCTTTGAAGTTTCTAAGCAATGGCTCTTATGGGACTCTTCATATTAGAAATCCCAATTCACGGACAGAAGACTTAGAAACCACACCTAAGCAAGAAAGACGGTAACAGCCATCTGTAACGTTAACCCTCAGAGATAACCATTCCTACACTGTGCCAGTAAGATACCTTAGCAAACACGGAGAGAGTAATGCAAGACTCGTGATGCCCTATGATGTGATAGATACGGAGAGAAAGGAGACACGTTTCCTATTTCGTGACATTTGCAAAGTACTGCCCATGTCTCTGAACCTGTTTTCCTGGCTTCGTACCTTCTACGAGTTTGCTTCAATAAAAATCACATCTTTTTCTCGTGTTTAATCTCTTCCTTTTAATTACAACTATCAAGACCTGTTTCCCCCTGCAGGGTCATGAGGCAGCTAAAGAGAGAATAAAGGTGGAAGTTACTGATTAGATAGAAAGAAAATCAGTCCTGGGAGATTTTTTTTCCAGCCTTATAATATTCTCAATGCCATGAAGTCAGGTCTCCAGCTAAGCCTGAATCAGCCTTTGGCATTCTACAGAAATTATCAAGCCCTTTGGTGTTCTAGCTGAAACCTCAAATATCTTGGATTGTAGCTTTTATTAACTGAGAAAAGGAAATGGATGTTCTTTCCCTTGCCCTCACTTGCAGAGAACTGGGAGCTCCTGGAAGGTCTCAGACCCCCCTGATTCATCAGGCCCTTCTTCGGCAGTGAGCGGGCAAGGGGGAGGGGCGAGCAAAGCCCACAGGCAGAGAGCTATCCTGGAAGACTATGAAGTTCCCGCCAATGGGAGGGGCGGTATAGATCCCAGCTCTCCTATGACTGACATCAGACCTCACAGAGTGATTAACATTGTAATTCATGGCTCTCTGCTGGCCTCTCATCGCATACATAGTCCCACTCTGGTCTTGTTTGCTGTTTTGCTAGACTTTTCACATGGCCCCTATGTGCCGGGCAAGATGGAGCAGGGCTGCCTTGCTCTCTGTACCTCCTTTTCTTTTATTTATTTATTTATTTATTTATTTATTTATTTATTTATTTATTTTTAATTGGAAAAAAAAATTCCGCTTCCTCCCCGCCTCCCATTTCCCTCCCCCTCCTCCCGCCCCTCTCCCCCTCCCCCCACTCCTCTTCTCCTCCCTCTCCAGTCCCAAGAGCAGTCAGGGTTCCCTGCCCTGTGGAAAGTCCAAGGTCCTCCCCCCTCCATCCAAGTCTAGGAAGGTGAGCATCCAAACTGTCTAGGCTCCCACAAAGCCAGAACATGAAGTAGGATCAAAACCCCGTGCCATTGTCCTTGGCCTCTCGTCAGCTTCTAATCCAACTGAAGCTTTATGGCGAGCTTCCCAGAGGCCTAAAAGCTAAGAGGCCCTGCTACCTCCCTGTGAGGCATTCTGAAGGGTTGAAAATCTGAAGGCAGAACCCCATCTGGAAAGTTCCATTAAAGCATCACTCCAGGACCCGTCATTACCACTACCTACCACTAGGCAGATTAAACAGCTTCAGAGCCCCGTGACCTGCTAACGCATTCACAGCTTCACGTGGCTAATTAATCCAGTCTCATCCGAACTCATCAACTACAAAAGGCTTCCAGCCAGCCCTCCCACTTGCTCCCGGGTTACTCATGTCCTATGAGCTCTCCCTAGGTCTCAGCCAATTACAACCCCGTAAATACACTCAGTAGGAAGCTAAGCCCCAGAGTTTTGCTTCCAAGTGGAGCAGTACATTCTAGGTGCAGGGTCTTTCTCTACAGAAGTCCCCTTGACCTTCACAGACCCGAGACCGAGGTCCCTGTGATCTGTACGCCGCGGCACCCTCTGACTTTGAGAAGACAGAAGGGACGGCTGAGGATCTGCTAAACTGGGATTCCAGGCTGGCTCTATCTAACCACAAAGTCCCTGTCTCTTTCTTCTTGCTGATGGCCACCAAGCTGTCACCCTGCCTTCTGCGGCTGCCCTGTATAAAACAGTACCCCCAAGACCTGTTTCTCTCTGGTCTTGGAACGCCATCTATCTCCAATACCACATCTGGACCGGATGGCCACTGCTTTTATTTAATAATGTCTAGATTACATCTACTGGAGGCTTAGAAATTATTTGGTGAGTGGGCAAGTGAATGAAGAATTAATAATGCCGTCCTTTTCAACACTGAGCTTCCAGAAAGATGTATCCAAGTTCCAGCGTCTGTGCCAAAGAGTCAGCGTAAGACCTTGGACAAATCCACTCCCCTTCCAGGACCCCAGTTTGCAAATACAGACAGCAGAATAAAGGCATCTCTCCATGGTTTGAATGTCCTGGGTCTGAGACACGTCAGCTAAACTGATATTGATCTTCAGAAAAAACAATACAAGGGCAGCCATGCAGGATGATTGGCAGGAGTGAGGGGCAGGGGAGGACTTAGGAAGTGGACTCCTAGAATTGAAACCTCCCTTCCTGCCACCGCAGGCTGGATTCCTCAAGTTCTCAGGGATAAAGGGGCTTGACTAGAGGACTCTGTCCCCCAATTTGTGGAGACAGACACAACCACAGATGCGGGAATGGGGACCCCGCAGAGACTCGTGGGCTGGCTCCAAAGCATGTGGCCATCAAGCGGGTTTTGAGATTTGTCTCGGTTTCTCACTCATCATCTCCTTTGGGATTCTCTGTGTCTCCAGATGGAACGGGAATGAAAATACTTAGCTGATAGCAGACTAACGGTGACTATGTAATGATGATACTGAAAAGCTACAGGGGGTTAAATGAAATGCCATAAACAAAGCACCCATAATGCTAAGCCTATAAGTAGTCCCTTTCGTTGTAGAACCTCAGTTTCCTCTTCTGTGAAATGGAATTAATACAGTGTGTCCCTCATAAAGCCTAACCATACTGACTCCAGACCCCACAGGTCCATCCTAGTTTTGATTTGTGTGCTATAAACCAGTCAGAAGCATGCATCTCGGGCCATTTCCTGAGTCTATCCAAGGCATTCTGAATCTTGGTAGGGACCTCCAAAATATGAAATTTGGGTATATATCTAGACTGCCACCAACACCTGAAAGTTTCTTGGAAAAATGAGGAGTGTAGGGCGGAGGAGAGGCACTGTCGGGTATGGTTTGCAGTTTTGCACAGGAAGTATGAATGAGTCACAGTGAAAAACTGTGTCTTGTCCTTCCTGTGGAAGAGGTGACAGGAAGGTAGGGACTGTAGTTTCCTAGAGAGCGCATGCTCGGGCCAAACTGGGTTGTTGTTCCTCTGCCGCCTGAATTCCCCCATGAGAATGGAGGCCTGGCATAGTCACCATTCCTAAGGACACAGACATCCCAAACTCTCGCCTGAAACAAACGTTGCAATTAACGTTTAAAAGAAGTAAGACAGTGATGGAGACCTGGGATTCTGTGGTTTGTGAGCTAAATGGTCAAATTACAGAATTAGCCATTCAGTTAACACAATGCTCTAGGTCTATCTCCTGCTCCACTCCTGTAGCACCTCCCACTGAGCAGACACTGAGTGCTTGCTGGGTCCTCCAGTCAGGCTTCGAGGGTGGGAGGGAATGGTGTCAGCTGGTGGGGCACTCTAGTAAAGATGGCTTTTCACGTGGCTAGATTCCAAAGTTGTTGCAGAAGACCACCACAGGTCTGTTGGGAACCACCCTTGAAGGTAAACAGGACCTCGGTGTAGACCTTTCTATGCTAGGGTGAATCTGGGCTTTGCCTGAAGTTACCTCAGCAGCCGAGTAGTGGGTGTAGTGTTGAATCTCACGGAAAGGGCCCCCTGCCCCCTGCCCATCTTCCTGCTTCCTCCAGGACCATCTGGGAACCAGCCCCAGCCCTCCCCCACATCAAACCCACTCCTCACCTCTTGGTTTGTATTTCAGTCCATGAAACCTATTTTTACTCAAAGGAGACCTCCCCCACCCCCACCCTCATCTACTGGGTTTCATTGGTAAGAGTGTCTTTGTGGTAATGATCTGGGTCCTGAAACAATTTGGGAAGACAGCAGGGCTTTGAAACTGGCTGTATTTCCTCTTTTTATGATGGTTCATTTTACATTTTTATTGGCTCTCCGCTGATTGCTTCTGGCTCTCTGACGGGATGTGAGATGCACTGACATTTCTAGAGATCAATATATTAATAAATCACGAAGTTCATAATGTCTGATTTGCTTCTAAATGAGACAGAACTATTATCACCATAAAGTTGCACATAAAATATGCCCAATTGTGATGTATTGTGTAGTCTAAGCAAAGGCATTGAGTGAATAACCTTTCCCCCAAAGAAGGAAACAATCAAAGCTGAATAACTTCATTAATAATTCAAGGTGTGTCTGCCAAGGCTTCATTTATTAAGTGCACAGTTAAGAGGCTTCCACACTGAGTCCTGGAGAGGAGGATGGTACCTTGACATTGCCTCTGCCTCTGGGCAGGCACGCACATTCTCACACAAGCTGACTGACTGCAGCCCTCACATTTGGCAGTTCATGTGCCAGCTAAGGGTAATGGCCAATGGCCTTCTCCAGCTAAGAAACAGACCAAAGTAATACACACAATGACTGTCTGGATTATTAAGGGCAGAGGACAGGAAACCTTGTGATAACTCCAGGGAGAGAGAGACAGGAAATTTTCTCGATGACCGTCAGTTATTGTGTCTGTTTGCTAATGCTCCAGGCACTGTTCTGGTCTCATTACCCACAGATACCTTGCCCTGTTCCATGACCACCTTCAGTATTGATACTCCTTCATCTAGAGTCTTGGGTCTGCCAACAGCCATTCCAGTTAATATAGACAATAATAGGCATGCTAACCAGTCAGTGTCTAACCTGAATTGACAATCGAGTGCCCTTTTAACAGAGTAAATCACAGAAGAAAATCCCCCTGTATGAAAAATGCCCATTTAATTAACTACATTCACCAGGATGCATAATCATGACCTGCACGGTATCTAACCATTGGATTCTGCTGTTGAGAATGCCCTTAAAATCACCACTATAATACAAGCCAAGAATTGAATTATGCGTTTTGGCACCTATTGTGCACACAGTCATTGTACAGACCTTATCTCACCTAGATTTACAGCTACAAGGCACATATGATTATAACTCATGTTAGTCTAATAACCATATACCTCCTAGGGACAGCGAGATGATCAGATCAATTCTAAAACTATTACTACGCTCTCTGAGCCCACCAAGCAAGGCACTTAATACAGCAGACACTCTCTCAGCGGCTTTCCACTACTTCTCTGCTTGAGATAGCTCCTAGGATGCACAGAAGTTTATGTTTGCACTAGCAACAAGAGGAAGGCTTGTTATCTTGGATTACAAGGACTAAGCTGACCGAATGAAATTAGCTTTGATTCTTCAGAGCATCAATTCGAGAAGGTTAAACATATGCCACATGTCCTAAAATAGCAATGGGAAGCAGCTATCCTGGAGGATTATGTCCCCCAGACCAGGACCACTTCGCTTCTTCACTTCACACTGATAGCCTGAATCAGGCCATGGTGGGAATACTGGCACTAAGGACACGGATAAGTGAGATCCGTCAGGCTTCCTGCCCTCCCAAGAGCGGCTGTTAGACATTTAAAACCCCACCTAAGCTAACGCTCTGTTTGGAGAACATCTCCATTTAGCAAGATGTCAGACCTCTCGGCACGCTGAAACAGGGCTCGCCACACCTCATCAATCCAATGAGTTTCCATCATGAGTCAACGCTGCCTCATCTGAGATGAATCGTCTCAGACTCTCTGACTCTCTTCTTCAATTTTTCTTGGCCCCTTCAAGTCCCTGTCTTAAACTAAAACAAAACAAAATAAGAAAAACAAAACAATAAAACCCTGCCCTTCCTTCCTGGAGGCTTTTCATTTGGAATGAATTGTCATTTCAGTTTCTTAGACAAGAGGAGTAATAAATACCCACCCATGTTTTCCCGTTATTTCCTGCATAGTTATCCTAACCCTTGAGATTGCTCTCCTGTACACAGGTCAGCCATGCTCATTAACAGGCTAGCTCCACAGGCTGGAAGATCAGGGTCACCATCCCGCTGAGTCCAAAGGAGAGCCTGTGGGGGCTTCCCTACTGCCTGCCCTCTGAATCCTCGCCGGTGGTAGGATTAGGGCTTAGTCTGACTAATTGCCCCCTAGAGCCTGCTGGAGCTACTAAACTGTCAAAAGTTTCATCTCAGGCACTTTTCCTGGACAAAATGGTCCACTTACAACATCAGCTAGACACTTCTGCCTGTGGCCGAGAAGCTCCCAGGAGGCGAAAGTTCTAACTTGCAGCATAGCCTGAGGCTCAGCTGCAGAAGACTTTGCTTGGAGACAAAGGGACGTGTTGGGCATGGCCAGCTCCTTGCCTGGAAGCACCTGGTGGAGTCCTAAAATCTAGGTAACTCTTTCCCTTTGCTTTTCAAACATGGTCAAAAGATGAATGAACGTAACGTCCTTGTCTAACAAACAGAACTTGGATGCCATGATGTGTACAGTGGCTGTGTGGACTTCTAATGGTCGTGCTAGGTTTCTGATAGGTAATTTCTGACCGTAAATAACAACCTGGCAAGAAGCTGCAGATGACATTTGATGCCCTCATCCTCACACATCAGTGCCTTGTGGACCAGAAGACCTAGGGCACCCTCCCATTGGGAGAAAGGGCAATGAGCCCAAATAGGCATCTCCTGAGGATCTCGCCCTTCATTTGACCCTCAGCTGCCATTTAGAAGAAGTTGAAGCACTCTGATGTCTCTATGGGTTGTTTCTAAGGCACGTTTTCAGGACAGAGATGTAAATGAATGAGAAATGTATAAATTCAATTTGGCTTACAAAGAGCAGGAGGGGCTTCAAGATTAAGAGAACAAACGCTTGAAGCAAAACATGATTTGAGTTTTATTGAACCGAGAAGACTGGAAAAATATCTGGAACTCTCAGAAAATCTTTATCAGGCTCAGCTCGGGCACTCACGGGACTCATTGTTAAGTATATAAAAATCAGAGCTGACGGGCTATGTGCCCCGCGTGTGTCTGAGGAGATCTTGACTCAGGGCCTCAGCTGTGAGAATCTAAGCCTCAAGGTTTGGAGGGCAAATGAGACCTTTGCCCTCTCTGCGGTATGCAAGTACCAAGAAAGATCTTTGGCCCTGGTTGTTGGGGGAAGCCACTGATTGCTGCTGACCTCACCCAGAACAAAGGGATGATACATCTGTATCTAGAGGAGGGACGAGGTCACATTTGTGAATGCCAGCGTATGATCACTAATGCAGCCTCTAATGCACCTGGCATAATCCAGGCAACACTGAACCATGGGGAAAGTGATGTTAAGAGGGGGGTACAGTGCTCCGTACTGTTTGTGCCCACTGTCATGTAAATTATTTACAACTTTTAAAGCCTCCTTTGGAACAGAGCCTCAACAACATCCCACACATTTTGACATGTCCTGTCATCATACTTTCCTACAAAATAGCATGAGTGCTTTTGAGACACAAGTGATTTAGAAATTAATGTATTGATAAATTTGGAGAACGAGGAATTTTCTAGGAGGCATACTTGATTCCGTGTTTGGAAGACTTCTTGATGCCCTGATTTGTTATTGATGTCATACTCCGGTCCAATCTACAAAATCCATCCCAAGTAACTTCAGACTAGCTCTAGGAAAAAATCAGCTTGGGTAAATGACCTATGTGCCCTGTAAAAGAATGCAGTCTTTGTGAAAGCTGCTAGAAACTGTTTGTAACAATGAGGTCACATTTGTGTAGTGTGTCACTCAGATCCCCTATGCTAATACTGACATTCTGGGCTGCCTAGATTTATATTTACTCTTTGAAAATTTCATATATGTATTCAGTGTATTTCTATAATATCCGTGCCTCCATTTCCCCCTCCGGATCCTCCCAGATGTCCCTTTTACACACACACACCAACTCTTTTTTTTGTTTGTTTGTTTTATTTTTCAAGACAGGGTTTCTCTGTGGTTTTGGAGCCTGTCCTGGAACTAGCTCTTGTAGACCAGGCTGGTCTCGAACTCACAGAGATCCGCCTGCCTCTGCCTCCCGAGTGCTGGGATTAAAGGCGTGTGCCACCACCGCCCAGCCACCAACTCTTTTTTTAAGAACCCACTGTGTCTAATCAATGCTGCCCACATATTCATGATTGTAGGGTCAAGTACTGGCATATGATCACTGACCACACCCTGAAGAAGGCTGACTTTTCCTTCCCTTGCAATCATCAGCTGTCAATAGCTTATTCTGAGAGAGGTGTTTTTAACTATCCAGTTATGATTGTGAATGTGTTATTTTTCCTTTTAGTTCAGCCAGGCCTTTGCTTTATATATATTTGAAACAATACTTTTAATTCATACTGACTGGGAGTTGTTACATCCTCCTAAATGATCAATCTTACCTGACAAAACTCCTCTTTATTTTCCCCAAGGTTTCCCGCTTCAGCATCTATTTTACCTGATATGAACTGAGTCACCCCAGCATTGTTTGGAGACAGGGTTTCTCTGTGTAGCCCTGGTTGTCCTGGAACTCACTCTGTAAAACAGGCTGGCTTTAAACTCAGAGATCCACCTGCCTCTGTCTCTTGAGTGCTGGGATTAAAAGTGTGTGCCGCCACCACCACCCAGCTAGCACTTCCTAATTTATGTTTGCATGGGGCATGCTTCAAACAGCGTTGGATTAAGGTACAGTTTTTAGCTGATGATCAGCCTCTTGGCTTTGACAAATTTCTATTTATGTTTCTTTTTCATCAGTTTGACTCTGGAGTTTTCCATGTGGGTTTATTTATGTTTATGCTGCTTGGGATTTAAAGAGGTTCCTAAATCTGTAGCTTCTTAGGTTTCACCCATCTTTAAAAGTCCTTAGTGTCTCTTCCAATATTGCTTCATCAGCATTATCTGTCTCCTTCTTTTTGGGTAGTTTTTAACCATATAAATGTGTATGTATATAGATATATAAACATACACACACATATAGGTATATATAGGCAGAGACTGCTTATTCATTCCCGGTTGCCCAGATCCAAAATAATCACACAGAAACTATATTAATTACAACACTGCTTGGCCAATCATTTAATTATATTGTTAGCTAGCTCTTATATCTTCATGACATCTTAAGATATAAGCCCATTTCCATTATTTTGTATTTTAACCACAAGGCTCATGGTTTACCAGTAAGGATTCCAGGTGTCTGTCTCCTTACATGGAGTCTCTCTAACTCTACCTACTCTCTTTCTACATCTCTGTTCTGATTTCCTTCCTGGCTTTACTCTGTTAAGCCATTGGCTGAAAGCAGCTTCTTTATTAACCAATGGCAATAAGACATATTCACAACATACAGAGAGGAATCTCACATCACGTCCCCTTTTCTGTCTAAATAAAAATGAAGGCTTAATTTTAACATAATAAAATTATATAACAAAACGAATCATGGATGTTTGTCTTTGTTTAGAGTATTGGTTACAAGTTTTTATGAATAATGGTCATGAAAAAACTAAACAAAGGAGGTTAGACTCAGAACTCTTGTTTTGAAAAGAAAAAAAAGGGGGGAAGTGCTGTAGGACAATGGTCTTGTACCCTGTAAAGATTTGTCACTTGTATTGGTTTAATAAAATGCTGATTGACCAGTAGCCAGACAGAAAGTAGAGGCGGGGTGATGAGAACAGGAGAATTCTGGGAAGAGAAAAGGCTCAGTCTTTAGTCATCACCCAGATACAGAAGAAGATGAAAATGCCTCACTGATAAAAGGTACCAAGCCATGTAGCTAACACAGACAAGAATTTGGCTTAATCTGAGATGTAAAAGTTAGTTAATAAGAAGCCTGAGCTAATAGGCCAACCAGCTTATAATTAAGTAGGCCTCTGTGTGTTTCTTTGGGACTCAAAGGCTATGGGACAAGGCAGGACCAAACCCTCTGTCAACAGGTATATGTATTATCTTCATTCTCTTCCCCCTTCCCACTCTCTCTTTCCTTCTGTCTCCCCTGGTGTGCCTACCACATCATCTATTCTCCTTTCCCTGTGCCTCATCTGTTCTGAACTTAGTCTGGTCTGTGGGTGATCTGAGGTGATCTATTTCTCAATTCTACAATTCTTAACTGGCATTTTTGTATACATTCTGGTTCTCTGATGAGGATTCTCCAGCTTGTGGAATCTCTTTTCTTGAGCATCTTTCCTTTGTTATTTTTCATCCTGTGCCTGATTTGTCTAATATTTGAACCACTTATACATCTGTTGCTGTACTCATCTATTTCCCCTAGGTCCTGTCTTTAATACATCTAGCAAATTCTCATTAAATGGTGAACATAATTTTTCTAACATGAAAAACATTTGTTTGGTTGAATTTAACTTCTGTGAGGTAATAAAGAAACAGACTCTTGGTCTAGACAGGGGTTATACTGTTTTAAGGCAAGCTACACTCCTAGCCCTCTGACACATCCAGAAAAGGTGAGATGTTTTAACTCTCTTTCCCAGTTGTCCTCTGAGAGAGTTCAGATCACCTACAAAACAACCCTCTTTATTCAGTCTTACCATTTCTGTGCTTTCACAAACGCTGTTCCTTTGTCCCTTTTTTCTTTAAGGCTCAGCTAAGTTTTCTTTCTCTTTGGAGCTTTCTCTGACAGCTCTCCCATCTGGTCCTGTGCCTTCAAAAGGCAACATTAATTACTAGCTCCTTCCCCTTGGGTCCCTGTTCTCAGCCACAGCCCCACTGCTCTGGAATGATTTGCCAGTGAAGAGCTTAGACCCCAGCCCACAGCATCCTACCCACAGTTGTATTGTGCTGGCACACATTATATGATAATATCCAATAATTAGGGAACATACATCCTTGTAGTCATGGCTTCTTTCAGTAACTCTAAATATCTGGACTCAGTGCATGAAAACATGGTAAAAAATGGCTCATCCTCTGCTTGAAAAGCAGCTGCTCTCCAGGTCTCAGCCATACTCGTCTCTCCTGCCCATCACCTATACTCATCCAGCTTACCTCCCAATGATCCTTGACATTTCTGCTTCTGGTCTACTTGTGTGCCTTCCCGCCAACATCATGACTATTGTAAACAGATGTTGTATCTTGTCATTTCTTCCAGTGCCTATCACATTTCTGGCAGGCCAGAGAAGATCAATTCATATTTGTAAACACATGGGTAAGGTAGTAAGATTATTCTGTGTAATGCTGTAGCAACAGGCCCTTGACATGCATTTGTCAAAACCCATAGAACCACCAAGCACAGTGATTGTAATCTACTATGAAGAATGGACTTCCATTTTTACTAATGTGTCAATATCAGCTCATCAATCATTAGTACATTAACTTTACCAAATACAGACCTTTCAAGCACTTGCACGCATGGACACACACACACACACTTACACATAAAGAAAAAATAGTTAATAAAATTTATTTTACATTCCAATCACACTTTCTCCTCTCTCTTCTCCCACCCCTACCTCCTTTATGGCCCCTCCCCATCTTTTCCTCCTTCTCTTCTATTCAGAAAAGGGCAGGCCTCCCATGGATATCAACAAAACATGGCATATCAAGTAGCAGTAAGACTAAGCACCTCCCCTCCCTGATAATAAGGTTGGACTAGGCAACCCAGTATGAGTAATAAGGTCACAAATGCCAGCAAAAGAATCAGAGGCAGCCCCTGCTCCCACAAGAAGGCCAACCTACACACTATAACATATATTCAGAGGGCTGAAGTCAGTTCCATGCAAGCTTCCTGGTTGTCAGTTCAGTCTCTGAGCCCCTGGAGCCCAGGTTAGTTGATTCTGTGAGCTTTCTTGTGGTGTCTGACCTCTCAAGCTTATACAACCCTTCTACAGGATTCTCCAATCTTTGCCTAATGTTCGGCCGTGTGTCTATGAATCTCTTTCCATCAGTTGCTGGTTGAAGCCTCTCTGATGACAAATGGGGTAGGGGCCAATATCATTAGGAATCATTACATTGATTTTTCTTTTTCTTTTATTTCCCATATTTGGTTCTATTATAGGTCTCTGGGCCATCCAACCTCTGGGTCCTGGTCCTCCACACTATGTCAGGGGTGGGCTCACTCTCATGACCTCTATCAGAGGCTGGACCAGTCATTGGTTGGCCACTCCCACTCTCTGCACCACCCTCACCCCAGCACATTTCCATAGGCAGGACAGGTTGAAGGTTATGTGACTGGGTTAGTGTCCTAATGCCTTCACTGAACGCCTTGCCTGGCCACAGGAGATAGCCAGTTCAGGCTGTGTATTCCTTATTACTAGGAGTCTCTACTGGGGTCATCCTTGTAGATTCTTGGGAGTTTCCCTTATACTAGGTTTCTACCTCACCCTGAAATAACCCCCTTTTCCAGTTGTCTCTTTCAGTACTCTCCTCTTCCATCACCCCAACTGATTCCTCATGTTTCCACTGCTACCAGTCCACCCAGGAAATCTATTTCCCCTTCCCAGGGAGATTCTTGCTTCTCCCTTTGGGCCATCCTTGCTACTTAACCTCTCTGGGTTTGTGGATTGTAGCATGGCTATCCTTTACTTTACAGCTAATATCCATTTATGAGTGAGTGCATACCATGTTTGTCATTTTAAGACAGGAATACCTTACTCAAAATGTTTTTTCAATAGTTCCATCTATTTGCCTGCAAATTTCATGATGTCATTGTTTTTAACAGCTGAGTGATACTCCATTGTGTAAATATATCACATTTTCTTAATCCATTCATTGGTTGAGGGACTTCTAGGTTGTTTCCAGGTTCTGGATACTACAAATAAAGCTGTTATGAATGAAGCTGAGAAAGTGTCCTTGTAGTATGATTGAGCATCCTTTGGGAACATGCCTAAGTTTGGTATAGCTGAGTCTTATGGTAGATCGATTTCCAGTTTTCTGAGAAAGCACCATATTGATTTCCAAAGTGGCTGTTCAAGTTTATACTCCCATCAGCAATGGAGAAGTGTTGCCCCTGTTCCAGATCCTCTCTAGCATGAGCTGTCACTTTTGTTTTTGATTTTGGCCATTCTGACAAATATAAAATAGAATCTCAGAGTAATTTTGATTTGTACTTCCCCGATGGCTAACGATGTTGAATATTTCTTTAAGTGCTTCTCAGCCAATTGAGAGTCTTCTGTTGAAAATTCTCTATTTAGATTTGTACCCCATTTTTAATTAGATTATTTGTTTTTATGTGTAATTTCTTGAGTTCTTTATATATTTTGGAAATTAGCCCTCTGTCAGATGTTGGGTTGGTGAAGATTTTTTCCCATTCTGTAGATTGTTGTTTTGTCCTGTTGACAGAGTTCTTTGCCTTGCTGAAGGTTTTCAGTTTCAGGAGGTCATAGTGTATGCAATATTGGTGTTCTGTTCAGGAAGTTGTTTCTTGTGCTATCAATGTGCTGTATATTGCCCGTAATTTGTTTAGGTATTCCCCTTTTATCCCTGATCGCTCCAGGACTTTTATCATGAAGGGGTGTTAGATTTTGTCAAAGGCTTTTCAACATCTAATGAGATGATCATGTGGGTTTTTTTTCTTTCAGTTTGTTTATATGGTGGGTTATATTGACAGATTTTCATATGTTTAACCATCCGGCATCTCTGGAATGAAGCTACTTGATTGTAGTGGATAATCTTTCTGATATGTTCTTGGATTTGGTTTGAAAGTATTTTATTGAATTTCTTACATCTATGTTCATGAGGGATATTGGTTTGTAATTTTTTTCTTTGTTGAGTCTTTGTGTGGTTTGGGTATCAGGATGACTCTGGCCTCATAAAATGAATTTGGTAATGTTCCTTCAATTTCTATTTTTTGGAATAATTTGAGGAATGTTGGTTAGCTCTTCTTTGAAAGTCTGGTAGAATTCTGCACTAAAACAATCTGGGCCTGGACTTATTTTGGTCAAGAGACTTTTAATAACTATTTCTATTTTTCTTAGGGGCTATAGATCTGTTTAAATTGTTTATATGATCTTGATTTAACTTTGGTAAGCGGTATCTATCAAGAAAATTGTCCATTTCTTTTAAATTTTCCAATTCCAATTTAAAGTTTTGGATTTCCTTGGTGTCTGTTGTTTTGTCCCCTTTCTCAAAAACTGCTGATTTTGTTAATTTGTCTATTCTTTCTGTGTTTTTAGTTAGTTTGGATAAAGTTTTATCTATCTTGTTGATTTTCTCAAAGAACCAACTCTTTGATTGATTCTTTGTATTGTTCTCTTTGTTTCTATTTTATTAATTTCAGTCCTCAGTTTGATTATTTCCTGCCATCTACTTCTCTTGGGTGTGTCTGCTTCTTTTTGTTCTAGAGCTTTCTGGTGTGCTGTTATGTCACTAGTATGAGATCTCCCCAAGCTCTTTTTACAGACACTTTGTGCTATGAACTTTCCTCTTAGCACTGCTCTCATTGTGTCCCATAAATTAGGGTATGTGCTCATTCATTTTCATTGAATTCTAGGAAGTCTTTATTTCTAACTTGACACAATAGTCATTCAGTAAAGAGTTGTTCAGTTTCCATGAGTTTGTAGGCTTTCTATTGTTTCTATTGTTGTTGAAATACAGCTTTAACCCACGGTGGTCTGATTGGATGCAGGGAGTTGTTTCAATTTTCTTGAGTCTGCTGAGACTTGCTTTGTGACCAAGTATGTGGTCAGTTTTGAAGAATGTTCCATGAGGTGTTGAGAAGAAAGTGTAAAAGAAGGCTGCTTGGTCATTTCCCAGCTTCCCAGACCTGAATAATCACTCAGAAACTATATTAATTACAACACAGTTTGGCCAATAGCTTAGGCATATTCCTAGCTAGCTCTTACATCTAAAATTAACCCATTTATATTAATCAATGTATGATTAATTAACTAATTAATTAAAACCATGAGACTATGGCCTACTGGTAAAGTTCTGAAGTCCTTCTGCTTTGGCAGATAAATGGTGTCTCATTAACTCTGCCTCCTCTCTATATATATCTCTTCCAGTCTGGCTATATCTGCCCTGCCATAGGCCAAAGCAGCTTATTTATTAACCAATGGTAATACAACATATTCATAGCATACAGAGGGGAAGCCGACATCTGGTGTAGGGAGGTCTTCTGTCTATGTGTTACTTTCATTGGTTAAATAAAGAGACTGCCTTGGCCTTTTGATAGGGCAGCCCTTAGGTGGGTGGAGTAGACAGAATAAAATTCTGGGAGGAAAAAGGTGACATACAGAGAGAGCTGCCCTGAAGTTGCCAGAGTCAGACATGCTGAATCTTTCCCGGTAAGCCACAACTGACCTCATGGTGCTACACAGATTACTAGATATGGGTTAAAGCAAGATGTGAGAGTTAGCAAAGAAGAGGCTAGATATAATGGGCCAGGCAGTATTTAAATGAATACAGTTTCTGTGTAATTATTTCGGGTGTAAGCTAGCTGGACGACAGGATGCAGCCTGTTCCTCATTACTACAGAGTGGCGCCCAACATGGGGCCCAAACCCATGACCCTGAGATTAAGAGTCTCGTGCTCTACCGACTGAGCTAGCCAAGCAGCTGGGAGCCAGGCGGTGGGATGTGGCCCACTTATTCTTTTGTGTTTAGTTTGAAATGTTCTGTGGATATCTGTTAGATCCATTTGGTTGATATCATTTGTTAGCCCCCATATTTCTCTGTCTAATTTTTGTCTGAATGACCTGTCTATTAGTGAGCATGGGGTAATGACATCTCTCACTATCAATGTGTGAGGATCAATGTGTGATTTAAGCTTTAGAAATGTTTCCTTTGCAAATATGGGTGCCCTGTATTTGTAGCATAAATGTTAAGATTTTAAATGCCATGTTGATGAATTTTTCCCTTGATGAGTATAAAATGTCCTTTCCCTCTCTTTTGATTAATTTTAGTTTAAAGACTATTTTGTTAAATATTAGAGTCATTATACAAACTTGTTTCTTGAGTCCATTTGTTTGGGAAATCTTTTTCCAATCTTTTACTCTGAAATAATATCTGTTTTTGATGTTGAGGTGTGTTTCTCATATGCAACAGAAGGATGGGTCTTGTTTTTGCATCCATTCTGTTACCAAGTGTCTTTTTTATTGGGGATTTGAGTCCATTGATGCTGAGGGATATTAATGACCAATGACTGTTAATTCCTCTTATTTTGGTGATGGTGGTGGTGGTAGTGTGTGTGTGTGTGTGTGTGTAAGAGAGAGAGTTTGTATGTGTGTATTTCCCTTCTTTTGATTTTGCTGGTGTGAAATTATTTATTTCCTGTGTTTTCATGTGTGTAGTTAACCTCCTTAGTTTTGAGTTTTCCTTCTAGCATCTTTTGTGGGCTGAATTTATAGATTAATACTATTTAAATTTGACTTTGTTATGGAATATCTTGTTTTCTCCATCTATGGTGACTGGAAGTTTTGTTGGGTATAGTAGTCCATGAGGGCATTTGTAGAGTCTACAGCATATCTGTCCAGCCCTTCAGACTTCTGGAGTTTCCATTGAGAAGGTGTGACTCTAATAGTTCTGCCTTTATATGTTACTTGGTATTTTTCACTTTTCCCCTTTAATATCCTTTTTCTGTATGTTTAGTATTTTGATTATTATGTGGTAAGGGGACTTTCCTTTCTGGTTCAATATATTTGGTGTTCTGTAAGCTTCTTGTGCTTTTATAGGCATTTTATTCTTTATGTTAGGAAAGTTTTCTTCTATGATTTTGTTGAAGATATTTTTTGGGCCTTTGGGCTGGGTATCTTCTTCTTCTATTCCTATTATTCTTAGGTTTGACCTTTCCATAGTGTCCAGAATTTCCTGAATGTTTTGTGTCAGGAACATTTTAGATTTAACATTTTCTTTGACCACTGTATCACTTTCTTCTATTATATGTTCCATGCCTGTGATTCTTTCTTGTATTCTGTTGGTGATCTTGTACCTGCAGTTCCTGTTCATTTACCTATAGTTTCCATCTCCAGAATTCCCTCAGTTTGTGTTTTCTACATCACTTCTATTTCCATTGTTAGGCCTTAAACAATTTGATTCTTTTCCTTCACCTGTTTGTGTTTTCCTGCATTTCTTTAAGGGATTTGTTCATTTCCTCTTAAAGAGCCTTAAGATTGGATATAAGGTCATTTTCTTGTGATTACATTATGTCGGAATATCCAGGACTTTCTGTAATAGAATCGGTGGCTCTGTTGATACCATATTGTCCTGGATGTCATTGATTGTATTCTTATGCTGGCCTCTAGTCATCTGGGTTTGGGTTATTATCAATTTAGGTGCTGATATCTGAGTACATCCTTGTTGGATGGATTTATTTTTGGATTTTTCCCCCTTGCTTCCTGTTTCCTCTCTGGTCTTCTGGCCTGAGTGCCCTGTGACTCTAGTGACCAGCAAGTCTTCTAGTCCAGTAGTATATCTCTTCCAGAGTTTTGGTGGCCTGCTTGGCCTCTGAGGTTCTGGATACTCGCTTTGTTTCTGTGATTCTGGGAACTGGTGTGGCCTCTGGGGTTCTGGATACTGGTGTGGTCTCTGGAGTTCCAGTTACTTGGGGCTCCTGGCGTTCCTAATACCCATGTGACCTCCAATAGAGAAGGAGTTGTCTCCCAAGTTTTGGGCTGGGATATGGAGCCCATGGGAGGAGATACTCTTGGGAACTGCTGGGCAGGCTCTGGAGTTCCTAGTACCGGCATGTCCTCCTATATGGTGAGAGTCCTCTGCCAGGCATTGAGGGCCAGAATATGAAGCCCAGGGAAGGGGGTGCTGTTGGGTACTGCTGGGTGGGGCTTAAGGGGTTTGGCAGGTGGTGGATGGTGTCTTACCTGGGGTAGCCTCTGGTATAGCAGGAGTCTTCTGTCAGCAGGTTGTAGGCCAGGACTGAAGAATTAAAAATTTAAATACAGTCCTCTAGAACTGGTGAGATGGCTCAAGGGATAAAGCTACTTATCATCAAACTTGACAACCTGAGTTTGATCTCTGGGATTCACATGGTGGAAAGAAAAAAAAAACAACTGTACAAGTTGTTCTCTGACTTACACATATGTACCATGATGTTTACACAAGCACATATATACACAAACATACACACACTCAAATTCCACTAACCAAAGTGATCAAAGGGTCAAATACATCCAGTAAAAATGAACTTCTCCCACAGACACAGATTAGGAGGTGATGGAAACCCAGCTCTCTGTTATTACCACTCTTGGGAACAACATGGACAGAAACCATTCCAGTCTGGGCTCGTGGGGGCAGAGGAACTAAAACACACTGGGGATGAGGACTGGACTGTCTGACACACCTTTGGTCAATGGTGCTAGCAAGACAGAAGACAGTTCAAATGGGAGCCCACAGAGGAAAGCAAGACTGACCAGCATACAGACCTGAAAAAGCCAGCAGGAGGGAGCTAGACTCCCCCAGCTCACCTGCCATGGGGGATTTTTCTCCAGTGTTTCATACACAGCAGTCAAAGATTTAACCTGCATCCACTCTGTCACATACCCCAATACTCCAATTCTTAAAGTCAATAATATTTTTTCTTTTCTACATCTGAGTTGCTTATCACACTCAAGAAAGGAGAGAAGCCAAGTTGTGTAGCTTGTAAGCTCTATGAGTGCAGGAAACAGAATTGTAATCATTCGATGTGTGGTGATAGATGTTTCACCAATAGTTGTCGAAGAAATCAATCACCCTACAAGACCCATAGCTTAATCACAAAGAAGAGCGAGGTAATGGGGCCTTCTCGTCGTGGAGAGTGTCTTAAAAGCCACTCTTCAACCAAACCTGTGTGTACTTCCAAGAAGCCATCCACATCTGTGCATCCTCTACCACGTGCCATCCCATCTCTCTTCAGGCTGCATGACTGCATGGCTCAGAGCATGCTGGATGAGCCCTGCTGGTAGCGTGGGCACTGGGAGGTGGCCCAATGCTCGTGCCTGTTCTCACTGTGGGAAAGGGATGGGAAATCCAGACTCTGCTCTGATGATGAGAGAGATCCCTTGCATAGGTCAAGCTGGATGGTGACCAGAACTTCCTCAAAGTGCCTGTTCAATGACAATAAAATTTTGTTATGCTTTTTAAATGAATGGATTTGGTAAAATGTTTTCTTACTTTTTCCTAGACATCGCCTGGTGGTATTACCAGTATCAGAGAGGTAAAAAATAATAATAATAATAAGTCTGCACTAACTTGATTGTCTCAGTTACATTACTTGGAAAGGAAGAACTTCTCTATCTCCTGCAACTAGCTTCCTTATTCACCAGATTTGTGTGTTCCTTGTTAGCAAACTCGGTCTGTGTAGAAACAGCTAGGAATGTTCTCTTAGGGTTGAGGCTTAAGAAAACCCTGTTCCTTCTAAGAGACTCCTATTTTTCCCTTCCATGGTAATTGAATGTCTATTAAATAAAGCTCAGAGCTGAATTATCGCTTAAGTATATTAACTGTTTAGAACAAATGATCTGAATTTCTCTGTTCTCCTCCCCTCCCCCAACATGGTCCAGACCTCCAATCGAATCAGCATTTTCTGAAGCAGGTTTTCTTTATCTGTTTTTATTCTATTATTTAGTTGCTAATATCTACTTCAAGTTCTTTGTGGAAAAAGTGGAATGCTTAAATAAAGAATAACAGCAGGTGGTGAAGAGGTTAAGCAAGCCTGCATGAAGTTCCAGATTCAATGGTCTCCAAGTCACGCGGGCGGTTTAATGGCAGGAAAAAGAGCCTGAGGTGAAGATGGGCAGTGGTGGCACACGCCTTTAATCCCAGAACTCGGCGGGCAGAGACAGGCGAATCTCTGTGAATTCAGGGCCAGAGTGGTCTACAGAATAAGTTACAAGACAGCCAGAGATACCCTGTATCAAACTACAGAAAGAAAGGGAAGGAAGGAAGGAAGGAAGGAAGGAAGGAAGGAAGGAAGGAAGGAAGGAAGGAAGGAAGGAAGGAAGGAAGGAAGGAAGGAAGGAAGGAAGGAAGGATTCGAAGTGAATGGCAGGGCTCCTGGTGACTCTACTTAACCAGCGTGTCCAGTCCCTGCTTGGCTCTAGCAGATGACGCCCTGGTGAGAATATCAGGATCAAGATTTTCGAGGTGAAATAAGAAGAAATACAAACTTTGTCATGGATTTCTTGTCTCCAATGCGTTTTAAATGTATTTTATCTGTTTCATATAAAATATGAGCTTCTATGGATTTCTTACAAACAAAACCTATCTTTGGACTACATTCAAAGTAAAGACCACTATTTTGTAGCCTTGGAAATGGAATGGAGTGAATGGGTGGGTATAAAGTACAACCCAGATCCCCACCCCCCGCCAAACACACACACACACACACACACACACACACTGGAGAAACTGTATTCTAAGCAAGAGAGGAAATGGCCATATTTTAGGCCATGGCCTTCGTCATCAGCCAGAGAAGATATTCACTGCCAGATGTGCCCCAGATGTGGGTCTTCATTGCTCAGTTTGGAGAGATGATTTGTGCAAAGGAGTGACATTTGTTAGCAACAGGGGAACCTCCAGGCTGATCACAAACCAGCTGATATTCTGTGCTCCAGTGGAGTAGAAGCCACTGTGGGGATATATCCAATCCGATGGCAGCCCAATCCAATTGTGGAGTCCTAAACTGGCTGGAATCGAGGTCCAGCTTATTTACTGTTGTCCTAAGCGACCCAAGCCTCAGTCAAAAGGAGTTAGTGACAGAGCTTGGGAAAGATCGTCAATAGAAGACCTTCGCGTGGACTCTGTTTATTTAAAAGATACAGAACTCACTGGAGATTTAGGGGTCCTTGATACAATGCATTTTTTTCTAAGAGGGTCTAAAGTTTTCATCCATCCTATATCCAGAACCACCCCCCAAACCCTAACGTATTAAAACCGTTTACTCTGACTCACACCTGTGCTGTCTGGGATTCTCCGTAGTAGCAGCCTTTACAATCATCCTTCCGGCTCACACTCGCCCCCAGTGGCAGACATTCATCGCTTTGTGAGCCATTTGTAGTTAGAAAATCACCTTCTCCATTAAGTCTCCATGTGACTTCTAAATGTCAGGCAGGGAGGGCACCAGACCCCCTCACCCCCAACCAAAAATGAAGTCACATGAGAGCAGTGAACAGTTCTACTAGAACATTACAAAGAGAAGATGACTCTCATGATCTCTATCAAGCAAATTTCCATAGCGTTAACCACAAGATTAGTTTTGATTCCAACTCAGTCTGACTTAATAATTAGCTCATCATTCTCTTTAATAATGAAAATAATACAGCGAGCAGCACATAGGATTGAAGACTCACAAAGCACAAAAGTGGTAAGGAGGCTCCCTGGGTGTTAATTCTGCTTTTCCCGAACCAGGGAACTGGGCCTGTGTCCCCTCTCTAATGGTTCTGCCTAGAGACATCCAGAGACTCCCTGACTGCCTACAGAAGAGATGTGAAAATTGCCCCTCTAAAGCTCCCCGTGCACATATGTACAGTGGCCCAGAACAAAAGGCTACAGGTGGTATGAAAGAGAGGAATGTCCAAATGCGGGCAGGTCTAGACAGCTGCAAAAGCTGTGGACAAGTTAAATTGTTTTCCCGTCAAAGGCCGTGACTCATGGGGGTCACAGCAACACAGGTTTGCCAAGGCTAAAGTCCATCTCACACCAAACACAGCACTGCCTCTCGGTGTTTTACCTCCAAAGTGTTTCACAGAGGTTTTGCTTGCATTTATGCATATACTGGACTGTTACGTAAGTTACATTTTTACTTGATGGTTTAAGCCCCTAGTATCCATAGGTGGCTACTTCTCTACATCTTGAGCCTCAATGACCAGAGTTTCTCCTGTCATGGATGTGGCCAAGACTGATTATTAGTGAAGGACAAAACCAGAAAGCCAAAGTTTGGCCATCAGCAACTGAGTATCCACAGCCTGCAGAATCTCTTTAATCTGGAACTCAGTCCTGCCTCCCAGACAGCGAGCCCATCATTGGTTAATAAGGAATGACGTCATCTTAATAAAGGCAGATTAATAGTTGCCGTCTCCATAATTAGCACTTTTTAAGCAAGATAATGAGAAGTGAGTGCTGGTTCTGAGTTGAAAAAAAAATTCCTTTAATTGCCTACAAAGAAATTCCCTAAGCTTATAAGGAATCCAGAGCCATGGGGAGATTACACACACACACACACACACACACACGCACACACATACACATACACACACAGAGACAGAGACTTTATTCTGGGTCAGATGAATCTTGCAGAAGACACTGTAACATCAAATCTTTTCTTTCTAAAATATAGTTTTCTATTTTAATATATATTTGGGTTTTTTTTTTCAAGACTGTGTTTCTCTGTAGCTTTGGAGTCTATCCTGGAACTAGCTCTTGTAGACCAGGCTGGCCTTAAACTCACAGAGATCCGCCTGCCTCTGCCTCCCGAGTGCTGGGATTAAAAGCGTGCACCACCACTGCCCAGCCCTTATTTATATTTTAATATAATTTTGTTGATTCCTCTTCCTGAGGCTACCAGTGAGTCACTAAGGGGTAGTATGTGGAGGCTGTTATAAACCTCTAGAGCCCCTTCGGAAGTTTCTTCAGATACACATTGCTAGAGATACACGCATTTTTGTGCTAGGACTAACCTGTAACCAATTTCTTAGGATGAGTTGGAGATCTCCAGAGGCCCCTAGGAGCTTTCCGCATTACACTTCTGGGGACCTCCCCTTTCCACTGGCCCTTTGACTTGCACAGAAACCTCCTGCATTCAGGAAGTTAGTCCTTAACTCACTAGCAAACCTAACAATAATTAAAGGTTCTGTAAGCATTATGAGGAAATTGGCCACTTGCCATGATGTAACATAAACAGAGAATCTTATTTATATTGAATCATTCTCTGCCTCCATCCCAGAAGGATTAGGAGATGTGTGTCGCCCAGCACGTAAGAAAGATAACAATTAGCTCCGCTGCCACTTTATTGGAGCTTTCCTCTGACATCCATTACCGCTGCGACCCTGCGCAAGACAGAAATGTTGATGGATTTGTTTTGTGTTGGGATTTAAGTATCAAAGGAGAACGTGACAACAGCAGAGAAAATCTGGCACAGAGCTCCCGACCCTGATTACAGAGTACCTGCACTCATTGCTCCTGCCCACCCTGTTCCGCCATGCAAACCAGCCCGCCTCCTCTCTGACTTAGCCTAGGGCAGCCTGGTGGGCGTGTTCCCAGCAGCCTGCCCAACTCACCCTTGTCTTCACCAGGCGGAAGTTGGAACTGTTCAATATATGGATTCGCTGATGTCTGCGTGACGGTAGCAGGCAGAGGAGGGCAGGCAGATGGTCAATGATCCTTGGCTGGAATAAATTTACGGAAAGCATTCCGGCAGGGCCCAGGGGAAAGCAGGCATCCCTGCGTGAGGCGAAACCCCTGGAAGGGTGAACTTTGACCCGCTTTGAGGGAAGATGAGTAGACTCAGCCGACAGGCCCTTGGTAAACAATGTACCATTAGACCCTATTTCAGCGCACACGGTGTTAGACCCCATTTCACTGCACACACCATTAGACCCCCACTTCAGTGCACATGTTGGAAGTTGAACCCCTACTATCCACGACCGTTTGTAGAGCCTTTCAAACACCCTGGAAAGGAAACCTTTATTTCTACAAAGGCACACAAATTGAAGTCACTTCCCTAGTACTTAAGGACGTCTAGAAGATGTTATAAAACAATACCCTGTAAAATATATTCAGATTCTTTAAAGTCGTATTTAACATACCATAATTTGAACGTCCTAAGTCTCCCTAGAATCTCCCTTGCTAGCTCACATGATGAAAATGTGTCCTTTTTAAAAATAGGTCTGATTTGTTCCCCCTTACTATGTGGAAGCTTTCGTTCTTCTCTGTTGCCTGTATCTCTACACAGAAAGCAGGGTCAGTGGGCATTAATTTGAATATGCAAAGAAGGCAGCTTGAAAAAGAAGTTTTTGTGTGGATGTGTTTGCACACTTCTACCCTCGTCTCCCAATCTGAGACTCTGATGCTCCCTCCCCTTGGTGCCTGTCACCCCTACAGTAACACAGTGCACAGACTGTGAAATGGTGAATGGCTGGGGAGTGGGGTTCAAGGCCCAGGAACCCCTGCAGTGTGACCCGGCCCAACCCCAAGTCTCACTTCCCAGCATCAGCTCAGACCATGGTGTGACAGAGACCAAGGAGGCCCTGCTCTGATGCCACCCCCTCTGCTTCCAGACAAGATCGAGGATGAACTAGAGATGACCATGGTTTGCCACCGGCCTGAGGGACTGGAACAGCTTGAGGCCCAGACGAACTTCACCAAGAGGGAGCTGCAAGTCCTTTACCGAGGATTCAAAAATGTAAGACCCCCCAGAGGCTCTGAGGCCTGGTGTGATTTCCCGCAGAGCAAAGCTCTTTTGGTGCCGATGGAGTCCCTTGTGTGCAGAGGTTCAAGGAGGCCACAACTATGAACCCGCACCTGGGAAGAAAGAAAACTTACAGGAGGACCAGGTCTCAGGAGACAGGAACCTCACCCCTGCACAGAGATGCCACATGGTGGGGTGATCTCAGAGAAGCCCTCCCAGCCCAGGTGCTGACCTTAGCTTGACACTCACAATTTACCCTCTGTTGGGTGTCCCAACAGTGAAGGGACTGAGCTCTACTGATTTGTGCCAGCGAGGTCCACGAAGGGTGGTATAGCAGCCTGAATATCGCTGGGTTCATGTCTCTGAAAGTTAGTCCAGTGGGACCAGATTTGCTTCTCCAGCTGCCGGAAGCTTCTTTTTCTGTGAGTCACACAGACAGCCAGGTTCTTAGCAAAGGAGCATGGGAGAAAGAAAGTCCAAAGCTGACAACACAGAAGTCCGTAAGTGTGTATGAGATCTTAGGCTTCCTTGGACAGAGTCACAAAACTTAGAACAGGCTTAACCAGGACCCAAACCTAGACCTTTAGGACTCTAAAGACAAGACTCTCTCAGAACAGTACCTATGCTGTGATGACGTCCCCTCTCTTACAGAGTTGCTTTTCATGGTGGGGTTACCTCCCAGGTCCCCCTGGAGACACCCAGTAGTAGTACACAGCTCTTTGCCCAGGCTCTGCCCATGAGAGGGCGTGGGGGGGGAACTTGTCCAGGCTCTACCCCCCAGTATAGACTCCCAGACCCTTCCCACTCACTCGCTCTCCGCTCCACGCAGGAGTGCCCCAGTGGCGTGGTCAATGAAGAAACATTCAAGCAGATCTACGCGCAGTTTTTCCCTCATGGAGGTGAGTAGATCCTTGGGAAATAACCTCCCAGTATCCTCCCCAATGATCAGCCTTCCCTTCCTCTCAGTATCCCATTCTCTCCCCCCCACCCCACTCACCTGCTTTTCCCTCTTCTTTGCAGATGCCAGCACGTATGCCCATTACCTCTTCAATGCCTTCGACACCACCCAGACAGGCTCTGTGAAGTTCGAGGTACAGTCTGGGTGTCTCTTGGTTGCTCATTGCCTCTTGCCCCAAATTTGGGAATCCTGGAGGAAATAGTTAATTATTCAGTTAAGACTTTACTCATTTAACAAACATGGCCTGAGGACGGAGAGGAGACTTCCCCTGCCCTCTAGATGCTGGAAGTGGTTTATGGAGACAACTTAAAAGCTCTCTTGCACTCCGCAGGCTGGGTGGTAGCCTCTGGAGCTAGCATTTTGCATTTATTAACTTGTTTAACTTTTATAATAGCTCTACAAAGTGGGAGTTATATTATCATTGTACAGAAGAAGAAAATAAGGCAGAAGCCAAGTAGGTTTTCCAAGGTCAAAAAGAGAGTAAGTGGCCAAGGGGGGTTAGGGGTTTTGAACACAGTCAGTATGTTTCTTCAGCCTGGCTCAAAGCCACTGGAACACAACCATTGCAGCCACAGGTTAGGATCAACACAGAAAGCAGAATTAACAGCCTTGGGGGTGTCCACACATACAAAAGTGGCATCAGAAACTGCAGTATGGGGAACGGATGACGGACGTTTTTTGCTGGCATTGCCCATTTCCACTGATGGGAGGGTGTGGGAGGCACCATTTTGTAAAAGCACCATAGTCTAACCTGGAGGTGAAGCTTCTCTCCAGCCACGCGGTGGCTCAGGGATTAACTTTTGTTCTCGCCTTTCCATTTCTTAGGACTTCGTGACGGCTCTGTCTATTTTACTGAGAGGGACAGTCCATGAAAAGCTAAGGTGGACATTTAATTTGTATGACATCAATAAAGACGGCTACATAAACAAAGAGGTGAGTGCCCAGAATAGAACAGAGAAGAGAGTTCTTTAAGGCATAGGTGACAACCATCAGATCTCATTACCCACAGCCCAGCCCGTTCCGTCTAATAAAACCACAGAAGGGGAAGACGGGGGAGGGGTAGGCAGCTGTCTCAAAAAAAATAATAATAATAAAAGAAAAATTCCAGAGAATTTCAGAATCACCGCTTGGCTCTTAGAGCCCCAGTACATGTGTTTAGCCAGTGAGTCACTTATCTGTCACTCAAGTCACCTGGATATCTGCTGTAAACTGATGTGCTTTTGGGGCTTGACGTTAACATCTGGGACATTCTGCTGAGCTCCTATATCTCAGGCATAATGCATAGAGCTGTGGAGATCGTCTCTAAGCTTGCTCTTGGCTCTGCAAGGCTCTCCTCTCAGAGTTTATACACAGTCAAGTTCCCTATCCACTCAGCCATGGGGGTCCAACACAGATCTAAGAACTCATTCAGTTCTGGGTGCTGGAGACCCAACAGTGAGAAATTAGGTCAGGCCTGACTGCCGTGGGATGGTGTGGTGGCGCAAATGAATGTAGACAGATTATATAGATATATACAGCTTTAATAAGGAAATAAACTTACAGGACCAAAGGTTCCCGCGGTGTACCGGAAAAGCGGAGCAAAAGAAAAGGGCTGCTGGGCTCACGCCCGGCAGATTTATCCGTAAACATTAGCCCGAGGCGAACACGCCCCCAATGGGTGGGGCTATGTCCCTACAGGATGGCGCAATGGGAGGAACAAAAGCAGCAAAAAGGGCAGGTAGGGGTAGCAAGGGCCTCTCTAGGGTGCATTGCCAGGCCAGGGCCAATCACCCGCAAAAGCCTGGGAAAGTGTCCCAGGCAAAAGTCAGAGCCACTTGAGGGGTTCTCAAGGAAAGTGGAGTTCCATGCACCCTCCAAACAGAAAAGAAGCTTGCTGTTGGCTGCAAGCTGGGGTATGAAGTAAAGCCCGACGGGCTCATAATGAAGCCTGAAGGTTGTCGGACTCAGACACTGGAAGATTGGGGTAGACAGCCCACTTTGCCTACTGAGGGCTGCTGGTGTGCAGCAGAGGTTTTGAGACACACTAGTACTAAAGGTGGTTCAAAGTCAGCAGGAAAATTTAAATAGCTTCCTGTCACTAAGAGAAATAAAATTCACACAAAAAACTCAGGAAAAGTTTCAGCTCCTCAGAGAGCTTTCTGGTGACTTCTAAGAGAAACCCTACAAAGCTGAGGCAGAAGGAGCTTTCCAACTTCTTTTATTTTTCAAGACAGGGTTTCTCTATGTAGCCCTAGCTGTCCTGGAACTTACTTTGTAGACCAGGCTAGCTCAAACTCACTGAGATCTGTCTGCCTCTGCCACCCAAGTGCTGGGATTAAAGGCATGTGCCCCCAACTGCCTGGCAACTTAAAAAAAAAATCTAACAATATTCTAACAAGGTCTTATAGAGGAGACAACTGTCCTTAGTGCTCATGATTACAAATGTAAATGTAAGCATTAGCAAACTAAATGCATCAATGCATTAAAAAGTACAGTATCAGGTAACCAAGTAAGGTTTATTCTAGGAATTCAAGGTCAGTTTAACACTCAAAAACCACGTCGTTCACTATATTTACACAATAAAAAAAAAAGAAAAACTAAAATCCTAAAGCTAACATCTGCTTACTAGTGAATCTTACCAGGAATCCCACCCCTACATATTTCCCTAAGAGAAATGAAAATGCGTAATTCCATAAATACCTACACGGAGATTTGCATGCTACCTTTATCCACAATAGCCCCCAAATTGCACACAACCCAAATGTCTTTCAACAGAATGGCAGATAAGTATATTGTTGCTACCCATCCAGTGGGTACTCAACAGTCAGAAGATATAGACCACTGTCACATGCAACAGTGGGCATGGTTTCTGTACCCTTTATGTGCGTTCAACACAGACAGGCTCAGGCTTACAGTATCACTCCATTTGCCTCAAATTCTAGTACGTGAAAATATTTTTAATGACCAAAGTTTCATCGGCCATGGCTTGATGCCAGGGCTTGGCAGACAGTGTCGAAGCTTCTTGAGGAGATAAAAAAAAAGCCTAATGCAGGTGTTGTGTGTGGAGGTGGCACAGCTGTGTACATTTGCCATAGTTTATTGAGCAGGACGCTTAAGATGACTCTGATAAAACCCATTCTTAAAGGGAGATCTCATTTGAAGATAGGAGCGCCTGGACAATAGGAAGTGTTCCAAACGCATTGAATGAAAAAAATTAAGAGCTTTGGCAAAGCACATAAAAGAAAACAAGAATCCCATCTCACTTAAAATGCACATCACAAATTCTAAATGAAGTGCCGGAAATTAATCCTAGCACTCTAGTTAAAGTAGCATGCATGGCAAGGAGCAGGTTTACTGCAGAAGTAATTCAACATTAGAGAATACCTATTAAATAATTCATCCCATCAGCCCATCAAAAGACCAAACCATGTGATTCTAAAATCATATTCCATCACGTTCGCCCTATGTCCTTGATCAGTTTTTAAACTCCTAATAAAACAGGACTAAAATACATCGTGAGCATAGTAGAATGTGCTCCAGCCTACTGCACAGCTTTCCCCTGTGTGGTGACATCACAGACAAGCTCGGTTGCAGCTGAGATGAAACCAGAGTGTTTGCTATTGACCCATACCATCTGTTCGTACTGCTAAAAGCTCTTTAAAAACAATGGGGCAGAAGCACACACCTGGAAGGCTAGGGCAGCCTTTGCAAACGACATGATTTTCTTCTCTCTATTTATGTATTTGCCTGCAACAAGGTCTCACGTAGCTCCAGCTGACTGGAACACACTGTGTAGGCCAGTGGATGCACGGCCTTGAATGCATGCATGGTGATCCTCCTACCTCAGCCTCCTTAGGACTGGGATTACAAGCGTGTGCCTCCCTGTTCAGCCATGGCATGATTTTATCCTTGGGAAGGAAAGAGAAAAACTACTTAAACAATGAGAACTAAGATCACGTCCAGCGATCAACATCTATGCAGAAATCAAGCGGGTGGCCCATGTCTCAGGACTATTTAGAAAGTTCAAACTAAGATATTCTAATCGTGCAGCGGTAAAATGGAATGTGCATGAGCATTTAAAAAATACCCATAATTTAGATGAAGAAAAAGTTTTCAGGAAAACTGAGGGGCGGGGGGGGGAGTCTAAATGGAGACACCTGCCATTTTATGAAGGGGAAGTCCACTATGAAGATGACAATGTTGAAAAATAGCTATTTGTCTTTAATTTAAAATTTATTTGTTTCTAACCAACATAAAATTATTGTTTGGGGAGAAAACTAGCACATTAGAAAAGTCACCAGCTGAAGAAAGAAATGATCATTTTCAAAAAGTGGAAACAGGACTATGGCATATTATGGTATGGTATGTGAGGAGATGAGGGGGGACAGGTAGACTGGGGGAACAGAGGAAGAAGCTGGGAGCTTTCAGTTCCTAACAGAAAGAGCCCAGGGACCAGAGTAAACAGATGTGTATAATGAAATAGATGACCCAGGAAAACTGGCTAGCTGTGCTGTTTCCTCGGTGAGTGAATGAATATTCTGGATGTCGCACATGTAAGTCAGTCACAGATACACAGGTGATCTCTAGCTACAAAAGAGCCAGGAATATAGCGAGTGAGGCAGTGAGCAGTGCTCCTCCATGTCCTCTGCTTCAGTTCCTGCCCACAGGCTCCTGCCTTGAGTTCCTGCCCTGGCTCCCCTTCATGGAGGACCACAAGCTGTAAGATGAGGCAAACACTTGGTCTGTCCCCAAAAGAGAAATAAGTGTCACACCTAGCTAAACCTGAATGGGAAAAGCATAAAATTAAAACACAAAGGAAAGTATTAATGATGTCATTCTGAATATTTTCATATTCTTAACCTCAAAAAAATGCCATCAGCAACGTTGGAAAGCAGGTGGCACAGCTGTTAAAACATCTGCAACTTGTAGAAAGTGGTGGTGCTTCTTACCAGGCACTAGCTAAGGAAGGTCTCACATCTGCTTCCCTTGCATCTCCTTGGCATCATGTCTAGCACATGGTGCATACTTTAACATTCCCTATAAGTAAATGTATACATCCCACAAAGTATATAAAGAGCTCTTGCAATTAAATGAAAAATAAACACAATGAACGAAGTAGGTGAACAAATAGTTTGTGCTAATTCAGTAATAACTAGTCAATGGGGGAGAGGCAGGGAGGGGAGCAGAGAAAAATGTAGAACTCAATAAAAAAATCAATAAAAAATAATTTAAAAGAAGAACTAGTCAATGTGTGCAACAAAGCTCATGAAGAAACCAAAACTAGTAAAACAATGGAATTTCTATCACATTACAAAAGCTCTAGACTCTGAAATTTTCATTTTTTATTAATTAATTAATTTTTTCCCAGCCCAAAAACAGTTTCCCTGCCCTCCTATCCTAGTCCCTCCCCCCAGTCTTCCTCTCTCCACATCCATCCACTCCTCTTCTTTCCTCTTTGGAAAAGGGCAGGCATTCCCTTGTATATCAGCCAGCTATAGCATAGCAAGTTGCAGTAAGACTGGGCACCTCCTCTCCTATTAAGGCTGGATGACTCAACCTAGTAGGAGGAAATGGTCCTAAAAGCAAGTACCAGAGTCAGAAACAGTCCCTGTTCCCACTGTTAGGAGTCCCACAAGGAGACCAAGCTCTACAACTGTAACATATGTGCAGTATTTTTTTATATTTAATCATGTAAAACGAATGGAGGGGTGGGTTTCCACAGTACCCTCAGAGGCCAGAAATGGGTATCAGATCCCCAGGAGCTAGAATCACAAGCAATTGTGAGCCACATAACACGGGTGCCGGGAACAGAACTCGGGTCCTCTGTTAGAGCAGTACACACTCTTTAAGGTCGAACCATCTTTCCAGGCCCAGATTTCAAGCACTCACTAAATAGCAGGTGACCATTTAAAATCATAGAAGATTAACAATTGTATGTAATTTCATATTTTAAAAAAATAAAGTACTAATATAGTACTATATCAATTTTATAAACATCTAAGTTCTTACATACATACTTACATGCATGATACTCTAAATTAAAATATTCAAATAGTACTTTACACAACACCTAAAGAAAGAAACCTCAGATGGGTTTTTATGCCATCTGATCTTCAACGTTGGGTCAATACATTTTCCCACCATATCGTTGAACAAACCTACTAACTATTCCATTTTTGTAATGAACAAAGTCAACAGAATTATCACCATTAATGTTTATCAGACATCTCTAGATGGCAGAATTAAGGGTGGGGTGGACACAAGTGTGATTAAGTAGATTCCTGAGATGTCTTCCTAGCAATCATTCTGGAACATTCTTATCATTTTTGTAGGCAATGATAATCCCAAAAAACCAAAATTGGTCTTTCTGTCCAAAAGTTCTCAAGCAGGAAAGAGCTCAGTGACCACATGGGTATAAAAGGCCAGTAAAGTGCATCTCTTGAAACAGATATGTGGATACAAATCCATTTCCTAGTTCAATATGCTGGGGCAGTCCTGGAGAAATGACCACCAATAATTCTTTCTAAACACCTTTATCCAATTTTTTAAAAAAAGGATCCAATCTCATTAGAGAGCTATTTGTCTTAGAACTGGGAAAGGAGAAAGAGAAAATGAACCTGAATCGTGGTTGGGGCAGATCAAGCAGCTACAGGCATCAGCCTAGAGGACTTTTAATAAGCCAATACTGGGCAAATTAATCAACAAAACAAAACATGATAATATTGGATTGTCACCAACAAAACATAATAGATGTCCACAAGTTCAAAGAACTAAATACATAAAAATAGGCATCTCTTGCTTACAGAAGTATTTCAGTACATCTACAGTTATTAATAACCTCCTTTTAAAAAGCCTCAAGTGTCCTGTGGATGTTGGCTGTTGGCTCCCTTGCCCTAATTTAAAACAGCAACAGAATCATGGAGGATTTTTAAATATCTTATCTAAACCATTAACTTTTTAAAGGTAATATAGAATTGTCATCGAACAAATGCCATAGTGTTCACTTTTGCTTTTCAAGGTGTATTGACAACTCAGAGAGTTGACAGACAACCCCTTAATCAAATAATCACCAATCACAAGACACAGTCACACCGCGTACCTCCCTGATGGTGCACTGACAGAACAGAACATCCATTGCTTCTACAGAGCCTTGCCCAAGCTAAGGGACTGTCTACAAAACAACTGAGCAACATGCCCATCATGCATGTCAGAGTCCCGAAAGCATGAAGAACACACAGCTCCACGCAAAGTGCAATTTCAAGTAGAAAAGTGTCAGTGGGAAAAAGGATGAGACATGGATAAACCCAGTGGTTTAGCTAGTAATATTGTAGCCATGCCAATTTCCTGGTTTTGATTACTTTTCTACAGTTTCACAAGTTTTAATATTAAGGAAAACTGGGTAAGAGGTATACATGAGCTTTCCATGTTAGTTTTGCAACTTTTCTATAAGTTTAAAATTATTAATCATAGGTTTAGAGAAAACCTCCAGTGTCCTGTTGATAATCCTTATGTTAGCTACTTTTTTCTTAACTTAAAATAGCAACAGAACCCATGAGGGTGTTTAAAAGGCTAGCCTAAATTGTCTTTAAGCCAGAACAACATTCCTTTTGTCTCAGTCTGTGAATGGGGAATTCAATGCTGTCCCTCCCTGAAGACAAAGCAAGAAGAGGTAACCACCAAGACATCTGAAGGCAGGGAGGAGTCCCCCACTTTCTCTGAGGAGGGGTTTTCATCTTGTCCTCTAGCTCCCACTCATCTCCTTAAAACAGCTCTCTTAATCACTTCGGTTGGCAAAAGGAACCCTAAAAATTCCTAAATTCTGCCCTCTAAGAAGGTTTGACCTCATGGTCCCAACATTGTGTGCCTCCATGTCCCCTTCCAGGAGATGATGGACATAGTCAAAGCCATCTACGACATGATGGGGAAATACACCTATCCTGTGCTCAAAGAGGATACTCCCAGGCAGCATGTGGATGTCTTCTTCCAGGTACGTATGCACATGTGCACAGGCTTATACAGATGGATAGGAGATGTTCTTGTGAGGCAGATCAGTGTGTGTTACAGAAGAGAACAGAGTTTATAACAGAGTTATAGCATTAACTATAAATGCTACAGTCCATAAAAAAACTCTCAAATTCTCTCCTTGAGTAGAGAAGAGTTCATTCCTTGCATCTCTTTACTTCCTGAGCACGTTTGTCTGGGCTGCAAAGGGGAATAAATGGAATCTATTAAAAACTATTAAACTGGTAAAGCCAGACTGCAAGACCCCTAACTGGAGCATTTAGTTAAGGATGGGTGGACACGGCTCATGATTCAGTGGAGAAGAGATGTCCTTAATTTAAAAAAAAAAGTCTAACAATATAAAGTATTTTAAAAACTGCCAGCTCACTCTAATCCAGGCCTCCTACTTTGCAACTAAGAAAAGAGACCTCTCTGATATCTTGAAAAATTACACAGAAAATCGGCACAGAGATAGACCAGAACCTTCTGAGCCCAGCATTCTTTCTGCCAGACAGAGAGGCCAGCAGAAAGTGTGTGGAACAGGTGTTGTGGTTTGGAAATGGACTAAGTATACTCCAAGGTTCATGGGAGCCTGGTCATCAGCATGGCAGTGTTTAAAGTCATGGAATCCTTAATGGATGGAGCTGATGGGAGGTGACTGGGTCCTCGAGACACTGCCTCAGAGATACGAGTGCTGCAGATACCGTGAACCAGAACTGAATAAGCAAGGCTGGCCCTTCTTCATTCTCTGGCTTCCTGTTTGACTGTGTGACCTCTTCCACATGTGCCCACTAAAATGATGCCGTCCTTCATGAGGCTTTCGCCAGACAGAAACTGGTGTCGAGCTCTTAAACCTCTAGAACAACAAGAAGAGGCCTCTTTTCTTTCTACAACACCCAGTGTCAGCCTTTTGCTGTAGTAACAGAAACAGACTACTCCATGTTGGGATGCCTCCAGAACAATAATGTAGCAATAAGGTTAGTGTTGGGACCAATCTTTTGAAGTAAGGAAGCTCATGAGGACCATAATACTGTAACGAGGAACGAACTAACTAGCAAAAGACCATTGTAACTGTGGGCTTAACACAGAGAAAATTCTGAAATGTGAAATTCCAAGTTCTTTAGAGACCTCTCTATTGTGTCTTTCAGAAAATGGATAAAAATAAAGATGGCATCGTAACTTTAGATGAATTTCTTGAATCCTGTCAGGAGGTAAGGACGGATCTCGGGACACAGTTGCTCTGGGCTTTGAGATCTGGAGCAAGGAGACTGTAGGGGAAGGATCTGAAATCTTCACACACCTGTAACCCTAGACTCAGAAGCCCAGCGCAGCATCTCCACGCCCCAGCCTGGCCTGCTCAGCACAGGACTGAGCAGAAGAAGCACAGGTTTAGGAGATGTGAAGGCCAGAAAGCCTTCATAGAATGAGATTTGCCAAATAGGTGAGCCTGTCCTTTTGGCTTGCCTCCGTGCCTGTTCCTCGGATGCAGAGAAACAGCTGGAAGACCGTCAACACAATTCTCAATCCAGTGGCATAGGACTGCCTGAGGTTCTTCCAAAAGTGCGTCTGCAAACTGCAATTCCAGACACTCTAGAAAATGCCATCATGATGCAAATACTCAGCACCAAGGCTGCTAGGACTTGCTCATGCAAAACCAGACTCCTTGTGCAGGTGGGGCCTGCACAGGTCTGAGCCCAGGCTTGCCTTATGCACACTGCTAAGGAGACACTGCACCGCTGTTCCCTGGACCGTGCTTTGGTTAAGTCTCATGAATAAATTGGCATGGCCGGGCACTGAACTGGAAATAGTTGCTTTGTCTCCTTAAAAGGTTTATAGTTCACCTCCACCTCATTCCACAAAAGCACAGCCTAAGCTCCCCTAACACATAGAGCACCAACCAAGCTTCAGTCACATGAAAACCCTCCTGGCAGATGCTCCACCTGACAGCGTTCCAGACTGCTAACAATTAGGAGAGGCTGACCATGGACTACTTTGTTTGTTTGGTTTTTTTTTTTTTTTTTTTGAGACAGGGTTTCTCAGTGTAATAGTTCTGGCTGTCCTGAAACTTGCTCTGTAGACCAGGCTGGCCTCAAACTCCCAGAGATCTGTCTGCCTCTGGCTCACGAGTACTGGAATTAAAGGCATGCGCCACCACTGCCCAGCTCGACACTGATCTCTTTTTACTGACCCTTACCATTGTCCTAGAGTGTCCTTGTTGAGCTTGGTATTCATCCATTAGTTGTTTGGGGATCCCAAGGGACTTACTAGGAACCCTGAAGGAAGCACACTGAGGTAGGAATCAGGTCAGCAGCAGCAGTTAGAAACGTGGTGTTGTTGTTGTTGTTGTTTGTTTTGTTTTGTTTTTTTGGTTTTTCGAGACAGGGTTTCTCTATGACTTTGGAGCCTGTCCTGTAACTAGCTCTGTAGACCAGGCTGGTCTCGAACTCACAGAGATCCGCCTGCCTCTGCCTCCCGAGTGCTGGGATTAAAGGCGTGTGCCACCATCACCCGGCTAGAAACGTTTTAATATTTCATCATATGGGCAGGTTAAGCAGCTGTGTCTGTCATACCCTTTTCAAGAAGAGAAGATGGGACACTGCAATGTTAAGAATATGGCTAATGCTACAACGAGTGACAGGGATGGGGTTTAAATTCTGTGCTAATGTCATGCACCATGCCTGACAGAAGTGCTCTTTCCTGACTTTCAGATGAGAGTGATTTTTGGAGCTTGTTCCTCACATAAGAACCATCCACGGTGATTCTTTATGTAACTCATTTTTTCCACCACCTTGCCATAGGTGGATATTATATTCAACCACATTTCATACCCAGGGAAACTAAGACCCAGACAGGTTAAGTACCATGGGTAGGAAGTGAAAGGTTCCAGGCTTGAACACAAGCTGCCTAACTCCAGAACCCATAGCAACTTACAAAGACTTGGATCCTCAAAATCAACTTTGTCTCTCTTGATTTTTCTCTTTTAAAAGTCTGCTTTCTTAACTTTAAACTCAGTGGGATACACACACGCACATACAGGGTCAATTTCCTTGACTACTACTTTAGCTAAGCATTGCTTTACATCTCACAAAGTTTACTATTTCATATTTTCACAATATTTTAGATCAAAATATAGAAGTGTGGTATTTAATATGCAAGTATTTAAGAACTTTACACCTTCAATATTTATATCTTAGAAATCTGAGCATGGTAGTCACACCTTTAATCCCAGCACTCGGGTGACAGGGGCAGGTAGAGCTCCGTGAGTTCAAGGCCAGCCTGGTCTACAGAGTAAGTTCCAGAACAGCCAGGACTGTTACACAGAGAAACCCTGTCTCCAAAAACAGAACAAACAAACAAAATAACCCTAATAATTGCTTACCAAGGCTAAGTAAAAAGAGAAATATGTTTAAATCCTCAAATTGTTGAGATCAGAAATAAAAATAATAACATCTACTGCCAGTTTTCAGATATTAAAAAAAACTTCTTCAGTAAATTTGACAATTTGCGTAAGATGTATGAATTCCTTACAAGGCATATCTTATCAAAACTAATACAAAAATGTAAATAGCCCTATGTCTTAAAGACATTGAATCTTTAAAACTTTACCCTAAAGAAAATGACAAGCTTAAATAGTTTATATTGGTGCATTCTTGCAAACATTTAAGGAAGAAATGATATTAATCTCAAGGAATAGAGAATAAAAGAGGACCTTCTCAGCTTGATTGATGAGGCTATCATAACCCTAACATGGGATGTCGCAAGGTTGGTTTAACACCCAAAAATTAGTCAGTATAATTAATTACAATAATATAATAAACAGGAAAAATGTGATCATCTACATGGATATGGAAAGTCATTTGATACAACACATTGACAGAGCATCTTAAAGAATAATAACACACTGTCCCATAGGGTCATTTTTCTCTCCTGAATGTCAAAGCTCTAGCTAGATCTTCGCCTCTTGTTCCCTGCATGTAACAAACGCTGCTGCGGATTTCCCTTAGTATGGGACCCCAACTCTTGAGATTTTCTTGAGTATTGCACACTCAGGCAAGAGCCTCAGACAGGTCTAACCGTCTTCTCTCCCACCACTCTCTTCCCAGGATGACAACATCATGAGATCTCTACAGCTGTTCCAAAACGTTATGTAATGAAGGACACTCGTGATCCTGCTCTCAGAGACACGGAACAAACACCTCAACGCCCTGATCTGCCCTTGTTCTGATTTTACACACCAACTCTTGGGACAGAAATACCTTTTACACTTTGGAAGAATTCTCTGCTGAAGACTTTCTACAAAACCTGGTATCGCGTGGCTCAGTCTCTGATTGCCAACTCGTTCTCCTTCCTCCTCTTGAGAGAGACGAGATGAAACCTGAGTTTGTTTCAGAAGCATGCCCATCTCTTCATGCTGCTGCCCTGTGGAAGGCCCCTCTGCTCGAGCTTAAACAGTAGTGCACAATTTTATGCTTACATGTCCCCGACTCACTGCCTCCAAGTCAGGCAGACCCAGAGGAATCTGGAAGCCAGAGGACCTGAGCCAAATGTCCACCATCCTCCGGTGGCTTCCCAAGCCAACGTGCCTGTTTCTCTTCCTCTGGTGGGAAGAAAGAGTGTTATGCAGAACAATTAGAGTTTATTGTGACAAGATTGGGAGAAGGCAGCACCTAACACATGTAGAATAGGACAGAATTATCAAGCATGGTGTCATCAGATGACCCAAACTGCTCATGTCTTTTGTTTCCAGAGGTGGAGAGTAATAATTCTCCCACACTAGCATCCGTGCTCATAGAACAAGTCTCTTAACACGCCTGGGAGGGGAACCATGGCCCAGTGGTCTGGCCCTTCTCTCCATTCATCCCCTGCTCAAGCTCACACTGCATGTCCCTCCCAGAACGTCCAGAATGCCTGTGAAATGCTGTACTTTTATACCCTGTTCTAATCAATAAACAGAACTATTTCGTACACTCTCAATCATTTCTTCCATGACTCCGTTGCTCAGGAGAGGTAAGTTATAACAAGGGATAGTTAGTCCACCCATTTGGTTACTAGTACTTTCTTGGAGCCACAGTGCCGTAACCCTTAGCCCATCCTCAGTGGCATCCAGTTCAAATGCAGATACTGTGATCATATGCAACTGCAACTCCAAGGCAAAGCCTTTCACAACATCTCCTTTCTAACAAGACCGCCAAGACTCCGAGATGGAAAGCCCAGAGCCCCATGTGTGACATTTGGGGTTACAGAGCTGAAAAGAAGGACCAGGCCTCTCTGCTGAGGGGATGGAGTCCAAAGATTGAGCAAGGAGTTTCATCTCACAACCATAAAATGATTACTTGGGTTCAGCATCATGTATATTATTTTTTCCAGTAATAGTGCATTAAAATTTTTCTAACAACATTCTTGAAAAGATTTAAGGGAAGAGCTATTATCTGTCAAGGGCTGCATTACAAATTTTATGGGCATTCTCTTATTTCATGCCCATGGAAGAACGTTGCAGAAGGTAGGTTCTTGGTTTTACTTTTGGGAACCCTGAAGCTTAGACGGGTAAGGGGAACCTCCCTCATACAGCACTCCTACTCTGTGAGAGGATTCCCCTTGATCCGAGAAACCGAGAGCATTTCCCACAAATGTTGTCATCAGTTAAGAGAGACTTGTTGCTCTAGTTTAATCTCTGTTACAGTGACAAATGCCGTGACCAAAAGCAACTCGGGAAGAACAGTGCTAAAGCAGGCAGTGAGTCAGATACCATGGAGGAATGTTGCTTGCTGGCTTGCTTCCTGGTTCCCTCTGAAGCTCCAGTTCAGCTGCCTTTCTTAAACAGTCCAGGCCCATTTGTTGGAGGATGCTGTCATCCGCAATGGGCTAGGCCTTCCTACATCAATCAGTAATCAACAAAATATCTCCCGTGGGCATGCCATAGGCCAATCAAATGGAGATAATTCTTTAACTGAGATTGCCTTGACCCAAGTATGTCTAGGTTTGTGTCAAATTGACAAAGCCATGACACATGGGTATTCTTCAAGGCTGTGTATCAGATGAGGGAACTGGCAGATAGGAGATAGATGACTCTGGCAGCTGGGGACAGGCCACCACAGTCCCTGTGTGCACGTGTGCACAGCACCAGTCTGGTGGCCACTGGCTAACTTCTTTCACACTTTGGTCCACAGCTTTGTTCCTCTATTTGAGTGTCTTGAGTGCAGTCATATGACCCTATAAGACTGCTAGACATGTGGCTTGTCCCCAGTCACACATCCTCCTGGACCCAAACTGAGCATATGTGGACCCTTATGTGGTCCATGTTACATCACTAAGCTAAATGATGTTCAGTAGTTCTCTGACCTAGCTGTGCCTCAGAGCCACCTGGGGAATTTCTGAAAAATACCAATGCCTAGGCCCCACCCAATGTCAAGGAATAATCTCTGAAGATGAGGCTTGGGCATTAGCATCTTTAGACAGTGCCCAGAGAGTAGTGTATGTACAAGGCTAAGATGGCAAACTGTCCACATCCATCACTAGAACGGAACTCATGACCTGAACCACGCATGCCCATAACAACTTTGTCATGGTAGAATGAGACCTGGGTTAGGTCAAGCTATAAGAATCTCAAATCTTATACTGGGAATAACAGGACAAGTATACTCTCTCTTCTGGGCATGAAAAGGAAGAGCCATGCCTTAGGATGTGCTGGTAGCTAGGAATTCCAAGATTTTTTCTGCCAACCGAAGGGCTAATAAAGCAGACACCAGTCATACAAGGCAAGGTAGAGATGTAGTAATAAATGAAATTGAGCCCCTAATGACATCATGAACCATCAAACCAAGCTGTGCATGAAGCAGGATAAGTTGAGCTTCAAAGATGCTTGCACTAGATGCGGACGCAGTGAGTATTCCGTACTATATCATCATCTCCTAGGGATTAGGGAGGGAGATATTGTTTGAGATCCTAATGCAGAGCCATTATCCCAGAAGGATCTGGTCAGGATCTCTAATGGTGCCCTGAGCATCCGGCTACTTTAAGGCTCTCCAGGTTACACCACTGTGCACCTAAGGTTGAAGCTCTGCTCTAGGCTAAAAGGAAGGGCTGGTACCTTTATCCCTGTGTTAACCAGGCCACACACCAAAAGCTAACAAGAACCCCGAGCATCCTGAGGATGTTCAGACAAAAACTTGAGTGGGGAGATTCAGAACATTCCTTAGATTAATAATCAGATGTTTAATTAATAAAAAGCTGTTCTGAACTGACAGCATATTGTGACACTAAGGGCACTAGCCCTGTCTCAAGCTTGTCTTCCTGAATCACCCAGAAATGGTCACCACTTGCCAGTCAGCTGTGTAATAGCTGTGGTGGCCGCCTCATCCATATTCCCGTTCCCTCAGCACTCACCATCACTGTGCAAGTGAGCTCAACTGCTACCAACTAGAAGTGCCAAGACTTCTAGAGCTATGTCTCTGGCACAGATACGCTCTAGCCATGAGAGTCTCATTCTGCCTGTGGGCAGGACAGGGCAGAACAAATAGATGACCAGTGTCTGCAATGAGAGGTCCTAACCCCATGACCACTGGGAGTCGGGGGATTAATGCCCCACATCCATCCCCCTCAGTAGGGGATCCTGGAGGTCTCTTCTGTCTCCTAGTATCCTCAGTAACACTGCCCTCGATTTCCCACAGTAGTAACCTACAATCAATCAGATAGATATGTGCCCTGCTTTCATGAGCCTTATATTCTAGTGGGAGGAAATATAACAAAATTATTTTCAATGAAGAGAGTAAGGGTGCATCATGATAGAGGCGAGGGTGGGTACTGTATCCAGGTTAGGAAATGATATGCCTCTGATAGCAGATAGCTCAACTTGACGCTGCCTCCAGCTAAGAAATTCTCTATGCAGCTATTTTGAGTCTTGCTATGACTTGGCTATGTCTTGAATGTGCCCCAACACCCCCCACACACACAAGTAATTACTTGTTGGGACTGTGGTCTGCTATGGAAATATCAGGTGGCATTAGGATCTTTTTTTTTTTTTTTTTTTTTTTTTTTGAGACAGGGTTTCTCTGTAGCTTTGGTGCCTGTCCCGGAACTAGCTCTTGCAGACCAGGCTGGCCTCGAACTCCCAGAGATCCGCCTGCCTCTGCCTCCCGAGTGCTGGGATTAAAGGCGTGCGCCACCACCGCCCGGCTGGCATTAGGATCTTTAAGATGGAGGGGGGGAGGACACAATAACTAGGGTCACTTGTTGTGTTGCTCTTGGAAGGAATGTATGTACTTCTCACAGAACCTTAGTTAGTTTTAGAGACAGATTTGTTATAAAAAAGCAAGTCTGTCTGCTGTCCACACACTGTCTTCTGGTCTTAAGTGTATGATCTTTCTCCCCACCGATGTCATCTGCCATTGCAGCCTCGCCATAGAAAGTGAATCAAAGGGTCTCTCCGACTTGGGATTTTAACCTTCAAAACTGTAAGCTAAACAAATCTCTTTTTTTTTTTAGGAAGGACCCAGCCTCCAAGATTTTGTTACAGGAACAGAAAGAGCCCTGTGAGCCAGGTATCCCAGGAATCTGTTTTGCAGATAAAAAGATAATTCCTGGAAACACTGAAATAGCTGCTTCCATAGCTGGAAGTAGGTTTAGCCAACCTCTAAAATCCATGCCAGTTTTATTTCTAAGAGAGGCTGGAGCTCAGTCCTGGCTGTAATGACACACAAACACCAGAAGGTGTTGGAAAGCAGATGCCATGAAAGATATTAGTAAAAGCAGCCACAAAAAAGTCCATAAAATCCAAACCAAATCCCTCTTTTTCTAGGGGAAATGAAGCCAAGAACTTGTACAAAGATGGCCATATGTTTCTTGGAGCAGCTAAAACAAGATTTCGTTCCACATCAAAGCATAGGATCAACTCAACTGGCAGATTGTAACAAGCTTTGTGCTCTGGCCTAGAACCTGGAGCTGGAGCCCCCTGAAGTCAACAAACCCCCAGTGGTTGGGACTTTGAAGACCCATGACATGCTGGGGAGATGACAGTACTCCAGTTCCAAGAGTGAAGCACATACAAGAAGAGTAAGCCAACCATTACCTCCCATACCCACGGCTGCAAGGACTGGCTTGGGAATAGACTTAAAACAGAAACCAATTTCAATACCCACAGCACTAGGGTTTTTGGGCAGAACAATGCAATGACGTTCTTCATTTTTTTTATGTGGGACAATGTGAAATACACAATCTACAGTTGACCATTTTGTCATCTGAAGGGAAGCATGTAAATCAACATATGTCATAGGAAATAAAGGCAGAGAGATGAGGAGAAATGAATTTTTTGTTTCTTCATTTGCTTTGTTATTTTAAGACAAGGTCTCGCTGTATTCTCTGGATAGCCGGCCTTGCTATGTAGCTCAGGCTGGCCTCAGACTTACAGAGATCCACTTGCCACTGCCTCCTGAGTGCAGGGATTAAAGGTGTACCACCACGCCCTGTGAGAAGTGGGCTCTTGATGATGTCACTGAATTGCTAGCTCAAGCTTCCTGTGAAACTGCGTGCCCCTCTAGTGTTCTGGGGAACATGTATCAACAAGTACCAATAAATTCCTTTTACATTACGTTAGAAAGTTTGCTTGGATCTTCTGTAATCTATGTCTTGGCATAGGCTGATTTAATGGCTAATTTTAATTGTTGATGTGATAAAATCTAGAATCACCTGAAAAATAATCTCAGTGCATTATTGTGTAGATCAGGCTGGTCTGTGGGCATGTCTATGGGGAATTATCCTGATTACATTAGCTGAGGTGGAAACACCCACCCACTGTGAGTGGCACCATTCCCTAAACAGGCAATCCTGAGCTGCATGAAGGTGGAGTCAGAAAGCTGAGCACAAGCTGGCATGTATTCTTTGCTCTCTGAATGTGATGTGACCAGCTCACTCTAGCTTCTGCAGCTATGGCAGACTGTAATCTGAACCTTCAGGCTAAAATAAACTCTAACCTTCCTACATTTCTTTCTTCAGAGCATTTTGCTGCAGCAGCTAGGAAAGAAGGAGCTAGGACATCACTCTACTCTTTTGTATGACACACGAGACAACAAAGCTCACAACAGCACGGTAAATCCGGGCAAGAAAGTTTAGCTTCATATTGTCCACACCGCTCTGCTGCCTATTGCGTGCTCAGAATATAAAAGCACAAGTTACTCACTGCACACACACTTACAACCTGCTAAATAGTTCTCCTCCTAAGTTCCCATCATCCATCCTCATCACCTTGAGCATGGTTGTGTTATTATCCCTGTTTACTATAAGGAAATCATGGCACAGAAGTTCCATAGCCAATATGATCAAATAAGTGGTAAAGAAGTGATTTTAATTCAGAACTTTCTTCCATTCTTAATCACTAGCCCAGGAACTATCAAGTTCGATGTGCACGTGAAGTCAAATAGATTGAGTGATGACGCATAGGACATACAGTGTAAAGAACGCAGCTAAGACACAGACCTGGGGATTGCCACCATTTTGGATTGTGGATACAGGGCTACTGGACCTAACCATTTTCAAAAGAAAACTGAAAAAAATCTGGACTTGTAAATAAAAGTTTCCGTTTTCATATGGATGCCAACCAGATGTTAAGACACCACACAGAGCAAACTAAACAAGCATAAGAGTTGAACTTGGCCTAAAGGCTACCAAAGTCTGCACTGGTTTCCTCCACTAACAAACGACTGTTATGAGCCATGATGCTGCGTGATTATCAGCAGCAACTGAGAAATAGTGGCTCACACCAGTGACTCTGTAATGTATTAACATGCTATGGTGAGCAGTCTGCATCGACAACTTGACTGCATTTAGAATCATCTAAGACATAACCTCTGGATGTGTCTCTGAAGGCGTTTCCAGAAAGGTTTAACTGTGGAGTGAAGTCTGTTATAATTTAAAAAGTGGAGCGAAAGAAAAAGATGCCATGTGACAGAGCTCATGGGTAGGAGTTATTTTATTGGGGCAAAGGGAATGGGGAAAGAGGGGAGGGAAGGGGGAAGACTGGCCTCTGGAGACAGGAGAAGCAGAAGAGAAAGGGGGGAGAGAGACAGAGAAACAAAGAGAGAAAAAGAGAAAGTGAGACGAGAGGTGGGCAAGGCAACATAGCAAATGTGCACAGGGGGTGTTCTTAATGGCTACAACTAAGGACGTGTCCTGTCAGGACCCCAAGGGCAGGCCAGCACACATGCAAATACTCTCGTACTCCTGCCGCCAGAATGGACTGCGTTCCTCTTTAAACTGTGAGACAAAGTAAACTAGTCCTTGAGTTGCCTCTGTCAGATCACAGCGACAAGAGTAACAAGTATGGAAAATTGGTATTCATGAGTGAGGCTGTTGCTATGACTACTGATCGTGTAGTTCTTAGGCCATTGAAACTGGTTTCTGGAAGGAATGTGGAAAAGTGGAGATGCAGGCTAGAAACACCAAGAATCCTCAGTGTAAGCAGAGCCTATAGGACGTTCCGGTAAGAGTATGGAAGACCAGCATGCTGACAGAAATGCAGACAGTGGAGGCCCAGCCATGGGTTTCAGAGGGGAATGACTCTGTTGAGGGCTCTGCTAGGGGCCTTTCATCTCAGAATCTGGCTGAGTGCTGCTATGTTCTGAGAACTTCAGTGAGGCTGAATTCAAAAGTAATGTGCAAAACATTTTTTGGCAGAAGTTTTAAGACAGCTAGCATTCAGACTGTGCCATGAGATAATGTACTTTATATTGATAAATTGTCATGTGCTATCTAAGTTCGCTGAGACTGTTTCCAGGGTTGGGGGTGGGGCTGGTCAGGCTGGTCCTCTGGCTCTCTAACAGGGAGAAGGAAAACGGCCAGCAACTAAGTGCATAAAAAGCATCGTACTCTTCAGAACTCTTTGTAATCGAAGAAGGTAAAACCAATTCCAAAGTTTACCATTGTTTACCCCATGGTAAAAGGATGCCTTCAATAGGGACAGGAAGCTGGAAGCTCATCCGTGGAGAGAACACTGTAGTGGGAATTCCAACTACCTTCATCAGTTCCCCCAGTGGAATTCGGCCGGATGTTTGTAAGCCCCCAAATTGATGACATCACCTTGGTTTGCTCTCCCAGGTAGGCTACCACAGTTCCTTGTGTTGGCTGTTGTAAATTCCAGATTTGATGATTTCCTGTCTGTGGGCTGCTTCTGTCTACATACTGCTTTCTTCACGTTTGTTGTTTGCTGCCAAAGGTACAGGGATTGCAGATCAGACTCCAGACTATACAGAGCCTCCACGCTGATTCTCACCGCTCGTCTTCAAGTACACACTGAGAGACGAGCAAGCAGAGCCGAATATGAAGTTTTACTGTTTGCTGAGGGAAGGAGTATAGATGAGTATCCTCATCAGTTTTAATTGTCAACACGACACAACTGAAAGCCATCTGAGAGGAGAGACCTCAGTTGAGGAATTGCCTGGATCAGGCGGTCTGTGGGCATGTCTGGGAGGGATTGTCAGGATTATTACAAGATTGTCATGATTGTTACAAGAAGGCCCAACATATATGTATACATATATGTGTATACATATACATAATTGTATATACACACATTTACATGTTCTAACTAGCAAGCAACGTTGCTCCATAGCTTCTACCTCCATTTCCTTCCTTGAGTACCAACCCTAACTCCCCTCAAAGATGAACTGTGATCCGGAAGCATAACGCAAATAAACCCTTTCCTCTCCACGTTGTTTTTTGTCAGTGTTCTCTTACAGCGACAGAAATAAAATGGGAACAGTGAGCTTTAAAACGCAGACAAACTAGGTATGAAAGTAATTCCAATCGGTAGAGACCACCTCTGAGGGGGGCAGCTTAACAGGTGCCCTGAGGGCAAGACCTTACCCATGAGAGCTTTTGAAGATGTAAATTCATTTTAAAGGAGAGAACCTAATCTGAGAAGGTTATTGAAGGCGTTTTCATGATGTAGGCAGCTACAAGCATTTTCTCAGACTGAGCGTGGGAAGCCCACGAGGGTCTCTGGAACTGTGGTGCCAGGGAGGCTCCATCTCTTGGTGACGGCGGACTGTAACAATGCTATCTACATTTTGCGCTAGCTTTGCGGTAAAAGAAGTAAGCGTGAGAGCGTCCGGCACCTTACACCGGGGTTCTAGCAAATTGCAGCGTCCTATTTCATACAAGGGGGGCTTGAAGGAGTTGAACCCTAGCACTCCAGGGAGACTACAAAATGTTGAAGATGGGAAACCATGAGACAGCCACGGAGGAAAGACGCAGGCATAAAGTGGAGCTGGCCCAAGAGAGAGGCTGTGTTTGCTGCAGGGGCAAGGCTACCCAAAGCTATTGGAGCCCAGGTGAGTCCATCTTGGGCCGGTTGCCCAGCTGGATTTGGATCTTGCTTTGATCTCAATTTTCCTTTTATTCCTCCACTCTCTCCTTTTAGAATGGAGATATTAAATGGGAATATTTACTCTCTACCTTTCTAACCTGAATGTACATAACTTAGCTTTTGATTTTATGGAGGCTTAGAGCTGAGAGTTTTGTCTTAAGTCTCAAAAGAGATTTTGGACACTTAAACACTGTTAGTGATATCAGTGAGCATGAAAAGTTTAGATTTAATGAATTTTTCACTGTTAGATGAAAATGAGACGTTAAGCTTCAGGGGAGGAATGTTAGTATTTAAAGTGATGTGTTTAGGTGTCAGATTCACACAGAGTAGAGATGTGTTGACCAGACTTCACAGACAGCTTGACTGAACTTTGATTTACCTAGAAAACAAGCATTTGGACATGTCTATGCAGGTGCTTCTAGAACATTTAACTGGGCAGCGAAGCCCCCACAGTCAATGTGAGTGGAGTGGCATTGTCTCACGGATTGAGGCCCCAGTCTGAATAAAAGGAAAAGTTAAAAGAAAAAGTCCCAGCATTTATTGTGTTCTGCCTCCTGACTGCAGAGTCAATGTAGTCTGCACACCCCTACCTACCATCAAGCCTCTCTCTAAACCCTCCCTTGAGTTGTTTTTGTGCAAGTCTTAAGTCACAGCAACAAAGACAACTATAAAAATGTCTAGAGCAGTTGCCTGGAGTCAGATGTCACAAATAAACTGTTACAGATAATGATGGAAGCCGTCACCAATGCAGGTCCTATGGGCCCTAAAGCTGTGCTCACTGAGGAGTCTAGGACTTCTCTGCTCATGTCTCCAAACCTCCCCATATTGCTCCTGGAATCCAGGTCCATAACCTACGAACCACATGTTAGGATAATTGCAGGAGCAGCCCCATGTACCCATATTTCTTTTCTGTATTAGTTCATTTTTCATTGCTGTAACACACCCCTGACAAAAATCAACATAAGGAAGAGACTTATTTGTGGTTTATTAATAATTACTAATTAGAAGATTATTAATGTGATACAGTCCGTCATGGTGAGGGAGGTTATGACGACAGGCAGATCATTTGCACGTTGGTGGACCAAGAAGAGAGAAAGGGGGAAGCAGGCTCTTGGCACACTTTCTCCTTTTTTCCTTTCTTATTCAGGCCAGGACCCCAGCCATGAAACAGCTCCCAATGTCCAGTTGAAGAGTGGGAGGAATGAGAATATGAGCAAAGAGGTCAAGACCATGATGGGGATACCCAGTGAATCATTTGTATACTTTTAAAAAATAATTCTACTCATGTTCTTTGCCTATTTGTAAGTTTGGGGTTACTTAGTTTCTTCCTTTGGGGTTGCTTGGATTTCTTATATATTTTATACATCAACTTCTTTTTTTTTCCGAGACAGGGTTTCTCCGTAGCTTTTTGGTTCCTGTCCTGGAACTAGCTCTTGTAGACCAGGCTAGCCTTGAACTCACAGAGATCCACCTGCCTCTGCCTCCCAAGTGCTGGGATTAAAGGTGTACGCCACCACCACCCGGCTACATCAACTTCTTATAGGATATATAGTTTTCTATTTTTCTCCAATTCTACAGGCTGTCTTTTCACTCTGTTAATGATTTCCTTTGTTATTTAAACGAGTGGGGCTTGATGAGCTTCCTTTACACACTTTTGATTTTGTTTACCAGGATTTGGGTTATATCCAAACAATAATACCCAATCAGTACCAAGAAACGTTTCTCTCTTCTAATAGTTTCAGTTTTAGGTTTTACATTTACATTTAAATTTTAATTAATTACAAATTGATTTTGTATGTTTGAAATAAAGATTTAATTTGATTGTGTTGCCTGACTGTGTGTTTGTCAATTTTTTTTTCCTGGACATATGAGAAACCACTTACGATTTCTTGGAACCTTTGTTGAAGACCAACTAGCCATAAACTCAGTCAGTGCAGGAAGGAGAAATTAGTCTTGCTTTATAATGCATAGAAAGTTTTAGTTTCACGGTGCAGAGAGTTCTAGAAGATGGTGACATAGCAATGTGAATATACTCAACACTGTTGAGTTAAAATAGCTAAGAGAATAAGGGCCCAGTGTGGTGGCACATACCTGTGTTGGGAGCTACTTAGGAAGGGAGGCACCTAAGACTACAAAGCCAGTCAGCATAGCAAGACTCTATCTCAAGCAAGATAAATGGGTAACATGATGAGTGCATATATCATCACACTCAAAACTTTAAAAACAGTAGAACAAATTGACCAAAAGGAGAAAAAATATCCTTTCTGGTCCATGTGACTTCACTGATGAATTTTATCTAATATTTAAAGAAAAATAAGATAAATGTATCATAAATTGTTTCCTGAAGTAGAAGATAAAAGAATAGAGCCTGAACTATTTTAGAAGGGCCAGTATCTTCCTGATGCAAACATAAAACAATAAGGACATTTTATTGAAGACTTATATCTCTCATAAGCACAAACAAAATTGCTACAGATGAAGTACAGTGCTATTAAAAATATAATGACATATCATATAACTAAGTAGAGTTTGTCTCAAGAACACAAGGCTAGTTTAACATCTTGTTAAAGCTGTGTATTTTTGCACATTAACAGAATATGGAAAAATAATATAATCACTCCAATCAATACAGAAGAAGCATTTGAAAATTATTCTTCAGTAATCAGAACTGACTACAATTTAGATATCTAAGTGATTTTCCATAATATAATAAAATGCACCTATCAAAACAATCTAGAGTCCACACATGATTATAAGTTAGAGGCTGGATTCTTTCCTCCTAGACCAGTGGTTCTCAATTTGGGAGTCAGAGGCCCCTTTCACAGAGGTCACATCTCAGATATCCTGCAATCAGATATTTACATTATGATTCATAACAGTAGCAAAATTATGGTAATGAAGTAGCAAGAAAAATAATGTTATTGTTGGAAGCCATCACAACATGAGGAGCTGTACTGCAGGGTCACAGCATCAGGAGGTTGAGAACCACTGTCCTAAACTGAGGAAGTCCACAAGAACTACTCCTGCCGCTTCTACTTAACATTGCACTAAAAGCTCTGGCTTGCGCACTAAGGCAAAAAAAAACAAACAAAGACATCAGATAAAGGATGGAAAACAGATGAAGTACAAGTTCATTCTCTCAAATGGCATGAAGATCCTTTCAGAAAACCCAATGGAATCTACAAAAAAAAAAAACCCAATAAATTCTGCAGCTAATAATTGTGCTTAGTAAAATAATGGAATTCAAGAGCTGTATGCCAAAATTCAATTGTTATATCTTTATGCTAGAAATAAACAATCAGGAATTAAAATTATAGAAGCAATACTAATCACAATATCATTGCTATTTCTGACAATTATCATTGCTAACTACTAACAAAAGTATTAAGAATCTGAACACACTCGAACACTTTAAAACTCTGCTCCTGGGAAATTTAAAACACGTAATTAAATGGAGAAAATTAGTGTTCAAGGGTTGAAGGACTCAGTATTGGTGGTGTTGCCCCCAAATCTATCTAAAGAATCGATTCCAACTAAAATTTCAGAGGGCTTTTGACTTTCAGAATTGAAAAATTATTCCATACTTTCTATAGAAACAAAAGGAATTACCTAAGCTAGCCCAGACTATTTATGAACAGCATCAAAATGAAGTGACTAACATCCCTTAATTTCAAATATTATTAAGCTGTAATAATGGAGACACAGAGAAGAGTAGCTAAGACAGAAACAGCACTGAGGAAATTGGAAATCTATATGTGAAAAAAGATACCGTATCTATGAGCTACTTCTCTGTTGCTAGAATAAAACACCACAGCCAAGGCCACTTATGAGAGATAATGTTTAGTTTGTTTTACAGTTCCAGAGGGAGAGTCCATAATAACATGCAAGACATGGCATGGTGGCCAGAAGCCAAAGCAGGGAGGCTGAGAGATCATATCTTCAGGAATCAGAGAGTTTGAACAGGAAGTGGAGTAAGACTGTAAACTCTCAAAACCTGACCCAAGGGATGCACTTGCTCCCTCAAGACTGCACCTCTCATAGCCTTCCCAAAGAGCACCACCACAGGACACTGTGTGTTCAAATGCCTGAGCCTATGGGGACATTCTCATTCAAACAACAACACCATGTATGTTACCATATACAAAAATTAGCTCAAATGAATGATAAGCTTAAGCTTAGAACCCAAAAGTGTGTATGTATGTATATACACAAATGTATATATACATTTGAAAATGTAGAAGCTCTCTTAGAGCTTACATGACACAAACATCTCTTGTGCAGCACGATCCACAAAAGTATGAGATGGCATGAACTTTATCAGAATGAAAATGCTTGCTCTTTGGTTTTTATTTCTGATTTTAATTTTCCTTTTTAACTGGCATGTCACACTTACATATACTTATGGAGTACAGGGTAATATTCCAATGCATGCGTACAATGTCTCCTGATTAAATTGGGGGTAATTAGCATCTCTATCTCCCCTAATCTCTTCACTTTTAGAACTTTTTAGTTCCTGAGAACATCTGCTGTTTGAATGGCTCTATGAAGAGAATGAAAGAACAAGCTAAATATTGAGAGGAATATCCTCACAGCCTGTATTTTATGTAGAACTCTTATCCAGAATTTGTAGAGAATTCTCACAGCTTAGTAAGAGAAAAACTCCTTTTAGAAGAGCTAAAGAGTTGAAAGGGTACTTCATCCAAACAGAACAGAGGTTGAGTGTGAAGACTATTCTGTGGTACTCTGCATTAGGAAAAACAATTTAGAATGGGTACCGCCATACACTCACCAGACTAGCTATGGTTAAGACTGGTCATATGCAGTGCTGGCAAGGGCGTAGAGAAGCTCCAACTTATTCTCTGGGGTGGGAATGTGCAGTTCAGCCTTTTTGGAAAAATGCCACCTGTACTCAAGATAGAGTTCCACTCTTCAATTAATCTTTTCTGTAAACACCCTCTTAGGCATATCCAAGGGTGTGTTTCCATGGTGATTATTAAAACTCTTCAGATTACCAAGGTTGTTTCTTTAAAAGTTTAATGTGTACCTGCCCAATTATCAGCCATTTCACTTCTACATATTTACTCGAGAGAAATAGAAGCATATGTATTCACAAACATTCATGATAGAGCTTTTAAAAAGCAAAATAGTTAAAAAAATCTCTCAAATGCCTAATAACACGTGATGCATAAACAAACCCATGGCATATTCAAAGCATTGGGATACTACCCATTGATGAAAATGGATTATTGATAAACAAAATAGATACCTCTCAAATTCAATAATACTGAAAAAATTTCTTTTTTTGTTACCACCTGATAAAGGTCTTCATTCACCGCCATCTCATATCAAGACTGAAGCTGGAGAAAATGCTGGTTCTTGGAACTGGGGAAATAGACTGTGGGTAAAAGACTCACTTCACAAGAGTGGGATCCACTTCTGGATCCATGAAAAAGTCAGGAGTGGCAGCGTGTGCCAGTAACCTCAGAGCGAGGAAGGCAAAGGCAGTGATGTTTTATTTGTGATTTAATAAATAAAACTTGCCTTAAGAACAGAGTACAAAGCTAATCACACTAGTCAGCCTTATATGACAGGCAGTGGAGACACACACCTTTAATCCCAGCAGCCACACTAGTTAGCCATAGAGGTTGGGGGTGGGGAGGATTGCACACCTTTAATCCCAGCACTAGACAGGAATATAGATTTTGTAGAGGTAAGAGCTCTCTACTGCTTGGCTGCTTTGCTTTTCTGATCATCAGGTTGAACCCCAATATCTGTATCTGGGTTTTTATTATTTGTACTACATCTGGTGCCCAACATTTGAAGCATGAATTCATGTAAAAGTTATTTGCCTGTGGCTTTGTGGCCACCAGCATAATCCAGGGCTACATGTGGCTGGAGTCACCACCTTACCAGCTAGGTTTTCCTTTCTTCTCTCCTGGCAGGCTCTGCCTGAACCCCCTTCTTGGGCTACTGCCAAACTAGGTAACTGCCTTGAAATCCATCCAGGTTTTTACTGTTCTACACAGCAGCAATAAGTCTCACATCTTCATCATCATCAGCAGCAGATTTAGTGAGAAAATTGGGAATTTGTTAAGAGAGGAATTAGTTAAAAGGAAGATTTTTCCCATATTAAAAAATGGGAAACACAATTATGATAGAGAAAGTTAGGTCTCTGTATGATTATGTAATGTATGATTTAAAAATGCAACAATGGGGGGCTGGAGAGATGGCTCAGTGGTTAAGAACATTGCCTGCTCTTCCAAAGGTCCTGAGTTCAATTCCCAGCAACCACATGGTGGCTCACAATCATCTGTAATGGGGTCTGGTGCCCTCTTCTGGCCTGCAGGCATACACACAGACAGAATACTGTATACATAATAAATAAATAAATAAATATTAAAATAAAAATAAATAAAAATGGAACAATGAAATGAAGTGATAATCAGCTTAACTAGGATTGACATACTATTAATTATCATTTTGATAATCCTTGTTGTTGTTTTGATAATTCTTGGTTTATCTCTTTAAAGGTTGTTTGATTTGACTGCCTTAGAAAAACTTTACCAGACAGATCACAGAGCTATTCAAATCCAGATAGAGGAATTTAAAGGAGAACCAGTTTCAGTATTGCATTATAAGGTTAGAGAGGGACAGTCTATTTTTCAAACAACCAACTTTAATATGTCCAGTAACCTTACAGGAATTGCCCAACGATAGAGGTTCTGTTACAGCTAATTGGACTACTATGCCAATGTTAGATTTAAGGAGATTCAAGGAAGCAATAGTCACATATGACAAGCATTCACCTTTTAAAAGCAAATGTTAAACTTGTGGTGAGTTTTTAACAGAGTTAGCCCTAAAGACTGGACAGACTTGGTTAAAGCTGTTTTAGAGCCTGGTCCACAATTACAATGGAATACATGGTTCAGAGAAGAGGCTAAGAGTATTGAACAGTAGAGAAAAGCTAGAGGTGTGGAAATTTCCCAAAATCAACTTCCTGGAGAAGAAGATTATACTACTATAGAAAGGCAAGCTGTGTATGATGACCACACACTGGATTTATACCACACTACAGTTTTGAAAGTTTGGCACATAACTAAAGAAGTAAGAAAGGAAATTGAGTCATTTACTAAAGTCGTACAGAGCCCAAAGAAAATCTTCACTGATTTCTTACAAAGATTGACTTTAGCAGTAAATAAAATGATACCAAAAGAAGCTAAACAAATAATTGAATCTCTGTCTTTTGAAAATGCTAATTTTTAATGAAAAAGGATAATTAGGCCATTAAAGTCAAGATCAGTGCCTTTGGGGGAATGGATCCAAGATACAATAAATATTGAATCTCATGGCCATGATGATGCTTGGTTAGGAGAGGGGATTTCCAGATGTTTGAGAAAAAAATCAAAATGACAAGTATTAAAATTGTGGCAAACAAGGTCACCTTTAAAGAGATTGTAAACAGGGTATTTCTAGAAACAATATTTTTTCTAAGCATAATCCAAACAAAATGTCCCTTCCTTCTGGATTATGTAGAAGGTTAAAGATAGGTATGGGACTAATAAATGTAGATCAACAAGAGACATTTAAGGTAATCCTTTGCCATCAGGAAACTCTTTGAGGGGCCTCTCACAGGCTCCTGTGCCAAACTGGTTCAGTCATTTCCTGCCATTATAGAGTAAACTTCTTACCAGAGCAATTAAAGACCCGAACACCTGTTGTAAGAAACCAAACTTCTCTGAATGCCAGAAGAGCTTTAGAAGTTAATACATAAATTTCAAGAGAAGCCATAAATAAAAATTGAAAAAGATTATTTTAGAAACCTCCTGAAAGTTAGGATTGGGGAATGATTTTATTTTTGTCTTTTTAGAAAAATAAAAACAAATATCTTGAGGAATTTAAAGACCTTTGGACAAATAAGCATCCAAAGAAAAAAGAACTGCTGGGGAACAAATTACCAAGAAAAGGAAAAATCTGACCTAATGCAATCTCTGAAGTCTCCAAACAGATGATGGGATCCCACAATGATGTCTCCATTAGGCCTATGATAATAGCACTAAGCTTAAAACACCAGCTAAAGATCAGCTTTGAATTACAAACTGCTCGGGACAATTTCAAGGTGGCTAGCTGAGGTGATCCAACCTCATAGAATGCACTAATTTAAGACAAACCCTGCACTTTTCCATTATGCAGAGACTGGACAACAAATGACACAGTTACCTCTCCCAGGACTTGACAATTAATCCAAATTTTTCTTATCAGGATTCCCAGAGAGCAGGAAGTAAATTTAAGAACACAATGCCCACATTTCCAAGAGGTGGGGTGGGTAGTTTTTGGTCTTTCAGTGGTTTGTGGATATTTGTCATTGTTTAGGGGGAATTGGTTACAAGTTGTGATTGGTAATGGTCAGGTAAAAAAACTAAAGAAAGAAGATTAGATTCAGAATTCTTGTTTTGAAAAGAAAAGAAAAAACTGGGTGGTGGTGGCGCACGCCTTTAATCCCAGCACTCGGGAGGCAGAGGCAGGTGGATCTCTGGGAGTTCGAGGCCAACCTGGTCTACAAAGGCTAATTCTGGGACAGGTACCAAAACTAGAGAGAAACCCTGTCTCAAAAAACCAAAAGAAAGAAAGAAAGAAAGAAAGAAAGAAAGAAAGAAAGAAAGAAAGAAAGAAAGAAAGAAAAGAGGGATATAGACATGGTAGGATAAAAGGATAGGTTATTGAATCTATTCTGTAAAGAAAAAGGGAGTATATAGATATGATAAATAAAAGGGTAGATTATTGAATCTACTTTTTTTAAAAAGCATCTACTAGTTTTAAATATTTTACATTGAATTGGACTTTTGTATATTGTATACAAATTTTGTATATTGATACAAATTTGAGGTTAATTTTGTTAAAACATACTATACATACTTTCCTAATCTTATTCAAGGTATTGTGCCTATGCAGCTCATTTAACAATGTAATACAAATCTCTAGTCCTTGAAAGCTATTATTACCAACTGTTTAGGATAATAAGGAAATGTAGGTTAGTAATTACTTACCTATTACAATTAAACTTGTTGTCACATTAGGTATGTTTCGGAGGTCAAGCAGTGTTGAAGGAGCAGTGAACTGCTTCCCACCTCCCAGCTCCTGACCGCCTGGCTAGCTTATGCCCCAAAATAATGACACAAAAACTGTATTCTTTTAAACACTGCTTGGCCCATTAACTCTAGCTTCTTACTGGCTAATTCTTACATCTTGATTTCTATTAATGTGTGTAGCACCCTAAGGTGCGCTTACCAGGAAGATTCTAGCCTATGTCCATCCTGGGTTGGAGCTTCTTCACGTCTTCCCTGGAGAAGAGCGGCATTGTGTCTGACCTCACTTCCTTCTACCCAGCATTCTGTTCTGTTTACTCCACCTATCTAAATTCTAAATTCTGCCCTATCAGATGGGCCAAGGCAGTTTCTTTATTGACCAATGAAATCCCACATCAAAACAGAGATATCTTTTAAATAGATAGGTCATCTTCAAACACTTCAGAGAGCTACAGAATATGGCATTTATGATTTTTTAATAATATAGGTACATTTTATGACAATGAGACAGGTCTGCCCTTGGCAGCACCATTCTACTTCAGAGAAGATAATGATCATTGAAGAAACTCAACATGGAATTTATTTTCTTTGTGGCAAAAGCTAGCCACTGGGCAATAAAGTGTCCTTGCCTCAATTGTTGACTGTATGCTGTCCTAATGGACAAGTAGTACACAAAAGAAAGTGACTGTCAAACTTTGTCCAGACAAGGTAGGACAGTCCTCCAAAAACCTTGCTTCATAGAAAAGTCTGTTGAATTTTCTAGGCCTTTAGGTTGAAGATGGATGCTCCACTGTTGCAGAAAAACTTTGGTTGACTGTCCAGGTAGCCAGATAGTTCTGTAATTTCTCACATTTTTTTGGAAGTTGCTGACTTGTACTTCCTGCTTACTCAGTTAATATTATTTCTTTCTTGGGTTTCTGAGGGAGTTGAAGACTAGATAGTTATAGTTACAGTTTTCCTTGTTTATGAGACTCAGAAAAGAAATTCACTAAAGAAGTGTAAAGTGTATAAAGTTAAGAGATATCAAAAGATAGATTTGGATGGTAATGCAAGTTATGATTGAAAGTAAATTAGGTACAAGACTTTGAACTCACCAAGGTAGGATAGATAATGGAGTATTTTCTCTGAATTTGTCAAATTCAAATGGACTAGACATTGTTAATGTACTTATTGCCTATATATATTGTAAATAGTTATTGTAACTTATTGATTATAGCTTTTCTTATATTAGTTATAGCTTTCTTTTTAGACAAAAAGTGGAAATATTGTGATATTTTATTTATGTATTAATAAATAAAGCTTGCCTGAAGGTCAGAGTGCAAAGCTAGTCATACTGGTCAGCCTTACGGGCCAGGCAGTGGTGGCACACACCTTTAATCCCAGCAGCCACACTAGTTAGCCATAAGGGTTGGGCAATGTGGTACTTGCCTTTAATCCCAGACTAGAGAGGAATAGAAGGCAGTATGAGAGAGAAACTTGCTCTTTTTTCAGTCTGAAGATTTTGTAGAGGTAAGAGGTGCTTGGCTACTTTGCTTTCCTGGCCTTCATGTTGAACCCCAATACCTGTTTCTGGGTTTTTATTACTCATGCTACATAGGGGGATATTTGGAACTTAATGGCCAGCTAGTCTAGCCAATCAGTGAACCCTCGATTCAGTTAGAGAGCCTGTCTCAATAATGCTGATGATGCTGATGATATACTATGTTATAATCCTTTTGTTCACCATGAGCATGTATTACTCTAATTGGTTAACAAAGAGTTGACTGACCAATGGCTAGGCAGGATTTTGGATCAGAGGGAACATTAGAAAGAAGAAGGGTGGAGTCAGAGGGGTCTCAAGCCAGATTCAGAAGAGGCAACATGGGAAGTTCATAGATTGATGGAGGAAGGTCATTGGCTAATAAGGAAACTGCCTTGGCCCATTTGATTGGCCAGCCTTTAGGTGGGTGGAGCAAACAGAACAGAATGCTGGGAGGAAGAGGAAGTGAGCTCATATGCCATACAGCTGGTCCCCAGGGCAGATGCGATGAAGCTCCGACCCAGGATGGACGTAGGCTAGAATCTTCCCGGTAAGCGCACCTTGGGGTGCTACACACATTATTAGAAATGAGCTAGTCCAGGTGCGAGAGTTAGCCAAGAAGAGGCTAGATATAATGGCCAAGCAGTGTTTAAAAGAATACAGTTTGTGTGTTGTTATTTCGGGGCATAAGCTAGCCAGGCGACCAGGAGCTGGGGCGGCAGGAACACAGCCCGCAGCTCCCACAACAATAGATGAGGTAAACAAGCCTTGGACAGCACACAGATGGGTAGGAATGGGTTGATTCAAGTTGTAACTAAAAAGTGAGCCTAAGCTATCAACTGAGCATTTATAATTAATATTAAGTCTCCATGTGGTTATTTGTGAGCAGCTGCTGGGACACAAAGAAACACCACCTACAATGATGATGATGTTAATGATAAGTATATCAGAGGAAGACATCTGACACTGACCCTTAGCCTTCACATGCACACACACACACACTAACATATATGTATGTACACACACACCCCACCTTCACACGCACGCACACACACTAACATATATGTATGTACACACATCCCACCTTCACATGCACACACACTAACATATATGTATGTACACACACACCCCACCTTCACATGCACACACACTAACATATATGTATGTACACACATCCCACCTTCACACGCACACACACATGCTAACATATATGCATGTGTACACACATCCCACATAATTAAGAAGTGTTGTAGAATATTGTTTTAAAATGTGTTACATGTGTTTATGCTGTGAAACATTTGTTTAATGATGCAAAGATGTGTTGCATTCCCTTATGCTGCATTTGTTTAACGCTCTGAAATTGTGTACCTTTGTCTAAAACACCTGATTGGTTTAATAAAGAGTTGAACAGCCAATAACAAGGCAAAGGATAGGCAGGGCTGGCAGACAGAGAGACTAAATAGGAGAAATCTGGGGGAAGCTCTAGGAGCAAAAGAAGGAGAAGGAGGAGTGCACCAGGGGCCAGCACTAAGCTATGCAGGAAGCCATGGAGTAAGAAATAAAGAAAGGTATGCAGGAATAGAGAAAGACAAAAGCCTAGAGGCAAAGGGTAGACAGGATAATTTGAGTTAAGAAAAGCTGGCTAGAAACAAGCCAAGCTAAGGCCGGCCATTCTTAAGAAAGAATAAGTCTCCAAGTAATTATTTGGGTGCTGGGTGGTGGGCCTCCTAAAGAGAAAAAAAAAAAACTACAGAAAAGTACTTTCATAATTAATGGTTCTTAAGAGCCTTCCGAGACAGGCATTTCTCTGGATCCTCACAAATCAGTCTCTCAGTGTGGCTAGGTGTAGTTTTATTACTCATTTAAGAAGTAAGACTGTCTATGAAGAGTCATTTACAGCCAGACATTTATTCAATCATGTAGCAAATATTGACAACAAAATGCAGCTTCCAATGACTCAGCTGAGTAGAACATGGACTGATGGAGACACTGTGTGCCTGGCCTACAAGGAGACCACAGTGGGCTCTTTTAAAGGACAGGGAGCCGAACTACCAATTGGGCCTTCCCACACGCTATGCTACCTTGACAGAAACGAAAGGACTTCCCTTGCAGTCTCGCAGCAACGGAACACCAAAGAGCAGGAGTTTCACAAAAAGATCCAGCTTGACTTGGAGAGACACAGTGAGCATATAACAGACCACATCTCTTGAGGAATTTTTGAATGTTAGGAAATGGAAGAGAGGCCGTCTGAGATGTCGAGGTTGATATTTCTAGACCCAGTGAGGAGCAGATTGTGGTTTTGTTCATGAAATCATGGAGCTACAGAGGAGTGACCGGTGGAATCCCCAGGAAAGGGTCTTGGCATCTGTGGAATAACACGCCACTCATCTGCATACGCAGCAGCCAGAGGTGCAGAACAGCGGTTCCTACAGCAATTCATCCAGAAAGGGTGAGGGTCACAGTGTCCACTGTGCGTGGAGAACCATGCTGTCCACGTGCTGTTTGGTTGCCTGAGAAAAGCTGCTGGATGGTCAGCAGTAGATTACTGATCTACCCGAGGTGGAAGTGCTCCGCGGTGACATCAAAGACATCGGCCAAGCTGCCAGTGCAGGCAGAGAGGCAGAAGGAAACAGAGTATCTCCTTACAATTCCCTGTACAGAGTGGAGCTGCTTCCACCCTTAGCAGAACGAGAGCATCTGGGGTCATGCATGAGAGACATTAGCGTACATGATAGAAGGAAACTCAAAGTGATTTAACAATTTAAGTTCCCAGTGAAAGGAATAAAAACAGGACAGTGCTGGGTTTCCACGAAGCGCTCTTCCATAGCGTCATGATTTCAGCGTGCAAGCTCACAATCTGATCCTCACGCGTGTTTAGTGACACCGACCTCAGTATCGCAGGTGGCCCTCCCCTCTGTTTCTTCCCATGTTTTTAGCGTATTTTTCCTAAGGAGATCCCATCAGCCATGTGAGGACATTGATCCGAGTGCCCTGTCCTCAGGGCTGCTATGCAATGCCATTATTCCCCAGGAACGCATTCATCCCTCTCAGCAGACGAAACTGCCACAGACAGATGCAAGTGATTTTACAAGCATGATATCTGTATTTTGAATAATTTTGATTTCTGAACACTCAGGATTTTATGAAAGTCAAGGGATTTTCTGAAATATCTGTTTTAGTACTGTAACTAGTTAGGAATATCGCCATAGCTTGCTTCTCTTCAAGCCTGGTAAAACATTACACAGAGAAAATTCACCTTCTAAAGAAGCCCAACATGGTATTGGGTCCAGCAGTTTCCACCTGCGGGTCACAACCCCTTTGGGGTTCCCATATCAGATATTTACCGTACGATTTATAACAGTAGTAAAATTACAGCTGCAAAGTAGCAACGAAGTAATTGTTTGATTGGGGGTCACCACAGCATGAGGAACTGTACTAAATGGTCACAGTGTTAGGAAGGTTGAGAACCACTGGGCTATACTGAGACAAAAACATCATCTTTTAGTAAAAGTTCCCTCGCTGTGTCTTTGGAAAAAAAGATGCTCACAAGTAAAACTATGCTTCTTAAAAAATAAACAGTAGAGTTCGAGACCAGCCTGGTCTACAAGAGCTAGTTCCAGGACAGGCTCCAAGAGAAACCCTGTCTCAAAAAACCAAAATATATATATATATATATATATATATATATATATATATATATTTATACCCTGCCTCCTTGGGCTGCCATTGCGAATGTTCCTCCCCTCCATTTTTAATTTTCCTGTACATCCACAGTACCTGACAGGAGGGAGTGAGCCTCAAACAGAGACTGGCTGCCAGATCCTAGTGTGTGCACGGCACGCATGTGTTTAGGGGACATAAACTTCGTGACATTGGAAAGAAAACACGTGTGAATTTATAATGTAGTTTGAAAGACTGTATGACTTTTGTATTTGTAAAAATGGGTCCCTTGTTTAAGCAATCCTTCACGCCTTGTCAGAGAAGTTTGTAAAATCTGTGTTCCTTCATTTGTCATTGTGACTTCAAAGCCCAAGCAATTCTGAAAGCTAGGTTTTCATAAGCTTGATGACAAAATTAATTTGCTTCCAAATTTCCTATGAGCAGAAATTTAATTTGTTTTTTCCATGTAGTGTGGATATTCATTTATTTTGCTGCATTTATTTGAGGGAGAGGGTGCTACTTTTGTTGGCTAATGTAGCATAACTACATCCTTAAAATCTGGATTTTAAAAAGGGACAAAATTCTGTAATACTCGGTCAGAAGGATTTTCGGGTAAAGCTATGTTGACCTCTATCGAAGATATTGTTTTAAAATGTGAAGTGTTTTTATATTCTAATTTTTCACTTGCGTATTGGATGATTTTTAATTTAAAATCAGGAGACTGGGTTGAAGAGGTGATGATAGAAAGGGACCTGGAGAGACCTTTGAGGACAATACAAAGGATGTGGTGACTTGATGGGGGTGAGGAGTAAGGGGAGGCCAGGGTGACTCTCAGCGCCCGCCCGCCCGCCCACCTTAGATGAGAGAGGCTGGTGCTATTCTCCCTGACGCCGCTAGATGGAGCAAGCTCCCCGCCGAAAGCACCGCAACCGCCTCTGGCTCTCACCACCTGACCAGGCTGCCAAAAGTAGGTCCGGAGCCACACCCAGCTCCTAACCCGCTCAAAGTGTGCTTTGAGCATGCAAGGTCCTGTGCTGATTGACAGGCTCGAAGTTTGGGTTAAGACTTGTTCACGGCGCGTTGACACTGAGAGTAACTTGTGAACAAAGGAACCACACCACTGTTGCACTTGGCCTGCAAAGTCCAAAATCAGTCCTGTCAGGTACTTCCGGTTTTGAGCACTTGCACATGATGGTGATTCACATGTCCCTCCAACACCGCAGTGAGGTGAAGGTGTGATCCTGTCCTAGACACCAAGAAAGTGAGGTTCCAGACGGGGGGGGGGGGGGGAGGGTGGTGGCTATCCAGGACCAAATGCTGGTCACGGGTGGTGCTGGGCCCAAAGCCATGCCTGGGATCCCTCCTACCTGGGAGGCTGCCCCGTACAGGTGGCACCTAGAATGCAAACCAAGGCTTCCGCCCACCGCAGCCCAGAGCCTCCTCCAGGTCCAGGTCCTCCTGTATTTGAGGTAGCTCAGGGTCACGGGAACTCAGATTTGTGCGAGTGGGCTCCTGTCCGCTCGAGGATGGACTGAATTTAAGAAAGACAAGCAGTCGGCAACTCCTGGGAAGTTTGGAGATGGGGCAACAACTCCAGAACCACAAGTCTATTTTGGACAAACTCGCAGCCGCAAATGGAGACCACAGAGGCCATCAGAAGGAAATGACTGCAGGGCGGGGCTGGGGAGAGGAATGGCTATTTCCCCAGCACACCCTTTACCGGACTGCACGCTCTTGAACAGGCACCTTCCTGGGCCTGGCTTCCATCAAAAGTAAACAGAGGATCAAACTCGCAGGGTTGCTGCAAAGATTAAACACGTACACGTCTAGCAATATTCCAGGACTTACTTTTGGGTTTTATCACAGAAGTCTGTTTTGGAATGTTCCCTCAGGAGACTGAGTGGGTGAAGAAGTCAGAGGTCTCCAGAGAGGGAGGGCTGACTGCTGAGCTAGGGACCTGAGAGAAATGTGGTCTAGCGGGCCTGACCAGCTGTGAAGGTGCTGATGGCTGGTCTGGAGGGGCGGGGGCACAGAGAAGAGAACAGCAAATAAATTAATGCATTAAATGGATAAATAAATAAACAGAAAATAAAGGTTACTTGTACCACCCCCACAGGTGAGTCAGACAGTTCTGGGCTGTCACTCTGCCTCCCCAACTTAGTATTCCCAGAGGCTAGCAGGGCTCACAGCCCACTGTATAGATAAGGGGTTTGCTCAAGGTCAAGAGGGTCATGCAAGAACTTGACCCAAGCCCAGCAGTGGTAATTCACACATCTCTAATCCCAGCACTCTGGAGGCAGAGGCAGGTGGATCTCAGTGAGTTCGAGGACAGCCTGGTCTACAAGAGCTAGATCCAGGACAGGCTCCAAAGCACCCTGTCTCAAAAAACCAAACAAAAAGAAGAAGAAGAAGAAGAAGAAGAAGAAGAAGAAGAAGAAGAAGAAGAAGAAGAAGAAGAAGAAGAAGAAGAAGAAAGAAAGAAAGAAAGAAAGAAAGAAAGAAAGAAAGAAAGAAAGAAAGAAAGAAAGAACTTGACCCAGCCTCCTACATGTGTCTTAGCATTCACCCTGGCACTGTAGAGTGGGTTTTTAGTGCCCAGGGCATGAAAGACAGGGACAAGAAAAGCATAACACGCCCTCCTTGTTTCTCCCTCTCCTTGACTCACGAGCTGCAAGAAGCTCTGGAAATTGCAGGGATGAAGGACCACAGGCCTCCCTCATCCTAGGGCCTTGCCTTCCTCAGAGGTAAACCAGCATGGAAGTTTGTCCCTGAGCCTTTGGAGTGAGGGAGGCCTGGATGCCAACCCCAGTGCTACCTGTATTGGCTGTGTGTCCCCAGGGAAGTGGATGTACTCGCCGGAGCCTGTCATCTATATGACAGGAATGAGGGTAGAGAATCCCAGTTTACAGAGTGGGAACTCTACAGTTACTCAGATGGGGCTCTGATTCCTAATCCGCATGCTTGGCCCTTTATCTCTTTAGGCCTCATTTTCCCCATCTGAAAAGGAGAAATACAAAATCCTGCCTAAGGTAGCAATTCCATAACATCCTTTCCCAGAGAGGCTGGGGTGGCTACATCTGTCTGTTGTTACAGAGGCCACCCTAGAACCAAGGCTATCTTCTACCTGGACCCAGAATTCCAAGCTCCACCCTAAACCCTGGGCAAATTCAGGGCCACCAAGCTCCGAGTACAGCATCCATGCTGCCTTCAGGAAAAGAAGGCAGTGCTCAGGATGGAGAGTGACATTCGCCAGGTACATTGTGTATGGGGGCGGGGTGGGGACAGGAGGCTAAGTTACTTGAAATATAGATAGATCTTCGTGACAGAAACCTTGCCTGGTGAGCTCAGAGCCCCCAAAGGGCTCATTTAATGCGCACACAACCCTAGCACCCTGCACAGCAACCTAGCCTTGAAACACCAGGCAAACACCAACCTCAGAGGCAAGCTATTGCAGATGGTGACACACCCGCCTCCTTCCATGCCTTTGTGGCTCCCGTTAGGTGAAAGACAGGAATAAAAGTGTGTCACAGGTCAGCATACCTTTGAGCAAGCAGCCTACATCCAAACTCAGCCACGTACTATCTTCCTGGGCCTCAGTTTCCCCACCTGTAAGGATGCGCTAGCAAGGGCACTAGTGACAGGGTGCCAAGAAAGCACTTAGAGAAGTCCCTGGCACACAGGGACACTCAGGGACAGGACAACAGCGTAATGCTACAATGACAGGTGCCACGGTTAACAGTGAAGATACTGCCTGAGAAACATGGCTGACGGCCGCCCAGAAGTTGCATGAGCCTCATAGATCGTCCTCTCATGAACCTAGATGATATCAGTTGGCCGCTATGTGTGTCTCCTGGGGCAGTGGCTGCACCCCGGTCACACACGAGGCGCTGTTTTACAATGGTTTTTATGTAAGGTGAGGGAGCGCACTTTAAAATGGTGATTAAATGCACAGCAGCAGCAGCAGCAGCAGCAGACTTTTATCGTCTTCATCAAGCGCGGTGCAGTGTACAGAGTAGATAGGAATCTGTTGACACCTGCCCCACAAAACACGTAAGTCAGACGCTGCATTGTGGCATGACGGTGTGTTGCTCCTAGTGTTGGCGAAATCCACACGCTCTAAGTGACTCTAGGATGGGCACAGCGATGCCTGCTCCTCCTTCCCGCCTTTCTGCATCCGCCACACACTTCCTTAGATTCTACACACAGCTGGACCAAGCCGGAGGCAGCTCCCCTGGCCAGCGTTCAGGCTGCGGCCACCGCCACTCTCTTTAGAATAGACTTCAGCCTTGCCCTGGAACAAACCTCAGCTCAGTCTTCAGGACCCTCACAGTTGCCACCAATGGCGAGAAATACTCACAGCATCCTTGTGCGGGGGACTTTCTTTCTCTGTGCGCCTGCTCTACTGCTCCTCTTGTCAAGAGCCCCTTGAGGTCTAGGCCCATCTTAGTCATCTCCCTGCACAAACACAGCGGCGTTCGCGGTCTCTTCACACAGCAGGTGTTCCTGGCGTCACTGGGGTCCCAGTCGCGGCTACACTGACTTTGGCAACACCATGGAGTAGACCTGATGACACTTTTCTATAACTCGGTATTTATTCCCTGAGGTTGATAACTAGAATTTGCTGGGAGCCAGGTTTCTCCCTGCCCTTCGGTGCATGCATACACACAGGGGACAGAACATGGGTCTCGGAAACTACCAAGAGGATCTTCCATTCCCCACGAGCTAGAACCCCAGGTCATGCAAGAGGTTCTACACTGGAGTCCCTGGGGAACAGCTAGAAGTTGCTGGATGGTCCTTGACATTACCATCCCTACCTAGACATGGACCCCAAAGGTGGATTTCCATCACTCAGCCAGGATGAGGGGGAGAGGAAAGGTGAGGCCTCCATTATAACTAACCAGTTTCCTGTCTCACTCATGCTGGCTGAGAGCTGGACAAGGTAGGTACCTCCCCCAACCTAGTTCCAACAGTGTGATGTGAAAGCAGATGCCTGGCCCACACTTCTCGACAGGATAAAGAATAAACACAGGATGAGCACCTAGGAGGAAGGCCAGCAGCACCCAGCGGCATCAAGAAATGTTCTCTTCCTGCCTCTTACCATCTTCCATTTCCCATGTCTACAAGGTAAACATGCTGTCTCACCCTCGGCCCACACCTCACTTGAGTCCAGACGGTCTCTAGACAAACCCACAGGAGCCGAGGTCTTCATAAGGACTCAGAGCAATGGAGCCCTTGCCTGTCCTGGCGTGTGTCTCTCGTATGCTCTTTCTGAGTCCTCCTCATGGGTGGCCATTCATCATCTTCCTCTGTGGCCCTGCCTAGATAGCTGCTAAGATGGCAATGTCCCCTCAGATGCAGTCAAACAAAGGCAGGAGTGGAGGAGATGCCTGCCCTGGGTTGCAGTACCATGGGGTCGCTAGGGATGAAACCAGCGCTCCAAACCAAAGCAGGTGTGGTGTCTAGCGAGCTGCAGGTGAGGATGGGGGCTGGCTTTCCCAGCTGCGGGAGCAAAATGCAGCTTGCAGCCTTTAGTAAGACGGCTCTACAGCCTGAAGAGCCTGCTACTCAGGGAGACAACTGAGGGTGACAAACACAGAGCTTGGGGGGCCCTATGAGTTGAACCAGACAGAGGAACAAGGAAGACATTGTACAGGGGTGTCCCAGGAAAGGGCTCCAAGTCATTCAGCTCTAAATAAAGCTGCCCATTCTGCTTGTTGGCTTGTGTGTTTGTGTGTTTGTTTGTTTGTTTCTTTGTTTGTTTGAGACAGGGTTTTGCTCTGTACCTTTGGAGCCTGTCCTGGCACTCACTCACTTGAACTGACAAGGAGCCACCTGCCTCTGCCTTCTGGGATTAAAAGGATTAAAGGCATGAGCCACTACCACCCGGCAGAGATGGAATTTTTGCCACGTAGCCCCAGCTGGCCTCAAACATGGAATCCAGCCTCCTAAATGCTGGGTTACAGGGTGTCCACACCACACCTGGCTCCACACCTATCCATCCTTTGGGAAAAGGCTGATGATAGCAAAAATGTCTAAGATTAGGGTAAGGAATCACATTGATTGTGCATCTTCTCAATTAAGCCTCTACACAACTGATCAAGAAAGCTAGCAAAATTCCCCCATACGGACAAGATGGAGACCCCTCCATCTTAGGGTTTGTTTGCCTAAGTTCATATGGTCGTTTGTGGTTTGTTTGCCTAAGTTCATATGGTCTTTTGTGGCAAGGTGGATGCTACCAGCCCTGCTCTCTGAGACCCTTCTTTGTCAACAGTCAGGCATCTCCTAGGCTCCCCCTTCATTCCCGCTCACCCCAACCAGGAACTCAAAGGTCACAGTCCTGACCCCAAGGAGCAGGCTCACCCATAAGGTCGGGTTACTGCTGGGAATTCCTTCTAGAGAGACGAAGTCTGGGGGAGGTAGACAGACATCTGCAGGGTCACATTCATAGACATTGCCAGGAGGGAGCCACATGCCTTACCGCCCAGCTAATCCATCTGGTGGGAGCAGACACAGACAGATGCTATCATGATTGAGTTCCAGAGGCCCTCGGGGACTAGCAGAACCCTGACAACAGCTGCCTCGGCACAGCCCATCTGGGGCACTCTGCTTGCTGCAACCATAGCCCTTCTGAGGGCTCTCAGGGCCAAGGGGTACCATACCCTGAGGGAGAGCAATGTCAAGGAGAGGGGGGTCCCCTCCATAGGGGTTAAGCAGAGTCACTCTGAACCCCACTTTCCCCATCCCTCCTTCTTCCTGGGAGACAAGCCAAGTGTCGTGCAGGGAAAATAAGAGGTCAACATTCTGAGAAAGAAACCATGAGCCTCTAAGCTTTAGAAACAATAAAGGAACACACCCAAACACCCACCATAAACCCACAAGCAAGACAGGAGGCTCTGAAAGCCTCTGTGGCCTAGATGAAGGCCCAGAAAGCGTCCCTTCATGGCTTACATAAGGCTCTAAGAGGAGGCAAAAGCCCAAAGGCCCCAAGCTACAGTGGGCACACAGCACTCAGCCCAGCTTCCCCACCTTTCCCAGGAAGTGAACAAAAGTGTCTCACAGTTCTGTGGAGCCTGATACCTCTGACCCCAGGCCATTTATGAATTCTCCCTCAGTCACTCAGCCCCCAGGCAACCTGGAAGAGTCAGTCATTGAGTTGTAGATAGAGAGGAGTCTGTTTCTCCAGGAGAAGTGGCCTGGGCAGCCTGCTTATGGGGCTTCCTCAGAAAGCAAAGCTGTTGGGTCTGGAATGAGGGGGAAGAGTGAGGCTGCTGCTCTAGGGGCCTCCCTGGACTGGACTGCTGAGGCTTCCCTGCACTTAGACCCAGAGAGCTCTACAGCAAAGATAGCGTCCCATTGCTGGGGCCTGCCCCGTTACCAAGATGGCCTCCCCTTCCACTCTTTGGTTCAAGATGGGGGACCAGGTTTTTACCCCTCTTCCTCAGTCCTGCCCTACCCTCTGAACATATCCACAGAGGAACCTATAATGAGGGACCCTCCTCCTTCCCGTTCCTGCTCAGTACAGAATTCATTGCGCTCCTCACCTTTTGCCTCTGCGACCTTGAACAGAGCTATGGACTTTTCTAAGTTACAGCTTCCTTGTCTATAACATGAGAAGAAGAATGGTACTTATGTCAAAAGATGGTGATATGTATCAACACACATCCACAGAGGCAGGAAGCAGTTTCCAGTGGTTGTCCAGGGAAGGGAGGAGGGAACTGGAGAAGGATTGCCAATGGGTGCAGGGTTTCTGTTTGGGCTGATGAGAAAGTTCTAGAAGTAGATAATGATGACTAGAGAAATGCTGACCAGAGACTTGTTCAAAAAGACCCTCCTCAGATTTCCACTCCTTCCTTCCCCAGACTATCACACTGAACTGGAGGCGGTACACCCTCCCACCCCATTCCTGCCTCTTTGTCACCGCAGGGTAAGTGACTTTCCTGCTAATATGCCTGTTCTGAGACACGATGTTCATCCCATTGGATACATCCAGTTGTGGATCATCTCTCCTCTTCTGCTCTTCCCCTCCTCACCAGCTGGGCTCAGGGTAGCTGTCCCCCTAGATGGCATCCTTCATAAAGCAGAAAAAAAGAATGCCTTGGAACAGGCTCAGGGGCACACATCTGGGATCCTCGGCATTCAGGAGACTGAGGCAGGAGGACCACTAGTCACAAGGCTATGTAGAGAGCCCATGTCTTCATGATGATGATGATGATGATGATGATGATGATGATGCCAAGGGGCTCCTCCTAGTATCTTCTCACTGTTTCCAAAAACATTGTCATCTCAAAAGATAAGCTTCTAACTGTTAGGGAGAATTTTTATGTGCTCTGGGAGCAGATGCATTGCTATTATTTTTATTTTTGTTGTTACTATTGTTTCATTACTTATAAATTATCTTTTCAGGAATGTCTGTGGAGTGATAACCTTAGGATTCACACACAAACACACATACATAAAGAGACAGAGAGAGAGAGAAAGAGACAGAGAGAGAAAAAAACCTCCCTCCAGAGTAAGAGTTGGGTAGCACCACTGTTCACCATGAAATGGTTTCTCCAAACTCAGGGCTTCTCTCCTGTAATAGAATCCACAACATGTATAAATGATACCTGACCCTGTATAGACATAGAGGTTTATTGGAGGTCATAAATAATGAGCTACACATCAAGGCTCAATATTTGTAACCATTACTACTTACTTGTATTCTCCCCTTACCTGGTTCTATGCTCCATGAGGCTAGGCAGTATTTCTTATTTATTTTTTGTATTAAAAAACAAAACAAACAGAAACTAGCACCAATGCTATTGGTTACCCTTCACAACCTGATCCTATTGCTGAGACCACCAAATACTTATGCTATCAAACATGAAGAGATCAATCTGGCGCTCAATTAGAAGCTTTACCCTTATTGACTAACATTTGTTATTTTAGAAGGTACTACACATGATAGTGGGGGAAGAAAGAAACCATCAGTCTCACCCCACTATGAACCCTAAGAGCTACCATATCAACCTGCCTGAAAAATAGGTCCACTGATGCACTAGTGGCATAAACATTATGGAAGTAACCAACTGCTTTTTTTATTTGATTTAAGGAGATGAGATGGAACCTACATCTGACACCGTTAATGAAATCAAGAACCTGAGACTAGATAGATCATGGACTGGAGTGGAAAATCTACAATTATTTTCTGATAAATAAAGATATCAGTATATTACTATACCCAAAGATCAGTGTATCTCTCTCAACCCTCATCTCTTCTTGCAATAGACAGAAATTGGCACAGAAATCCACGTCGAACAATGTGCAGAGAGCAAGAGATACTGAAGCACTCGTTCCTAAATGGGATGTCTTTATCACAGTGTCCCCTCAGGGCTCCTCAAGGTATATGTGGCGGAGGAGGCAGAAAGAGCATAGGAGTGAGAAGTGATGGAGGGGTCCAAAGAAACAGCGATTCCCAAACACAGCAGGGCTAATGCCCATTGGAACTCACAGAGATTGTGACCACATGTCTGAGATCTGAAAACATGCAAGCCAAGCAGAGTCCCAGCACTAAGAGGGGAAGTAGGCACAATGTCTCATCTCTAGCCAAGAAGCTATTTGTAACTGATAGCTGTTGGGAGAGAGAAAATCTGTTTTCTTCTGTGGAATGACACTAGTTATATCAACCACACTCCAGGGCAGACCTCACAAGGATGAGTCAGAGGCCAACACAAAATGGATTCCATGTTTTGGTTTCTTGACAGGGTGTGTGCATGTGTGTGTACATGCACACATGTGTGTGTACATGCACACATGTGTGTGTACATGCACACATATGTATATATGTGTGTTCTTTTCATTGTTGTTCTTTTGTTTTGTTTCTTATGAGAGAAAGGGAATGAAATTGGGCCATTGGGGAATACAGGGTAGAGGGAAGAATCAGGAAAGGGTTGGGAGAAAGACTATGATCAAAATACAATCTACAAAAGATTTTAAAACAAAGAAAATAATAAAAACAAAGAATAAAAACATTTGCTAGATGAATGAATCAACCACGTATAAATGGAAAGAGAGACTTTGATGTTTTTTATTGTTGTTGGGCCGGGGATTGAACTTTGGGCTTTGCACATGTTAGGCCAGCAATAACCCCAGTCCTTTGTAACTTTTTATATTGAGATGACTCCCACTAAGTTACCCAGGCTGGCACTGAACCGCGATCTTTCTGCCTCAGCCTATTGAGTACCTGGGATTACATCCTGGCACTCTTGTCCAACCTTCCTTCTTCCATTCTTATAGCTTTGGTAGTTTCTGAAAATATTTTAATCACTTCATTTTACTGGCTTAGAGTCATGGATAACAAGAATCAAATACTCTACTGTAGAACCTAGTGCTTGCATCCGTGGCACTGGGGGAAGATCCCGCATCCTTGTCTGGGTCTGGGCATCTCTGCCTCCTGTCCTCCCAACTTTTTCTCACACCATCTACACTCCCTTCTCAAGACCTAGTGGTGATTTGCCTTTGAAACATATCCAACAGCATATTAGTTCTGGGTATCAAACCATACATTTTTAGCTACTACTAAACTAGCCAATCTAGGCATTCGTTTCTTTTGGGCTAGCAGGGAATCAGCATCAGACATTTAACAGGTTCTTGGTTAATATGTCCTTAATGAATGAATGAACAATCAAATTAATTGCTCCCTTTTAAAATCAGCTGTCCTGAACAATTCAGTTAGGAAAAGATAATAAAAACCCCGAACTAATAGCCTAGACATTCCTTTTGGCTCAGCATCCCCATGGCAACACAAAATCTTCAGACTGGATTTGAAGTGACAGCCAGCCCTTACCTGAGATAAGAGCCCCTGCCAGCTTGCACAGACCCTATGCAGGATGATCGCAAAAGTGTCCCTGCTCCACAGCACTGCCAGCTACAGACTGCCTCGGCTCTTCTCCCGAATTGCAGAAGTTTGGTCAGTTGGCATCTTGCTGTGGGAAGCCGGCATGGGACAACTGTATAGTGCAAAAGCTTTAGGGTGTGTTTTCTCACACTGGAAAAAAAAAAAAAGGAGCATGCAGCAGGCAACTGAAGTGGCAAATCCTTAGGAAAGGGATCCTCATCTTTCAGTCACAGGACCAGTGCACTCCGTATCGCATTCATTTCTTCTCGCCCTATTTCTTCTGAAAGAGGCGAGCCTTTTATTCTCAACAAATAGTATTTATCTGATACTATCTGCTGTTGGCTGCCTAGTTTTCAAGAATCCTTTTGTTTGTTTATGCATACTTCACATCAAGAGCTTCTTGGCAGTCTATAAGAATTCCTACACTGTGGACGGGAGGCTGTGGAGGGGCTGGGCAAATGCTCAGTGGTAACAATGCTTGCTGTGCAAGCTTGGAATCTGAGTTTAGACCCCCAACACTCACATCAAAGATACAAACCTGATCGTGGCCCTGAACACATGCAAACCCAGTGGTGTGGGGGTCAGGGACAGTGGTGTGGGGGTCAGGGACAGTGGTGTGGGGGTCAGGGACAGTGGTGTCACTGGGACTTCCTGACTGTCTCAGAGGACTCATGTGGAGATGGAGAATAAGGGAGAAAGGCACCTGCTGTCCTCCTCTGTGCCATGCACGCACACACACACTTACACACAGACACACTTACACACACACTTCACACACACACACGACTCTGAAAAATAGAGACAGTAGTCATGGAAGTGTGCCCATATTTGACCCAAGATCTCAGAGACACAGGGGTCACCTTCTGGGGCTAGGCTCTCAGTATTCCCAGTCAGCAACCTGGTTTGGCCAGTTCTCTGAGAGCTGACCAGCCTTTGAGAAAATTGGCTCACACCACCAAACTCCCCAGAGGCTTTTGTGGCAACAGGGATTAACTCTCCTTGACGAATTTATTCTGAGAAACAAACTAAAGCTCCAACACGAATAAGAACAACAACAAAGGGAAGGAGGAGGAAGGAGGGAGAGGAGGAGGAAGGAGGGAGAGGAGGAGGAAGGAGGGAGAAGGGAAGGCCAGAGGGCTGGAGAAAAGTGAAGGAAGGAAAGCTGTGTTACACGTGTAGTCTCTGCTGGTGTCTCTGTATCGCTCCCTGGGCTGTAACCAAAGCCAAGAGGGATGTGTGGCTGGAAGGGAGGGGCTGCCCCTTGCTCCTCAAAAGTCTTAGAGCCCTTCAGGGACCTACCCTCTTCTGACTGACCCCAGCCTTGTCTCCCCCGGAAGGTCCTTATAAATGCTCCCAAGCTCTCTTAAGTTTTTGTTTTTCTTTGGAAGGCTTCATAGTGACGGTCCCCTCTGGAAAATGGCTGGCCCTCAAAGCTCATGAGATTCTAGAACCTTCTTTAACTTTTCATTGTAGGCCTCCCCACCCCAACTCCTGGGTCATCTCCATTCAGTCTGGGGCTTTCCAAAGATAGCCAGCCTCTTAGGTTGTGTTTATAGGAGATTGCTTCCATTTGCCTTGTTTATCTACTAGCCCTCTTTAGGGTTACCTTTAATCTAAATTATAGAGGTGAAGAGTGGCCCCTCTCTCTGGCAGGAATAGTTTTTTTACTGGCTCAATCAGTAAATTGCTGTTTATAGAGCAGAGTTGGGCCCTGGCCTCGAGCAGGTATTTTCCACTTTAATTACACATTAACCTTAATGGTTACAAACACCCAGAGAGCATGGGGGAAAGGGAAGGCGTTGATGACCCAGGCCTGGGGCACAGGCGAGTGGATGGCCTGTGTTCTGGGGACTCTGACGGATCTGTTCAAACGGAGATTGTGCACTGAGGCGAGCATGGCTCATGGTTAATCATCAAGAAATACCGATATTTGGATCCAATTTCTCACGTTCTTCGAGAAAGGCAGACATCAGAACTCCCCAGATACACGTATATTTTGATCCATTGTTTTAACCAACTCAAGCAGAGAGAGCCGCGCAAACAAGTGTAAGTAATTGCTCTCTGGTCAGAGAAAACAGATGTGGGGCCATTTCCGCCCCCGGGCTTGTGCTAGGAGCCGAATGGCCATGGAAAACACGGGAAAAGTGATTGGATTTAAATGTTGGACAAATGTCAAAGGATGTAACTCAAAGAATATGGCTCTAAACACTGGTCATCAATCTGAAGTTCAGACTCCACCTGGATCTTCTATGTTTGCTGGCAGTCTCCCTAGGAGGGAGAGAAAAACACAAACTCATCCTTCAAGGTGAGTTGAATAGAAATCTTACTGCAGCTCCCCGAAACCTCTGAATCAGAGCTTAGCAAACTAAGGCCTCTGCTGGCTACTCAGGCTTTACCAGATGCTGTTGGGCTATCAGAATCGTCACACCCTCCCGTGTCTTCATGCTGTCCCCTTCAGGCCCACAGCAGACTCTTCCTGGTACACACTCTGCTCTCAGCCTCTAGCCTCCTGTATAGGCCATTCCCTCAGTCCATAAGGCTGTCTGTCACACACCCTTAAGAACAAGTTCAGTTTTGGCCTACCTGAACCTTTCCAGTGTCCCCAGGGACACCCCCCCCCACACACACACACATAAGCACATATCCCTCTCTCCTTCCACTCAGCAACTTCTTCTACAATGGCGAAATCCACCCCCCCACAAACACACACTTATGCACACATCCCTCTCTCCTTTCCCCTCAGCAACTTCTTCTACAGTGGCCAGCTCTGGTTTAGATGTGGTTTTAGTGTGTCCCCATGGGATCAGGCGCTGGGAGCTCAGTTCCTATTGTGACATTGTGGAGGGGAGATGTGACCATTTAAGAGAGAAGATGGGTCCCTCCAGAGGAGTCTGGTCTTTCATCCTGCCTGGTCTTCTTCCCTCCTGTCAGTGTTCCTGTCAGTGGGCTGTCATCATCGTGAGGTGACACAGGCAGGCAGCTCTACAGCTCCAGCACCATGTCATTTGTCCTGCAGCTTCCCAACTTGTGAACCGATGAGCCTCCGGAGTACCCAGCCTCTGGTGTTTATTACAGTAACTGGGTTAATAAGTGGTGTTTCCTCCCCTCAATGGCAAGTTGCTTGTCTCCAACCTTTTCTCTTATTTGAGAGCCCTTCAAGAGAGGTTCTTCTTCACTATGACGTATACATCTTTGGGTTTTCAGCACTGGGCCCAGGGGCCCAGAGCAGACGCGAGTAGACGTTGACCCAGTGAAGAAACCGCATTTCACTCAAAGAGTATTTTCACGGCTTGTGGGTTCTGGTGATCAAGACGGTTCACAACCTGGGAACGACACCCCACAGGCCGTTAGATGGGACAAGGCAGTCACTGTGGAGGAGCAAGCATAGAGCAATGTGAACGCTACACTATCTCCATGGGAGCAAGACTCAGGTAGGCACCTGCTTCAGGGGCATCCCAGACTCTCTCTCACCCTGAGGCCTGTCTGCAGGCTGTCTGATAAGCCCACAATGCCAGTGTCTTCCTAGTGTGAAGGCTGGGAAGGGGGTGAGGTCAGCCCAGGCCTTAGATTGGCATCTCCTTGACTGTAGAGGACAGGAGGAAGGAGGTAGCTGCCACTTTCTGCTCAGGGGACTGGCCCAGCTTCCTGGTCTCAGGCCAGGTCTTTTCCCTAAAGCTAGATGACTCACTTTCCCTAAAACCAGAGCTGAAACCCAAGAAGTGGCCAAACAGAAGTACCTTTGGGGTGAGGTATGTGGCCCAAATGATTATATAGCACAGGAGCCAAGCAGAGGTGGAAGGAGGCTTACTCTGAATGACATGTTGGAACACTAGGCCTAACAACCTAACGCAGCACATCAAACAGGGCTCCATTGGTGCTCCTCAGAGTCACGCAACACCCAGCCCCTTCACACACACACACACACACATACACACACACACACACCATCAGAGCAACTTGTTCTCTCTGACCTCAGGCTCTAGTTCCAGGAGCCCTGGAGACAGATTGTCCGAGGTTCTCATCTGCCGTCGCCATCCTGAGTGAAGCCTCAAGATGAGTGGTTCCCACCACCAGCCCTGCCCATGTTCCTGGGTGGAGTAGCTGCCTGCAGACATAAAGCAGAGGGAACCTAAGCTGATATCTACCATTCCCCCGGGGTCAACATACCTTCCCCAGACCCTTCCCATCCCCAGACCCACCTGTTTGCTGATCTAGCGACACAGATTCTTTGCTTGTCTAACTTTAGTCAGGCTCCAGAAGCTTCTCTGAGGGCCCTCTGTGAAGCCCAGTTTCGACAGGAAACATCCACCCTTGATGTCAGATCACCCTAGATAACCACAGATTCCTTCCCTCCCCTTCCCCGTGCCACAGGTGATGTCTGCTCAGCCTGGCTTGTCTTCAACTAGAATCCTGTCTGTCAGTTTTCCCAGCGTCTTTCTTATTCCTGCTGCTGTCTCAGGCATTTCACAGCCACGACCCCGTCATTCTGCCCCTTGGCTATAGACAACCGATTTGCCCATGCAGTGCTGGGAGCTGAGCCCAATCTAGCTTCTTCATTACAAAAACCCCATTGCCACGGCCTCTGAATGAAGCTCCCCTTAACTTTCCCCCAGTGGGCAGCATCGAATAATTGCTTCTTTAACATTAAGACCCCTCTGCATAGAAGTGGATTGAGGCTGGAGTCACTTACAGCATTCCCAAGTGTATTTACCCCTTCGGAGCCCCCATTTCATACCTGGCGCCACACTTGTTCACCTCTGGAGGCTGCTCTCTCAGCCACAGATTGGACCTCAGTGAGAGGCACTCACCTAGATCACCTGTGTGAACCAGACGAATGAGTTGAACTTTGAGACTGCTGCCCCACCTTACTTGGGGATATTACCCCTTCCCAGTAAGTCGACCTGGCGCTGGGAATGTTATCAGTATGGATGGATTCCTTTTCATTTCCTCTAAGCAAGTCACCTGGCTGCTTTTTGGTTTTCTAATTTCCTGACCCAGGGTCTGTGGGGGGAATGGGAATGAGCAGAGTGGAGAGAGGTAACGTAGGCTTGGGCTTTTATAGCTATTGAACGCCTATTAGCAAGAAGCCTCCGGTATTAAAACAATGCACCCTGAGTAGCAGAGGGGTGCCAGGCCTGGCTTTCGGCTTCCACCTTTAATAACTCTCTCCATCCACATTTCCTCTCCTTGACCCCTTCCTTGTTCAAGTACACCCCAAGGGGGAAAGAGACCCACATTACTCAGGGAGCACGATGGCCAATTAAAAAGGCTTCCATTCATTCAATATCTACTGACCCCAAGCTAGACATTGGACTAGACTCTGGAGATTCAGGGACGATATGAAGAGCACCTGACCTCCTGATCCCCTGACCCCTTGGTTGTCTTACCAGGCAGCTTCCTATAAAGGTAAGGATAACATACGGGTACAGACGTGAAGTGTTGCCATATAATGTGGTCATAGCATGAGGTGAACCCAGAAAACAGATGCAAGGGACCATGCTGGGATCCCCACTGAGAGGGTTAGGGTTACAGTGGGAATGGCTGCCCACCAGGCTGGGGCAGATAAACCCAAGGAGCGCACCTGGGCTGAGTGAGCTGCTTCCATGGAAACGGTCACTGAATTCGGACCGCAGTGTTGAGAATCAGGGGAAGTAAATGGACAGACTCCAGAGAGGTGTGTGGTGTGGTACGGGGCACACCAACCCCAACAAAGAGTGGGCCCCGAACCTTGATTCAGAGCCACCATTCAGAGCGATGACACCTAAGACTGCTGAGCTTCAGTGACTCCCACCAGATACGTTCCAGAGATGCTTCGAGCATGAGGGAGCAGATGGGCAAAGAGGCATTCACATCTACAAAGCGGATGGCTAGTATTTACCCAAGCTCTCCTCTGGGATTGTGGGAAGGGTGGTGAACTGAGACCACAGAAATGGAAAGGCTCTGCCAAGTGTAGTGCGGTGTCTTAAGATGCGGAGTACTGTGTCATCTGATACAGTTTATGGCCAAGATGACGGCCATTTGAGGAGGCAGCTGGTAATGGGCCATAGCGAAGACTCCACCTTAGAGGGTCACATCAGCCCATTGTCACATTGCTAAGATGACTGTCGGAAAGACTGATATTATGAGGAGAACAAATGGACCAATGTTTTCAGGTGGTCAGAAACCACAACATGACTAGATGTACACAGTGTCAGCAAACTAAGGGTTGTGCGGTAGTATCCTTCCCTGTGAGTACTGCTCTGTTTTAGAGACAAGGAAACAAGCCCAGGCAGGGTCTGCTGTCAAGATGCTTGCTTGAATCAAGTAGCATCCCAGCAGCTCACATTATAGAGTGAGCCTCCATCTGGTCCACACAACCAGCCTGTGAGACCGGTGCTTCCATCATATCAAAACAAATACTCAAGTAAGGCCAGCAGCTTGCCTGGCCCCACACAGGTAGTAAGTGAGGGTTATGGTTGGCATTTCCCTGTTGTCAAGGTAACCAGAAGTACTCGGCCTATCTTTGTAGGAAGACGTGTGTTGTTTTGTTTATTTGGAGATAAGAAGGTGACCGCCGATGTTGGACACAAAATATGAGAAACCAATAATGACGTCCCTCACCTGGAACTGGAAGATTATTCAAGGACTCTCTCAGTTCAAGTCTGGCCCTGGAGGAAGGCATTCAGTTAGGGTTGCCATGACTCCCAAGTACTCCCCTTCCTCTCCCATTAGTTGACACCATCAATTCAAGGTTAATGCATGCCATGTCTGGGAGCTAATTATTCTACTATTCAGACATAAATCTCCCCTAGAGAATGGCTAGAGATGAGAGCTGGAGAGAGAAAGAAGGGCTGAGGAGGGACAGAGGCCACCTGACTCTTACAGATGGGATATGAATATGACACCCCCTGGGATGAGCTTCCCACCCCTGCTGCATGCTCTCCAGGAAATTTATTGGGTTTCTAGATATAAGTTGACCACCACACCACACAGGAATTCTGCCTGAATTTCTCAGCCATCGGGCTTCTATCCCCATCTGTCAGTCATGGGGATTTCTAAAAGAGCTTGCAGAAAACCCTTCATCTCCACAATGTATTTACTCCCTGGTGCATGCAAGGAAAGGGGAACGATGAGCAAACAACTCACAGCCCCTGACTCCAAGGAACTTTCAATACTGGGGAAGAGAAGCATGCACCAAACTGAAGAGCACATAGCATGTGGTGCAAAAGGAAGAATCATTTGAGTTAGGAGGTTCTGGAATAAAAGAGGCATTTGAGGGTTCTCAGAGAATGAGGAGTCCGGACAGCCCATCCTGTGCTCTGCTTTGGCAATGGGACAGCCTGCTTCAGAAGCAGCTTGAAAGGAAACCCCGAAGTTCCCAAGAAGAACCAGCTACTCCTGGCTCAGCTTGTCTGTGGGCAAAGAACACACTAGGAGAGCAGACACGGGCTACGGAAATCTCACTTCTCCACCACGGCCAACTCCTAGATGAAGCCACGGCATTCCACAGTCTCCTTCCTATGGTCTTTGTGGAGTTCTTACTTTTGAGGTAGCTTGAATGAAATTGGTCCCCATAAGTCTACAGGGAGTGAGTGGCACTACTAGGAAGTGTGGTTTGTTAGACTAGGTATGGCCTTGTTGGAGGAAGTGTGTCACTGTGGGGGTTGGCTTTGACATCTCTTTTGCTCCATCTCCCTCAGTGTGACACTGAGTTTACTTCCTGTTGCCTGCAAGATGTAGGACATTCAGCTCCTGCTCCAGCACCATGTCTGCCTGCATGCCGCCATGTTCCACCATGATGATAACGGGCCAAATCTCTGAACTGTAAGCCACCCCGATTAAAGGCTTCCCTTATTAAGAGTTGTCGTGGTCATGGTGTCTTTTCACAGCAACAGAAACCCTAACTAAGACAAACGTCTTCTGTATGCTCCTTTCTTCCACACGGCTCCACAACCTTCTCTCTAAAATGCAGTTGGGCTCACACCATTTCCTTCCTCAAAGGCCATCCGTGACTTCTCACAGCCTTTAGCAGGACATCCTGTGTTCTATTTCATGCCACCATGGGGCTTCCACGGTCTCCTCCAACTTGGCTTCCCACACTTTCATTCTAGCGCAAGCTCATTCCCAACAAGCCCCTTATATCATCCATACCGGCAGGCTCTGCTGCGCTTGGCTTGCCTCACTTGGTAGCTTGGTCTTGCTGCCTTCGTCCCTCAGCTACCCTCACCTTTCCATTTATTACAGGTGCCCCCAATAGATCAAGGGAGCAGAACACTACAGCCGGGACTAGAATGCTGGCATCAGCATGCCCCGCAGCTGTAAAGGAGTGTGCCACCTCTGCAAGGTGGGCAGTCCTGGCTCCAGAATTGTGAGTGCTCAGCCAGGAGAAAGAAGAGAGGTAGGGATTCCCGTTACCCCTCTCCTCTGGGCCTGTGTTCGAAACTGTCTGAGCAGTTCTTAGGAGTATACTAAATTCCCAAGGTCGGCAAAACAATCCCTTTCTAGAGTTTCTTGACACTTCCCTGTTCAAACAGGGATTAAAGCTTCCCCCGAGAGTTGTAACCAAAAGGTGATCGTGAAGATCATGAAGAAACTTCCCGCTCTTTTCAGATCAGTACAGTGGGGCGTAGAGGCTGGGATCGGGAGTGTAAATGGGGCTGTAACATGAGGTAAGGAGCACACGTGGGGGTACAGGATCAAACCTGGGTCACACCTGGGACTGTGGGCTGGGTTCTGGAGCACAGCTTGCTGGTGAGTTCACATCAGGAGCACACGCAGGAGGTGGGTGCAGACATGTTGAGAGATATGAATGTGAGTCCAGATGAGACAAGCCAGTTTCATCTTCTTCCTTTCAAACAAATCAGAGATGAGGGCACAGGTGTGCATGAATGCACACACACACACACACGTTTATACATATGTGTTCATGCATACCATGTTCTATATCCACTCTGAGTTTTGTGTCTATTCAAAATGTCTAGTTTAAAGATGAGGAAGCAGTGTGGCTTACAGGAAGAAGTCCAGCAGAATAGGGACACTTCTGCAGCCAGGAGGTCCAGGCGATCCCAAGGGGGAAGTCTGGGAAGGTGGCTGTGCAGAAGGCAGGGCGTGTTTGTCTGAGGTCTATAGCTGGGGAAGGAGACCATTTATTGAGCATCTTCCTCTAGCCTGGTCACAGAATGTTTTGCTTTACTCACAATATCCCTGCAACAATCAACCCCCTTCTGCAAACTAGAAGACAGGTTCAGAGGCAGGGTCACAAGACTAGGAAGTAGCAGAACTGATATTCACACACTTCCCAAAGCCCAGCTTCCCTTTTCTGCACCAGGGGTCTCTAACAGTGGTGGTGTCAGCATTCCTGTGGATTACAGGGTGTGACAACATCCCTGGGCTCTACACAATAGCATCCAGTCCTGACCATGGGACAATCAAGTGTCTCCAGATATTAATTGTAACATACTTACTGGGAAAGGGAGGCTTAAGGCTCCCTAAGAACCACAGCTCTCCACCCTGCAGTTTGTGATTCTATAGCCCTGGCAGTCTGACCCGACCTGCCCTCTTCTTGTCTGCTTAACTGTGCTCCCATGAGCCTGCAAAGTGTTCAAGCTCTGAGAGTCAGGCTCAGTTAACACAGGGCTCAAGGGTTGACTCTGCTGTTTGCATCCCTCTTGGTGGTGGCCTTGACCAGTGGTGCCTGACCAGGAGTGTAAATAGAATCACCTAGGGAATTGCTTCCTCCTTTTGTTTCTTTCCCGTCTGTTCCTTTGTGGCGTTCAAAGTAAACCTAGTTTTGTCCTCCCCACCCACCAGTCTTTCTGAGGCCCAGGGCATCAGTAGTCCAGGTTTAAAAGAAAAAAAAATCTATAGCCTAAGATTACTAGAGCTCATTAGAACCCCTCCTTCTAGTCATGAAACCAACCCCCATTCACTTGCACGCAATTCCTCTCCAGGCCTGTCTGGGTACCAGATACCATTCTAGGGACTGGGGTCCAGAGAGAAGTTTTAGTGAAGAATGAACATCAGGAAACAGATAGAGAATGACATAGAGCAGGATCTACTTAGACAGCTTTGCCCATGCTCCTTGGAGCATGGAGTAGAGTGAGCAATTGCTGAGTGCTCAGAGAGGGCACGAAGAGGGTTGTGGAGGAGTAAATAGGTGTGGCAGGAGAGGGCAGCGAAGTTTCCATGTACGTACAGATGGGAGGGTTTAGAGGGCATGCATGTATGTGTGCATGTGTGGGGAAGACGGCCTAGTGTATATGTTCACATACTTAGTGTCTATTACATGCGAACAGTATACATGTTCAGCATACCTTCAAGTACACATCTGTGTGAAGAACCTAGTGGGTGTCTGTGTGTCCGGGCTGTGTGTATTTCTGTATTATAAGTGCCTAAGTCAAAGAAGGGTATAGAATATCTGTGTGTTTGTGCATGTGCTTCTCCGAAAGAGGCCAGCTGAGGCATGATCTTAATTTAGAGGTAGTGGGAAACGAAGGATGGGCCTTCCAAGAATAAGGAAGAGGCGGAGTGGTGCACAGGCAGAGGTGTGGTTTGACAGGGCATGGCCTGGGTATGACAGCCTCAGGGTAGAAGGGAAAAGAGAGAGAGGAGGAGTCAGTGAAGGACCATGCTGGCATGTCCTGGTTCGATGTGGCCTCTTGTAGGATCCGAGGCAAACATACCAATTATTCAGAGGTAAGAAGGATAACCCCCTGGGGCACAGCACTGACCACGTCTGAAGCAGCTGTGTACAGATGTTCATAAAAGAATGCCACTGAAGGCATCAGAACCATGTACTCCCAGACTGCTTACAACTGCATCTCTATTTGGCAAAAGCAGGCCCCACTCATTTCTAAAACCTCCTGGGACTGGATGATCTTGGAGGTGCCTCCTAAAGTGTCTACACTGCTTAAGACAAGCCTCTTGGCCTGGGAGCCCCTGGTGCCTTTCACGCAGCCCTAACCCCTCCACAAACTTGAAGCCAGGTATCTCTAACCCGTTTACATCAGAACGCAAGAGGCTTCTACAAGACTCTAAATCAGCTCCTTGCCACCAAGTCAAACTGCTTCTTCCTCTAGCCCCCTGAGTCCACAAAACCCTGAGAAGCACCCCAGGCTGGAAGCTCAGTGTGGCAGCCAGGAACTGGGTGGAGACACAGACTTGGCAGTCAGTCTCACTGGATCTGTGTGCTTGGGCAAAGATTTTTTTTTCTCCCGGTCCTCTATTTCCTAAGGCAGGAATTGCAAAAATCCCAACAGCACAGAGGTGCGGTGATTTGTTCAACAAAATATGCATGCAGGTTGAGTGTTCTTAATTTGAAATGCTTGGGGCCAGAAGTGTTTTGAATTTCAGGTATTTTCTGTTTGTTTGTTTGTCTCCTTTTCAGATTTTGAAGCATCAGATATCTTAAGGATGATTCCCAACTCGAAACACTGCAGTCATTTATATTTTAGAAATAACTATACAGAAAAGCTGTATTTTTTTTTTTGCATACCTATGTTTTTGCACAACTGTGTTTTGGCAGTGACCCATCACATGAAGCAAGGTGTAGAATTCTTCACATGTGACATCATGCCAGCACTCTGACGTAATTTTGGAGCAATCCCAATTCAGATGATCACATTAGGAATGCCCGCCCCACCTCCGTACCTATTCTGCACCAGACACTGAACACAGCAGGGAGCAAAACAGATAGAGATCTTGCCTCCAAGTATTGTGGCTTCTAGAAAGTCGGCAGGTGTGTGGGAAGTACCCTTAAATGCATGGGCACCAGAGACCACTTCCTAAATATAACCCCTGTAGCACAGACACTGAGAGCAACAATTAATAAATGGGACCTCCTGAAACTGAGAAGCTTTTGTAAAGCAAAGGACACAGTCAACAAGACAAAATGGCAGCCCACGGAATGGGAAAAGGTTTTCACCAACCCCACATCAGACAGAGGGCTGATATCCAAAATATACAAAGAACTCAAGAAACTGGTCTTCAAAAGAACAATAATCAAATTAAAAAATGAGGTACAGAGAACTCTCAACAGAGCAACCTCAAAGAGCTGAAAGACACTTAAGGAAATGCTCAACATCCTTAGCCATCAGAGAAATGCAAGTCAAAACAACTCTGAGATTCCATCTTATACCTGTCAAAATGGCCAAGATCAAAAACACTGATGACAACTTATGCAGGAGAGGATGTGGGGTAAAGCAAACACTCCTCCTTTGCTGGTGGGAGTGCAAACTGGTACAGTCACTTTGGAAATCAGTATGATGATTTCTCAGAAAATCAGGAAACAACCTACTTCAAGGCCCAGCAATACCACTTTTGGGTATATACACAAAGGATGCTCAATCATACCACAAGGACATATGCTCAACTATGTCCATAGCAGCATTGTTTGTCATGGCCAGAACCTGAAAACAACCTAAATGTTCCTCGACTGAAGAATGGATAAAGAAAATGTGGTACATTTACACGATGGAGTATTACTCAGCAGAAAAAAATAATGAAATCTTGAAATTTGCAGGCAAATGGATAGATCTAGAAAACACCATATTGAGTGAGGTAACTAAGACACAGAAAGACAAATATCATATACACTCACACATAAGTGGCTTTTGTATATAAAGCAAAGAAAAACCAGCCCACAATTTACAACCCGAGAGAACCTAGACAGTGAAGAAGACCCTAAGAGAGACCTACATTGATCTACACGGGAAGGTGAAAAAGACAAAATCTCCTGAGTAAATCGAGAGTGTGGGATCACAGGAGAGGACAGAACGGGGAGGAGAAGGGAGGGAGCGAAAAAATATATAGCTCAATTAAAACAATAAAAAAGAAAGCCAACAGGTGATAAACAATAAACCTAAGTAGTAACTCAAACATGTAGGGTGATAAAATAGTAAGAAAAAAGCATCAGAGGAAGGAGGACAAAATGGCTAGGGTAGAGGATATTGGGATACTTGGTGGAGTTAGAGAAGGAACAAGTAGAAAGAAATGGACACGGAACTGCCATACAACACTTTTCCTGCAGAGGTATGAACAAATGTCTACTCAACCCAGACAGGGAACCAACGGCAGAACAACAACTTGTTGAATCAATGAATGTTATTGGGGTTACTTACAGGAGCATGGGGAAGGGGTTCCCTACAGGAGCAGAAATGACTCAAAGACAACTGCATCACCAAAGTCCACCCCAGGATGAGTGACAGCTCTGGAAGGCAGACACCTGGAGCACACGACGCAACCTTTAGGTGACTGAACAGACAGGAGAGTATCTCTCACACAACTCGGGTTCCTCTTCTAGACAGCTCATCTTCAGCTCTTACAGTTTATATAACCCTGAGGAGGGTGAGGCTTAGTGAATCGGGTCAGTGACAGGGACTTCCTGCAGCTGCTGAGCTGTTTCCCTACTAAGTTTAACAAGTTTCTCTGCCTTTAGGACATCCTGTGTCTTGATGAGTTTCCCTCTAAGATGGAATATTTTGTCGCAGGGAATTGCCACACAACTAAACCAGGCAGAGACAGTGTAGTTCAACAGGAAGTGGTGTCTGTTCACTCCATGGGCAATTTTGTCTGGCTCCCAGATTCAGAGGTATACAGAACAGCCACCATCTTTTGGCTCAAGCGGTCAGCCTGGCTCGGTGTCTTAGGGACACAGCCCAGATCCCTTGGGGTCCACTCCTCCCACAAGAACCTGTCCAACATCCCCAGCTACCCTGCAGAATTTCCTGGTGACTACTGTCCTTATCATTTTCAGCAAGCACATATCGCGTCAGAAATAGGTGCCTAGTTTGGGACAGGGCACTATCCAGAGATCAACAAATCCAGGTACCACTTCCAGTTAGAACAGCAAGGAAATCGTATCCACCAGTGTCCTGGGCACCCAACATACCAGCAGGTCCAAAACTGCTGGGGATAGCAGTTAGGCTTAGGGGTTGTCCAGAATCTGAATTTTTGCCTAACACCCGCCACAGAATGTATGACCCACTCCTTCCTGCCAAATACCCAAGACAATGGTGTTAGGAGATAAGGTCTTTGGAAAGCTTTAGATATAGAGGAGGCCATGAAAGTGAGGCACATGATGGTGTTTTGGGTGTTCCAAGAAAAGGAAGAGAGACAAGTGTGTTCACCCTCCATGCCAATGTGAGGATGCAGAAGGAGGGCATGGATCTACAAACAAGAAAGGCCTTCATCAGGTACCAGATCAGCCAGCATCATGATCATGGAATTCCCAGCCTCGAGAAGTTTGTCAGTCAGTTAACGCACCCAATCTGTAATATATTTTGTATTTTTTTAAATAGCAGCCACTACATGACGGCTTGATAACAAAAAGGCTGCACAAACAGAAAACACGAAGGACAAAGGAGGCTGAGAAACAGCAGAAAGAACATTGTGTGGGAATACGCAAAGCTAGGAAAGTGTAAGACCTTGTCGAGTAAGCCACCTTCTTAGGAGAACACTGACTTGACCGGTGGTTTTTGAAGTCCTAAGGATACATGAAGATGTCTGAAGGACAGCCTAGAAGATATATGGATCTCCCTACATCCTGTTCAACCGGAACCAGTTCTATACTTGTCTGTCTTACATGCTGGATTCCCTGACATGATTTATTTTTGAAAATTAAAAAATAAGGGAGAATGAAATAGTTTCATTCTGATATCTACCCAATAGAATCAGAACCAAAATCGAGTAGGATACGCTATTTAGCTTAAACCAATCAAGACGCATCCCTAAAACCAGCAAAGAAGCCAAACCCATTCATGCCAGGCTGGAAAGGAAGGGGTCACACTCCAAAATATCTAACCACAGATGTTCCAAGGATGAACGAGGCCCTCAGAATGCACAAATAACCACTGTCTAGTGCACTAGCGAGTGTAGATGCTCGGGGTTGACCAACCATTATTAGATGTACACAATATGCCTGTGAAAGCAATGGACTGTACACTAAGCTGCCCCAGAGAGCTAGGGTTGTGCCGGGAGCCTGGGCCTCCTCCTCCTCATCCAGTACTCACCCTAATGAGTATCTGGACAGTTAGTGATATTGCTTCCCATCTGTGGGAAGCTTAAAGAAGACATATGGGCTGGCGTCAAAAGTTAATGAGCTTCGAGTATCTACATCACCAAACATGAAGCACAAGTTACAAAGATAGCCGTGGACTGGTGTTTGGAGAGCCATTCTTCACACTAGCCAAAAGAGAGAAGCAACCCAGGGGCCAGTTTTGTATACAAATAGACAAACAGAATGTAGAGTAGACATACAAGGGACTATCGTTCAGTCTTGAAGAGGAGGGTCATTGGTACAAGCTGCAGTGCAGAAAGAAATAAACCAGACACAAAAACAACAACCAATAGGTGACCCCACTGATAAGATGCACCCACAACAGTCAGATCCCTAGAGACAGGAAGCAGAAGGTGGGTGCCAGGAGTTGGGCAGAGGAAGGAGAGGTGGAGTTCCAGATGACAAGATGAGGAGGCTCTGGGGGGAGGTGGGGGGCTGACTGTCACCCAAGTGAATGGACTTCAGGATGCTTCATTTTACACCTCAAATGGTCATGTTACGCATTCTCTCCCACCTCCCCCCGCATACTGGCTAGTTTATGCCACCTGGGGGACATAAGCTAGAGTCATCTAAGAGGAGGAAACCTCATTTAAGAAAACACCTCCAGAAGACTAGGCTGTACACAGAAAAACCTTAGAACATTTTCTTAATTAGTGATTGATGGGAGAGGGCCCAGCCCACTGTGGGCAGTGCTATCCCTGGGCAAGTGGTCCTGGGTTCTATTAAAAAGCAGGCTGAGCAAACCATGGAGTGCAAGCCAGTAAGCAGCACCCCTCCATGGCCTCTGCATCAGCTCCTGCATCCGGGTTCCTGCCTTGCTTGGGTTCCTGCCCTGACTTCCCTCAGTGATGGACTGTGATGTGGAAGGGTAAGTAGAATAGACTCTTTCCTCCTCCAGTTGCTTTTGACCATGATGTTTCAACAGCAGTAGCCTACCTAAGACACCTTATGTCTCTTTCTCTGTCTCTGTCTGTCTCTCTCTGTCTCTGTCTGTCTGTCTGTCTGTCTCTCTCTCACACACACACACACAACACAATGATGCACCATTGGTGAACATGAGCCTAGCTCAGCCAGACCAAGAGCCTGTTCAGCATGTATGGATCCCAACAAGAGGGACCCTGAGAACAATGTGGTCTTAGCACATCAAACAAATCAATGTAGAAAATGGTGACCTTCATAATGGCATCTTGACTCACATACTCTTTGTATCATGTACTTTGACCCTACTTCCCACCATTACCCTCTCCTGTTCCTCCTCTTACTAGTCCCCTTTCTCTCCCCAAATATCTCCCCTCTTCCTTCATGTCATGCATATGTATGGACAACTTCGTTTCTACTCATGATAAAAAATGCTTGATGTTTGTCTGAACCTGGTTTGTCTCATTTGGTGAAATGATCACCAGTCCCATCCATTTCCTGCAAATGGCATGATTTCACGCTCCTTTATGACTGAATAAAACTCTGTTGTGTCTATAGGCCACACTTTCTGCACCCATTCACCTGGTGAAGGACATCGAGGTAGATTTCACAGCCTGGCTGTCGTGAATCATCCTGCAGTAAACATGGATGTGCAGGAACCTCCTGTGGTGTGCTGACTCACAGGGCTTTGTGTACATTGCTAGCAGTGGTCAGCTGGGTCAGATGGTGGCTTCAGTCTTAGAGTCTGATGGAACTTCCATCCTGATTTCCACAGTAGTTGTATATGTTTGCATTCCCACCACCAGTGTATACAAGGGTTCCTTCACACTGTCTTTGCCATCATGCGTTATTTATTGCTGATTTGCATTTCCCTGGTGGCTGAGGATGTTGAATTGTTGTTGTTCTTGTTCTTGTTCTTGTTTTCCATGTGTTCATTGGTCATTTGACTTTATTCTTGCTGGGCAGCGGTGGCACACAACTTTAATCCCAGCACTTGGGACACAGAAGCAGCCGATCTCTGTGAATTTGAGGCTAGCTTCATCTACAGAGTGAGTTTCAGGACAGTCAGGGCTACACGGAGAAACCCTGTCATGAAAGAGGGAGGGAGAGAGAGAGAGAGAGAGAGAGAGAGAGAGAGAGAGAGAGAGAACTTTCTCTACTTCATTCTTGGGTTGTGTAAGTTCATTTCTTCACTGGATGGAGTGTTGATATTTAATTATTTTCAGTTGTTTAATATATTCCTGGTACTAACTCCAGCAGATAAATAGCTGCCAAGGATTTTGTTCCATTCTGTAGGCTGTCTCTTCACTCTCTGATTTTCTTTGATGGTAAAAAGTTGATGGATGTTAAAACTGTCTCATGTGTTTAGAATTGAGTTATGGAATCAGGATTTTTTTTCTTTATTTGGCAGTGTCAGAGCTGGTATCAAATTTGCAGTGGTAAACAAAAGAGGAAGAGAGAACTTTTTTTTCTCTAGTTTAGTTATATGCCAAACAAGAAACACACCCAGCCATGGAAACCAACACCCTAAAATTACCGGGCTGAGGTTTATGTACAATACCTTGGTGAATAAGCACACTGATGGGAACTCACTGGGCTCCTCCGCCTTGACAGCTGCCTGTTGTCCCTCCCCAGAGTCTTTTGATCTTAAGGGAAGGGGAACTCCACGTAGGACCCTGAGAAAGGCAAACACACTTTAGAGATTTTCTAATTTGACCCTCTTGTCCATATAAGGGACACGTGGAGGAAGTGACTGACCCAAGACCACATCCTCTACTCCAGGCCACATCAGAACTTGTCTGGATCAATGTCCTAATTTTCCAACTGGACTTTCTTCTTTCCGTTTCTCCAATTCAAGTCATTCTTGTAGAGATTCTGTCATCTAGACAGAATTAAGTGACCCTCCCTTCCGTGTGTCCCATAGACTTCAGTTTTATCATTCCAATTTCTCAACTTCTCTTTTGTTAACCTAAGGGTTAAGAGGCCTCATTTTCTCACATCCTCCTTTCTCATGTATCTATGGACACAGAACTGCAGTTTTTAAAACACAAGAGGATGAAGTGGTAGTGTGTATAAAACAGTTGTAGCTGACAAACTGTGGCCAGTGGTCCATGCCTGACACTGCCTGCTTTTGTCAATAAAATGTGCCGGGCCGTGGTGGCGCATGCCTTTAATCCCAGCACTTGGGAGGCAGAGGCAGGCAGATCTCTGTGAGTTCGAGGCCAGCCTGGTCTAGAAGAGCTAGTTCCAGGACAGGAACCAAAAGCCACGGAGAAACCCTGTCTCAAAAAATCCATATATATATATATATATATATATATGATTGGCATTCAGTCTTGCCAATGTGTTCATGTATCACCTATGGCTGCTTCTACAATTCAATGGCAGAGTTGAGAAACTGTAAGGCCATGTGACCCACAAAGCTGAAAAAAACCACCTGACTCTTCTCAAAGAATGTTTGCTGGTCTGGAAGTTCAAGGAGGTGGAATGTAGGGAAAAAGGGCCAGCCCTGACCCTGAAACCAGAGCCAAAGAAACACATTTTGACCCTGGAACCATAGCCAGTGAAAGAAATACACCCTGGCTTGAAGTTAGAGCCAAAAGGCTAAAAAGGGCCAGTGAAAGAAACACACTTTGGTCCTGAAGGCAGAACCAAATCTGCCCCTGACCAACTAAGCAGAAAATCATCCAATCCCTGAGCAGGAAAACCAACCAATCCCTGATGAGAAAACCAGCCAATCCCTGAACAACAATATCTAGCCAATCTGAGCTCTAGAGACTGAAATCTGACCAATTCTCACCCTGAAAATCTTCTCCCTGGAAAAGCTCTGCCCCTAAGAAACCCTATATAAACCCTGTGCTTGTTCAGTTTGATGCTGTCTTCTTCCACCCTGGCAGAGGCAGCTGCTCTCCTGGATTCTTCCCTCCCAATAAAATCTCTTGAATGAGGTTTGGCTGAGACTGTCTGAAATGGACTCCATTTCACTGGAATGGAGTCAGAGCAGTAGTGGAGCAGACGGAGCAGGACTGTTAACACTTTCATTGAGTTGTTACACTCAGGGGGACTGACGCAGAAATGTAACAACTTTGCTGGGAAAACTTTCCCCTGTCTGGGCATAGCTGTTACATTGGGGAAAACTCTCCCTGGAGCAGGGTTGTAAACTGCTAGCTTACTGTGATCTGTGGTATTCTTTGGTTCCTGATTGCCAGAATGTTTTTTTACCTGAGCTGTAACACTTAGTATTCCTTGGCTCCCAACTATCAGGATCCCTTTCTATCCAAGCTTCAATGTTTACATTTCTGCTTTATACTTGGACCTTAAGAGGCATCCATTAATTACTTCTGGATGAAGGAGAAGAGAGAGAGAGAGAAAGGAAGGAGGAAAAAATGAATGTTCCTCCAGCAGAAGCGAGATTTAAAACTGAAGAAAGGATGGTGTGAAAATAGAACAGAGGTCTGGATGAGGGTTTACAGGAAGGTGCTGCCAGGATTGGAAGCACACACTGTCAGGATGGAGACCATTATCGGTCCCATGATGTAGTTCAGTCTCTGATGCTTGCCTGGTGTGATAATTAATCTTCACTGTCAACGTGACTAAATTTGGAATTACCCAGGATACACACACCTGGGTATTTCTGTGAGGATGCTTCCAGGGAGGTTCAGCTGAGGAAGGAAGACACACCCTGAATAGGGCAACACCTTCTCACATACTGGAGTCCTAAACTGAATAAAATGGAGAAAGTCTGCTGTGTGCCAGCCTTCAGGTGAGAACAAGCTCTAATGGCCACAGCTGCTACCCACTGCTGCCAACAAGCATACACCACCATGGATGGACTGTACCCTCCAAAACCAACATCCAAAATACACCGTTCCTCTAAGTTTCTTCTTGTCAGTTATCTGGCCCAAGGACAGTTGCTAACACATCTGACCTCAAAAAGGAACTGTGTCTCCATCTAGTTAAGAAGGGAGTAATGGCTCCTCTTTACCTAAAGCAGATTTGGGGAGACAATCAATTTGGGGTGGGAAAAGGAATAGAAGCTAACTTGTAGGGCCAAGAAACTCCTAATTTTTCTCTTGTCCTGGAGCACCCGGACTTGTCTGTAACCCAGCCATGCGCATGTTTGTCTCCAGGGGTCTGAACCCAAGCCAGGCCTTGAGTATTCCCAGGCACTGAGAAAGCTGTTTAGGCTGCACCTTGAAAACACCGAAAGGTTAAGCACATTACTACACACACATCACACCGAAACCAGCTCCTGCCCTGAGCCAAATTCCTGCCTTTGTCAGAATGGCATGCCCTGCCCCCTTGTAGACACAGCAAAGTAGAAAAATCTCCTTTGTCTTTCTGTCCATCCCAAAGGCCACTGAAGGGCTCTAAGTGTGGGGTTCATCTCTGGCCTGGGTGCACCTTTCTTTGGGACCCCAACTGATCCCTTTCAGAAATTCTGCCACCGTTTTGAGGGTCAATGAGCAGAACAAGTCAGCAAGAATTTATCTATCCATCAATCTCTCTATCACATATAGTTTTAGATAGAGCGATAGATAGATAGATAGATAGATAGATAGATAGATAGATAGATAGATAGATAGATGATAGATAGATAGATATGCACACATATATGTATACATATATGTGTGTGTATATACATATGTGTGTGCATATATATATATGCACATTGTTTTGTATATTATGTATGCTATGGAAATAAAAAGAAGAAATGAGTGTTTCTTTGATGTGGAAAGTTATAGGAACCTGTCATGTTCAAAGCACTGAACTTGGAAAGGTCAGATGACCACAACAGCTCTAGGCACATGCTCAGGTCTGTGAGTCACTAACAGTCTCTAGTAGAGGTCAGAAAATGGCAGGTGTGAGCCAAAGCCTGCTCAAGGCCTGGTTCTACAAGTAAAACGTAACGAAACAGTCTCACCTATTCATCTGCATATAACCTATGTCTGTTTGCATGCTGCAGCAGAGAGACCACAGGGCCCCAAAACCTGAACTATTTATTTTCTGACCCTTAATAGCAAACATTACTGGAACTTGATTTAGAGCCACGCAGGCAAAGTCTGACCTAAGCTAAGTGTGTCCAAATGATGGAAAGCACCTGAATAAATGGTCTCTGGGTTCAGAACATGACCAGAGACCAGACAGCCTGGCTTCCAGGTTTCAGTCAGCATGGTAAATCAAATAAATGCCAATTAGAAAATTCAAGTTCAATAGAGCCACACCATGTATTTAAGGCCACATATAGGAAATTCCAAGGTAATGTCTGGACTCGAGCCTTTATGATCAGGTGAAATGGCCCTGGAGGACCTGGGGTCAAGGAATAGTGTAGAGCGGCCTGCGAGTCAGCCCTGCTGGCTTACTGGATGGCTATTAAGATGTGGTCAACTGGAAGTTGCAGCCAACTTCAAGTTGGCAACCTCAGAGAAATGTCTAGGTTTCTAGGAGAGAGACCTATGTCAGCTGAGAGAAGTTTAATCGGGTAGCAGCTGTGTGACCTCTTCTGTGAAGGAATGTTAGGAAAGGTGACATAAGCATGGACCAGAAGCAAAAAAGAGAATTAACATCGAAAGGAAACTCAAAAAGGCGGTAAGGAGACAGAGCATTGAAAGAAGGGAGACAAATCCTATTTTCTCACCTGTAAGCTAAGCCATGCTAGACAGGGCTCAGTAAGGTGACAGAGAACAAACAGAATCCAGTTTTTCCTTTTTTGTCAATTCATTCAGCGCTCTGTATATAATTTTGTGCTGTGCACTAAAGATGGGTGAAATTGAGCACAAGCTGTGCATGGTATAGTTTATCCCATGACAGATACCAAGAGATGTCAACACGATGTGTGTGTGTGTGTTTGTGTGTGTGTGTGTGTGTGTGTTCGTGCACATGCGTACTGGGTAACAGAACAGGAGAGATCCTGAGAGTCTTGCTGGAGCTGGCCCAGCCGATAAGAGGAAGAAGACAAAGAGTATTCCTGGCAGGGGAACAGTGTGTTCAAAGGTGGAAGGTGGTGATGAAGACATAGAAGGGAGGGATGAGGAGCGCTGGAGAGGCAGGCAATCAGCCCCAACACGCACCCACATACACACACACACACATGCACACATTCATGCATGCGCGCATGCACACACACACACACACACACACACACGAGATAAAAGAGAAGAAAATGACCCATCAAAGGACTTTAAGGAGGAAGGAGGTCTGCCGGGAGAGTTTCAGAAAGCTCTCTGGCCAGAAGAGAAAGAGACTGAGAGAAGCAGACAGAAGCAGGACCCCACCCATGCCTTGGGGGCCTCCGATAACGCCACATCTTCAAAGAGACTTTCTGGTTTCCGCCTCTCTAACATAACACCCCACCTACCATCTCCCACCCTTCATTAGCTTAACATTTCTCCACAGTGTGTGTTCTTTCCCAACACTGCATCTCTGGATTTATTATGTTTATAGCCTGTCTGTCTGCACTCACCAGAGACCATGCTTTTGCAGCTGTGACCTCAGAAGAACATCTGACACACAGGAGAATTTCAATTCTTGTTGACAAGACCAAAAGAATAACAAAATTCCTATCTTTTTAAGAAATGGGAGCCTGGGGCTGGAGAGATGACTCAGGGGTTTAGAGCACTGGTTACTCTTGCGGGGGACCCAGGTTCTATTCCCAGCACTCACACGGTGAATCACAATCATCTGTGACTCCAGTTCCAATGGACCCAACACTCTCTCTGGCTTCCGCAGGCATCAGGCACGCACATGGCGCACAGACAGGCATGCAGGAAAAGTACTCATATATACAAAATAAAATCTATCTAAGCAAAAGACAGAAAGTTAATAGGAGTCTTGGTGCCAGGCTGTCATTCTGAAGCGGTGAGCAGAATGGAGTTGAGCTTCTCGCAGCAGGCACTTGGGAGTCAGTCTTTGAATTTGGTGTAGCCTAGTGTAGCGGGTGGACAGAGCTCTTTTCTGGGGAGGCATGGCCGAGGGTTAGAGGGTCTACCCTCACAAGCCACTCAAGGGCTTCCAGGTTGGTACAGCCCACCTTCCTTCCCCGGCCCTCTGGCTCACTGACCACGTTTGTGATTTATGGATGGTGTGTGAGGTCTGTAGTGCAGAAAAAAATAGAAAGACACCTTGGGCAGATCCCAGGGGCAACCTGTGTGGTTTACCAGCATTTGATGACATTGGTATGAAAGGAGTAATCACCACCCACTGGTTCTTTTTCTCTAGTCACTTAAGTATATAGATTCAGAATATTTATGTTTAGTACTGAAGGTATTTACAGAAAGTTATGTATATATGTATGTACTATTAGTATTATTATTATTAATTAGAATTAGTTGTAGCTATATAGCTCAGTGGTATTATCTTGAGGGCTGAGTTCAAATGAATTATCAAAAGGGAGAAGAAAAATAAGGAGGAGGAGGGAGCAAGGAATGAATGAATAAGCAAATATTTAGACAAAAATATAAATATCAAATAATAATCTACTGTCGTCCAGGTTCACTTGCATGGCTTGACTACATTCACTCATTGCTTCACTGGCTCTGTAGACTGTTTGGGTGGGTGGGTGGGTAGGTGGTTGGTTGATTGGTTGGTTGGTTGGTCAGTGCTACTGGGGATTGAACCCACAGCCTTGCCAGGCAAGTGTTCTACCACCAAGATACATCCCCAGTCTTAGCTTAATGGCTCACATATGGCCAAGGGGTTGACTTCAGCATGAGAGACATACCAGTTAGTAAGATGTGACCTCAAACAGCACTCAGTTTGGTAACAGAGCCGAGAAAGTAATAGAGATGGGCAAACCTGTGACTGCTGAGTTCAACCATTGCTGGCAGGAGCAATCGGTATATTCATAATGCAGTTGATTCAACCCCTAAGACCAAATTCCAGACAGTTCTGGTTGTCTCTACCAATCCCTAGCTGGGTGGCTGTGATCAACAAAATGAGAATAAAGAAGTAAGCTAGGGCTGGCGAAATGGCTAAGTGGGTAAGCCCCAAGCCACCAAGCATGAGGGCCTGAGTTTAATCCCTGGAACCCACATGGTGGAAAGAAGTTGTCCTCTTACCTCCACATGCTCACTGTAACACACATGCCACCCTGCCCCCACATGCAAAACAAATCAAAATGTAATTTGAAAGAAGGAAACAAGGCCCACGTGCCTCACAAGACTATGACACCGCTCAAGAAAGATGATGTTTGCGGAGTGAAAGCCCTGAGAATAGCAACGATCCATCCGAATGTACGGTATTCGGGTGAGTTATCAGTGTTCTGAATGCATGTGGGTACCAAGTTCACAAGATACAGGCTGACTCACCCCGCCCTTTGTTTTTCTGGGACACATTCTAGGAGGGTGTGTGGCCTCGAGGAATGGGAGGTGGGTACTGAGAACTGGAACCTGTGAGCCGTCAGTCTGCATAGCTGGCCATCTTGAAATACCACTGACCTCAGGGATCCTGAGACTGAAGGTCACAGTCGGAACTAGGTGGCTGTCAAGGGTTCTAGAGACCCAGGAACAAGGCCGCCTGTCTGGGACCACTGGAAATCAATGTAATTTCCCTGCAAGCTCCACCCATTTCTTCAGTCAATCTAAAGGAAATCCAAGGTGAAGCCGGCACTACACTGAAGCTTTTTTGAAACTGAAGATTAGATTTTATCTTATTGCACCACCTTTATTAACTTCAAACAAGATTTTCCTTGGCTCCCAGGTAGAATCAGTTCATTAATATACTTGCTGATTATTTGCATATACACTTACAAAACTAAGCAATGAAAGCATCAATAACCTGATCGGAAGATTGGTCATTAGACAGATGATAAGCAGGTAGATAATAAGTGATTGGATAATAGATAGCAGGAAAATGCTAAAGTTACATACACAGATACATACAAACACACATAGACAGCAACACACAGAATGCAGGGCTAGACAGATGTAAGCTTGAATGGATAAGTGCTAAGCAGGATGGAGTTTATCATCAATTTGGTATAACATAGAGTCACCAGGAAAGAAGGAACATCAATTGAGGGACTGCCCAGACTAGATATTTGTGAGGAGCTGTCGTTATTATTGACCGATGGGAGAGAACCCAGCCCACTGTGGGTGGATCTATTCCTTAGGCAGGTGGTCCTGGGCTATATAAAAAAAGGCTAGGTAGGCTAGAAAGGAAGCTTATAAGCATTGTTCCTCTATAGTCCATGCTCCCGCTTCCTACTTTGGCTTCCTTCAATGGTGGACTGCAATCTGTAAACTGGGACAAACCTTTTCCTCCCCAAGTAGCTCTTGGTCATGGTGTTTAGCACAGCAACAGAAGGCGAGAGAGGGCAAGCACAAACAGAGAAGATGCAGTCAGGGAAGACCAGTTTCCTGAGCACCTCATGCGCCAGGGCTTCAGAGCCCGAGACTTTCCAATGCCACACCACAGCTGTCGCTGCGCAGCTCTTTCTGCAACCCCGGGGATGGACCCCACTTCCCACCTAAGATGCAGCTCCAGAGAGGTGAAGCAACTGACCCAAGGCTGCGCAGTAGCCCGACAGGTTATTTCATCAAACCCTTGTTCCCAGTTACCCCCCCCACACACACACACACACAATGCCTCCCAGCTCTGAGCTGTCTTTGTGATTCTCAGGCCTCTGGTTATGTGAGAACTTCTTAGAAATTCTGAGAATTAGCCCCCAAACCACGGGTCATTCAGGTAGAACTTGAAATCCCTGTTCAGTCAATCCTCTTCTGGCCACCTTAAGGCTGCCAGGTGAAAGTGGGGTTTCTCTTCAGCATCCACTCCCTCCCCGCCAGCACAGAGATGTTTGGGGGGCTGGCCAGACTCCAGAGGAGCGCTAAGCAAGTTGGTCGAGGGCCAGAGTCATCTATGGTACATTGTACCCTAAGATCCGCCCCTCCTGCCCACTTCCTTCTGCTTAGCGCAGCACAGCACAGCTAGCTCCTGCACCCTGTGAACGCTCCTCCCTCTCTCTGTTTATCTTACCTCTCAGCTCCTGGCTGGGCAGGGTCTGCAGAGCAGGTTGACCCAGGGTGACCTTGACATTGCCAAGACTGGAAGAAGGTACCTCTGAACATCCTGCTACAACCTCACTTCTTCCCCTGCCCCTGCCCCTGCCTCTGGCTCCCAGTCCTCTGAGGGTACCAGACTGACTTCCAGAGATTTCTCCCTTGAGGACAGATCCAAAAGCAATATCCTTGACCATTGACTACAATACAGAGAGAGACTGAGGGACAGTGAGAAAGTACGCATGCCCACAAGCTCAGTTGGCCTTGGAAGAGGAAAACCTCGGTGGTCTCTGCAAGTTCCCTAAGCAAATTTGCTGGAGACTTAAAGGATACCCTGTAAGGATTTGGGAGACAAGAAAGCCCCAGAATCGCTCCCACCTCTTCTGAGCTTCACTTCCCCAATCTTTTGTAGTTTTTGTGTCTTTGCAACTGGACAGTTTGGATAGTCTCTAACAACACAGAACTGAGTCTCTGCCAATCCCAAACAAACTCATTCAGAGCCGGGACTATGGCTTTCAGACATGAATTGAGTTGTTTTGCAGATGTGAACCTATCAGAATCAAGTGGAATGCCCAAGTTAAATAACTCCCATCCCTTTGCACCATAGTGAAGGGCTGTCCTCTGAAAGCAGAGCTTGTCGTAGGGGTGGGGGCCACCCACTCATCTCTCCAGATGTCTTTCTCAGCTGAAGTTTGGATCATGGCTGAAATGTGAACTCAGAATCAAACTTCTGGTGTCCCGTAGCCATAGCAAGAGCTGACTGATTCTCACAAACGACCCAGGACCAGTCAGAGTTGCACCAAGGGAGGAGCTGGAGGAGTCCCCGCCCACCTATACCTGGTTCAGCAGCTCTGTCTTCTCCAGAGAGAGAGCCACTCCATCAGAGAGTGGATGCATACCTACATCTAAGGGGTCAGGGCTGAGATGGAAAGGACCCAGGGGACCCAAAAGAGTATGCCTTTCATGAGAATCCTGCTTGGCATCCTGAAGAGCCTGCCATAACAGAGCCACAACAGCTGTGTGGTAAGCGAACTGCTGCCCCTAGGACTTGGAGAGAGGGCAGGAAGGAGCTCCAGATGTAGGTCCTGCTGGGATGGATAGGGGAGGGGGAGGCAGGCTTGGAATTTCCTGAGCCCTAACTCTGCCTCAGGTCTTAGAGGGTGATACTCCTTGTTAGAGTGCAGGAAGGAATTAAAACCGCCCAGGAACAAGCGAGGGGCCCAGATTAGAGCTCCCCCTGCTTGGTACTGAGGCTGCCATTGTTTGCTTCTCTGCTGCCAGGTGAGACCAACAGGCACAGTGATTTTCTTGGGGAGGACCCAGGGCACTGTGACCTACTCTTACCTCATGCGTGCCTCCCTGCCCATGACTCTAAGCATGCTGAAGTGACTGAGGGCGAAGGAACACTGTGAGTGTGAAGGAGGCTAAAAGGTGACACACTCGGGCTTCATAGTGTTCATGGAATGGAGGTAGGAATCCCCATCAGGCTCATCTCTGCTTCTCAGAGTCAGTCCAGAAAAAAATGCCATGGGCCTCCCAGGTGACACTCACATCCTGCGTCTGACCTGTTCTTCCTGAGTGGTGCCAGCCAGGTTGCTTTCAGGGATGGGAGCAAGAGCTTCAGATGGGCGTGGTTTTCATCCTGGCGATATTACCGGATCTCCAATGGGAGACATAGAACAGAGGGGGGTGGGAAGCAGGGTTTATTATTTGTGTTTATTCCCCGTGTCAGGTGAGAAAACTGAGGCTGAGAAGTTAGCTATGACTAACTTCTGTCTAACTCCAAAGCCCAGACTCTCCTTTAAATAGAGATGAGATTTCAGCCAGGGAGGTCCCAGTTACGGCAAGAGTACATAGGCTGCCCCAACTCAAGCAACTCCCACCCATTTCTTGGGTGCAACTGATGAAGGCTGTAGGGAACCCTGCTCAGAACCTCCAGCTGCCCCCTAATGGTCTATGATCACCTCTAAGTGCAGGCTCCAGTATCTGTATCCAAGAGGAAGGCCTGACCCTTCTGCAAGACAAGAAGACAAATAGAGTAACTCAAAGATTGGCTCATCAGCCACATGGGCTAGTACCCTCCACTGGACTTTCAGTACCCCATCCCCAAAGTGGGTTTGACATAAGGATAAGAGTCACATGTGATCCCATTCCGTCTGGGGAACTGGGGACTTGCCTCCTCATAAAGTGTGCCCAAGCGTGTCACACCCTAGCCTCCTTCCGACTCACTCCTGCTTTCTTGGGTTCAGTTCTTTCAGTGAATTCTGAGCTCTCTGTGTCAGGCTGAAATGAGCAAAGGTGTCAGCGGTGTACACCCTCCTCCAGAACACCATGACAGTAAAGTGGTGCCGGATATGACCATGGTCAAGATCAAAGGCTTGAGAAATGTTGGTTCAAACAGTGCCCACTTCATTGCAGTGTGATCTAAGCCAAATTCCAGTGTAAATAAATCTGAGACTCCTCTCATGAACCAGATAGGACTGGGTGACCGCGTGGCATGTCACTGCTCTTCCATCCTATAATGAGGCATGCTCAGCCCTAGCAGAGCCCGCAGACAGAATGTAGCCACATTCAAGTCTGGCATTCCTTGGAGGAGATTCAGAGGCCCATGCTGCAAATATTGTCTTCCTAATAGAGGACTGGCCACTAGGAGATCGCTATTTCAAAGCAAGCTTGAAACTAAAGACTACTTGGTTCCCAGATATACTTGATCAAAGCTGGTTTCTTATAGAAGGTGGGAAAAAATGAAGAATCTCCCTAAATGAGAACAGAGTCAGTTCAGGCCACACTAGGAAAAACCTGCAGATACCAAGGGCTTGGGAAAAAGGCTAAGTTTGAGTGGTTTTCAGTGGCCATGGGCAAACCTCCATTTCTTTAACAGCTTCTAGAGGCCACAGTCTCTGAAGTCCACACTCTGCCAGAATCAAATGAATGCCTGCAATCCCCACCCTGGCCCTGTACCATCCCCCCAAGGGGAGTCAGTAACTCACTTTCTTGTTACACTAGACATTCTGCTGCCTGGGCTCCTGATGTGGGTAGGGACAGGACAGGATTTACGACTTGAACCCTTCTGATGGAGCATGCACGTTTTCTACTGGCACACCTCTATCCCCTCCAGGCAGGACCTCTGCTGGTTATGTGTTTGGCTTATAAGAGGAGCCCATTCACCCTTTAAAATGTTCGATAAAGAGATGGAAGGTGTGCAAGCCAGTCCATGAACCCTCTTAAAATGGATGGGTGGAGCAAGGAGAGAAATAGGGACCAGAGAGTAACACTAGAGAAAGTACAAATATAGTCACATAAATTTAATAACATTGAATTTATAGCTGGCAATTTTGATGAGGGGGTAGATTCCAATGGTCACGAACAAGCCTCCATTCCTTTATCAGCCTTTAGAGCCCCTGCCCTCAGCCTCCTACATTCCACTGTGAAAAGGAAGAGGAGAGTCTCTAAGAACTTATCTATGCCAAAGCAGTCAGTGCCGACTTTATTACAGCAAAAACTTGGGAAATAACTTGATATTCATAGGCAGAACACAAGGTGTGCCAATGTTTGTATATTCAGGGTATGAGCCACCTTGTATCGTAAGGGCTGGGGAGGCGGAGCTACAGAAGCTGACATGGTGGAATGGTGTGGCTGACATAGAGACAAACACGTTCCATGCTGCTGTGGTTGAGGGAAGGAGTTGGGTCAGTTGTTTACATTCAAGCTGACCCTAACTTGCTGTGTCATTCCTTCGTAAGTGAGAATATTCTTAATTACTTCAAAGATCTGTGAAGACTGTAGAGGTGCTTATTTAGCTCAGGCAAATTAGTAGTAAGTAATCAATGGATAGCAGCTATTACACTTATATGGGAAAAATAATAACAAAAGGACAAAAGCACCCCAATTTTCCTTTTTAAATTTTTATGCAAAAACAATGTGTGCATTTGTAAATATAGATATATGTGGGGATAAAAACAATTAACAATGGAAACGTCTGATGTATGAGACTAACAAGAAGAAACAACAGAGGGACTAAATACTTTCTTGGTTTTTTGAAACAGTTCTTTAGGGTTATAGTATGATAGAGACCCCTACACATATACAACTACCCTGACTCAACATCCCTCAGCAAAGAGGCACATCTGTTCCCATCTATAAATCTGCATGGGGCTGAGGTGGGGCTCAGTGGTTGAGAGTACTGGCGGCTCTTCCAGAGGTCCTGGGCTTTATTTCCAACACCCACATGCAGCTAACAGTTAACTCCAACTCCAGTTCCAATATGATTCTGTCCCTTCTTCTGGCCTCCATGGGCACTGTGTGCCCATGGTGCATAGACACACATGAAGGCAAAACACCCCTAACACATAAAAAACTGTAAATCTGCACCGGTGTGTGCTGTGATATACACTTGTGACTCCGTGAACTTCTGTCCATTTTCATTTCTCTAATAAGGGGATACTGCTTGGTAAACAGCATGTTATTCAATAATTAAATGGCTGCCTCTGACCCACAGCTCTAAATTGCTTAGGTTCTAGAAAGTGGGAAGACTCACCGGGGTTAGCACTGAGAAGTAGGTAGCCCACTCTGGGAAGGGGCCTGAACTTGAGGCCACCACTCTGCCCTGTCACCAGCATGGCAGGTCCGAGGCTGCTCTGCTAGCTGCCCCTGATCTCTGAGAGATGTCTGACTGCAGGTCCCCCACCCGAGGAAACCAGGCCTCTGGAGCAGGCTGTCCAATAGCCCTCTTGTGAACACCGGCACAGAGAAGCTTCAGAGCTCTGTGATCGGGTGTGGGGGGTGATGAAGATGCTGAGCATCTTCAGGCCAAAGAAAGCATAAGCTGTTGCTAGTCTTAGAGGAAAGAGACAAGGCAGCCAGCTCCAGCTCAAACTCACCTCTGGCATTCACAAGTACTGTGTGCTTTCCCACAAAGCTGTTTCCTCATTGTAAGACAGGGATAAGCCTGCCCACTATAGATGGGAAAGATTAGGTAAGAACACAACCTGCCTGAAAGGCCTGAGCCCTGAACTAAATAGGACAGTGTCTGGTTTGGCCAGCATGAATGTAAAGCTGGAGGGGTCAGGGAGGCCTGGGGCTCCTCAAATATACAGGCAAATGTGCACCCCCAGACTGGGTATGGACACTAGTTCTGAAAATCCACCGTATTAACAAGGACTCTACCTATATCTGGGGTGTATCAAAAATATTAGTTCCCAAATGACAGTGTATCTGGATGACTCGAGGAGCCGGTGCTAGAAGAAAGGATGTACAAAGACGCTGCTCCTCGTGCCGGGTCTGGAGACCCCTGAAGACAGTGGAACTGGAGGTAGTGGACCTTTGGACTGTCCCCTCACCTTGCTCCTTGTTTCTCCAGGTCATTCCTCCTTCAGTCTCTCTCTGTGTGTGAATAGCTCCTTCAACATGAGCCACAACCTCTACCTGGCCTTTGTATGTCTGAGTCTCCTCTCTCAAAGGTGAGTTGTGCTACCCCAGAATGGCCTAGTGAGGGCTACTCTGATATGGTCATGATAGAAGGGCTTGCAGCAGTTTTTATTTAACTTATGGCAAGCCAAAACCCAGCCCCTTCATCTCCCTGAAACATCAGAACAAGAACATTTCTTGTTTCTAAAATGGTCACAGACAGGTGGACTTGTGTTTTTCATAAGACACTGGGGTAGTGGCTCAGTGGTTAACAATGACCTCGAGGACCAGAGTCCCACAAATGCGAGTAAATTTTGGAGCTGCCAAGTAGGATGGAGATAAGAAGATCTATGAGGGTTTCTTGAGTCCCAAGTTCAGGGAGAGACCCTGCCTCAAAGGAATAGAAAGAGAGAAACAGAGGAAGACATTTGATGCACAAGTACACACGCCTGCACATACACTCATACAACACACACAATCAATAAATAAATAAAAAAGAAAAGATGCTTGGAGGGTGGCCAAATTACCGTGACAGTTTCATCTATAGCAAGTGGGTAAAAAGATGGAAAGGCTAACTCAATAGGTAGAAAGTAAGCAATGTCTCCTCAGGAAAGCCACCATGTGTGTGTGCGTGTGTGTGTGTGTGTGTGCGTGCGTGTGTGTGTAGAACATGTACACGTGCACATACACAAACATGCACACACACAGGGGATGTCAATCAAATTCATGTCTAACTATGTTCATCATTTTTTGGACATAGCCACAAAAGCAATTCTCCCTTCCAGGACGTGCATCCAGGGGAACCAGTTCAATGTGGAGGTCAGCAGAAGTGACAAGCTTTCCTTGCCTGGCTTTGAGAACCTCACGGCGGGATATAACAAATTCCTCAGGCCCAACTTTGGTGGTAGGTTCTCCTTTGTGACAAGGATATCAGTTCTAGAGGATAGGAACAGAGGCAAAAAGCAGCAGCGAGCTTCAGGAGGCTTTGCTGACTCCACCCCCGGACTGGTCGCTGCTTTAGGAACTGGGAAGGATGGATAAGAACACGCGCTTGTGATTTTTTGTACTATCTCAATGAAAGCACTCTGCTCTCCACTTCGAAGTTAAAGTTGTTCTCTCTTCAGCATTGTGGAGTGAAGTGGTGGATGTAGGAGCCTCTGGCAGCCTCTGCCCCACACTCTTCCTTCTCCCTACCTCCGTGGTCACCATGCCAGGAACTTGCCGTGTGCCATCAGCACCGCTCCATCAGGCCTTTCTGCCTGTAGTCTGCCACCTACAATGGTCACCCCTCATTTCTATCTAAATCACCTCCTGGGCCATCTGCCTGCTCAGAACATAGGCACGTGACCCAGTAGCCTAGCCTGAAGTGCAGGCATTCCAAGCCCTCTCTGTCTGCCTGTCATTCTCTCCCTTCCACAATGTCCCACAATATGGCCCCCAAATGCCCAGCAGCATCCTTAGCCTCTGGCTTCCGTGCCAACGCAGAGGCTGCTCATCTGCCTTGAGTTACTCCACCAACTTTTCTCTCTAGGAACACAATTTTCCATCATATCTCCGAGAAAGGCTGCCCTCCTCAGAATGGCTCTGTCTGATTCCTCCACAGCCCACCCCTGAATCATTGCATTTCATAACTAGCTCCTTGCCCTTCCTGCTTCTAGCTTGTGATGGTGACAATCTCTAGTCAGATCTAGGACAGTGAGTAAGTCCAGCTCCACTGGTGGTCAGACATCGGGTGCGGGTGCAGGGGTAGGAAACTTTGCAAAGAGTGAGAGCAGAGAGAGAAGCCGGAAGGGCCCTCAGACCACGAGGTGAGGAGAGAAAGGCAAGGAAGTCTAGACAGAGGTGTCTAGGCAGAAGCACTGATGGAAGCGTAGAAGGTAAGGCCGCTGGGGAGTTCGGGCGCAAAGTCACCCAGCAGAGGAGGCCTCTGTCTCTGCTTCTGTTGGATCCCTCCTGCCTTAGCGTGCTGTTCTGCGCAGGTTTCTGGGCGGCTGACATCTATGCTACCACTTATCTGTGGGGCGTTAGAGCAAGGCTGCTGATCTACTATCACCACCAGGACCCTCAGGCAATCTCGCCGGCTCAGCTGAAGATCTGGGCAATGTCTGGTCCCATGGTTAGGTTCTGTTCTCCATGTCGAGGGCCAAGCAAGCCATCACAAGCTCTGGGTTTCCAGACTTTACCACACACTAACAATAAGCATGTGAATCTGAAGAGCTTGCTCACATCCATTTGTCTTGCCTCCCAAATCTCAAACAACTAAGTCAGGACATTATTCTTCAGGTTTTCACAATGACGGGCCAACCAGAAGCAGAGATGTTGGGCAGGGAGGTTGTTCAGAGAACAGAGCACTGAGAGTGAACTTAAGGGAGTGTGAGGCCCTGTTCCACCTTGCTTAAAAGGAGAGGAAGCACAGCACGGGGCCTAGCGACTTTATGCACTCCATGTCCTCAAGGAACCTGTCCTGCTGGGCGCCCTGTGGGTCAAAGGGTGTGCCCTTGCTTCCTGTAGCGCTTCTTGGCCACTGAGCTCCTTGGAAGACAAAAACTTCCATAGTACTTTCCAGGGCCTAAGCTGGGTAAAGCAAAGGTTGTCAAGGGGCACTACAGACACTGCCCACGCCTCCTACCTTTTTCCTAGGAGAGAGGTGCCCTCTGGTGGCACAGCTCACTTGTGTAGTTTCAGGACACCATATCAAGTTCGGGTCCATAAAACAGTCAAGACTGGCTGGGCTGTACTAGATAGTGGGAAACTAAGCAAAACCCATGGTGGGACTAGAGCTCCTGTGTGCGCTCCACTCTGCACTCCCCAGCGAGCCAGAGTGAGGGGACCCATCGCTTTCCTGTCCATGCTCTTCCACCCAGTCCTCTGTGCTGGCGCTTGCCTCAGCCTGTCTTGTGCAGCTATCACGTAATGCCTGGCCTTGAGCAACCTAAACAAACCCAGATTCACAGGCTTAGAGTTCGGTAGTACAATGCCCGCATTTTGCCTGGGCCCTGTTGTTTTGTCAACACGTGGTAGAGGTGGGGGGAGGGTTGAGGGAGATAAGGGAGAGCTGGACTCGCCCTCTCCAAGCAGCATCCACCCTGCTCATGCTCAGGAACTCTCAAGGACTAATCCCTTCTGAAAGCTCCACCTCTTACACAGCCATTTCCACACGAGTTTGGGAGGGGACAAACATTGGGAACTGTGACAGCGAGTTGCACACCATTTAACACGGGAGGAAGCAGCACAGAGAAGTTTAGCAATGAACTTGAGGTCACACTGATGCATGACATGCAACCATCTCTCTCTGACTCCAGACTCTTCTGGCGACCACCTAGCACCATGCGCTGCCACTCTGTCCTCAAAGATTTCGCACCGACCATTAACCCTTACCTTTCCATCGCACTGTCTCGAAAACACCATTTCCAATTCCCTCCCTACATTCTGTAGCTTGGTTTTCCTGGATTACCAACCCTTTAATTGTTAGGTTGCTTTGACTAATTCTGACCAATCAGATGATTAGATATTTTTCTAATTTCTTTAGAATTCCATCTCCTTTCTTCCTGGTTCATTGCCACAGTCCCCTGAGGCTATCTCAGCTCTTTAATGCAAGTGAGACCTGCTTTATCCTTCATGCTGGTGAGCAAAATTGTCCCTTCCCCCAACCTTAGCTAGGATCATGGAAGAGAGTGAGAGAGAATGGGGGACCCTACAGATGGGGCATGTGTCAAAGCAAGGCGGGTATGATACCGGAAGCGGTGTGCAGGGAACCATCTCTGAGATTCCCAGAAAGAATAGGCGGGCATTTTGCATGCATTCCTTCTTGCTGCCCCTGGCTAAAACACTGTCACACCTCTAATGTCATTGAACCTCCATCTCTCTAGAGATGTAGAGAGTGAAAAAACTGCTCTAGAAGATTCCGTAACTTATCCCCTATGGCAGAGCAAGGGGAGTTCAGAGTTAAGATCTGAATTCATGTGGCTCACACTCCAGATCCCTTCTTCCCCATCTCCATCTAAAGAGATGGCCCTGGCCTGGCCTCTTTGGCTTCTGAAAACAATGGCCCTTACACTCCAGTCTTCAGAACAAAACACGATTCTCAGAGGAGTCTTTCAAACCCCAGGACCGAGGCTTACGTAAGATCAACCATGGTGACACGCCTCTGATATTGTAAAACTTTAGAGCTCCAAATAGGAAAGGAAGAAAGTGTCTGGGGTCAGCAGGAACTTGGCCAATATCAGTCTTTGATGTCATTTTTTGGTAAATTTCCTTAACTAAAGGAAAGGAAAGTCATTTGTGTACAATCATGCGAGCAAATCTCTGCCCCACCCTGCCCAACCAGCCCCCTGCAGGCGCCACAGGAAGAACCTTCCACATAAGAGTGGACAGGTGCTTTGCCATCAGCCTCTTTAAAATACACATTATGGGCCAGGGAGATGGCTTGGCAGGTGAAAGTTCCTGCCACACACAGCCTGACTCTCTGAGTTCTGTTCCTTGACTCAACGTAAAAGCTGGATCTAGTGACACCTACCTGTAATCCTAGCATTTCTTGGGCAAGATGGGAGGTGGAGGTAGATGAATGTGCAGGAACCCTCAGACCAGACAGCCTTAGGCTTGGTGTGCACAGCCAAAATAATGAGAGATCCTGCCTTAAAAGCAGAGGTGACCACCAATTCCCACAGAATGGATGGCACACATCACCCCCCTTCCTTCATCTCTCTCTCTCTCTCCCTCTGTACCCCCCCCCCGGCTCTTGCTCTTTCTCTCTCTTTTCTCTCTCTCCCTTTCTCTCTCTTTCTCTCTCTCACACACACCAAAATAAGTAAATTTAATCTTAAAATATTTTTAAATACCCATTAATTAATAATTGTGTGGCCTCTCTTATGAATCATGATGTCCCCGGGTATTTGTGTATATTTTTCATACTGAATGGTTGTTCCTGGGAAGATAAAATTAATTTTCTTATTTTTATAGTTCAGATTATTTAAATATTTCTAATACATGAATATTGCTTTTATAATTTTTAATAGTTTTGTTTCCAACCTACGAAGTAGGGCAGGGGGTGGAAATGTGTGGTGGGAAGGAGGATTCGTGTTTGCGTTTCTATATAAGTCTCTCTGGTTTTTCTGCATTCTCAGGTGACCCAGTTCGGATAGCACTGACTCTGGACATCGCAAGCATCTCTAGCATTTCAGAGAGTAACATGGTAATTGTTGCCCAGTGGCATCCCACCGTGGGCCCTCTCCTTGCTTTCAATGGTGATGTTAGCAGATTACTCAGAAACAGAATGGCAGATGCCAGAGTTCTGTCTCCTAAGTAGAGATAGCAGAAGATGTTTCTACAATGGATTTTCTGGGTATCAGGAAGGAAACAGACTCAAAGGCTAGGAAGAGAGAAAATAGAAAAAGAAGTGAGTGCATTTACTGAGAAATAAAAATTGAGGAAAAGAAGAGAAAACATGGTTCAGAGACCTGGCCTTCACATGGTCTTTCAGAGAAAGGACCACTGATGAAAACTAATGATTTAATGACCAACTTTAGAGGACACCAGAAAGATGAAGCCAGGAGAAAGGCAGATTTCCAAGAGGGCCCTTGAGGCATGATGGGTAAATCCTGGGTATCCCAGGCATTTTGTCCAACAAAACCTTTATCAGTTCAATGGCAACTGTGTTCTTAGGCAGTGTGAGCTTTTATGTCAAGTAGGCCCAAGCCCTGAAAGCACCACACCAATAATTTAAATACACACACACAGACATACATACATATCATATCATATGAGGGAAAGAAGGGGTAAAACTTAACGCCCTTTCTTCTGTTTTTTTTTTTTTGGGGGGGGGGTCTTCCTTCCTTCTTCTCTCCTGCCTATCATTTCCATTTCTGGCTTTCCTCTTAGGACTACACAGCCACCATTTACCTCCGGCAGCGCTGGACAGACCCACGGCTGGTGTTCGAAGGCAACAAGAGCTTCACTCTAGATGCCCGTCTTGTGGAGTTCCTCTGGGTACCAGACACTTACATTGTGGAGTCCAAGAAGTCCTTCCTCCATGAAGTCACGGTGGGAAACAGGCTCATCCGCCTCTTCTCCAATGGCACGGTCCTGTACGCACTCAGGTGAGCAGGCATCGGGGACTCTGGGGTTGGAGGTAAAGACACATATATCCTGAGTACTTCAGACCAGTACCAAAGGGCCGGTCTGAGCCCCCATTCATCACAAATTCCTCTGGTTTATACCCCACAACCATTCAGAAGGGCTTCTCTCAGTATACCCGGCACTAGTTGCATCTGAGCAACTGCTGCGTGCCAGGTCTCATGCAGTATGCTAAGGAAAATGGAGTAAGATAGACCCGCTCCTGAGAGTACAGGGTGTAAACAGAGGAAATATTGGGTGCCAGGACCCCAGTTGGGGTGTAGGTTAATGGTTAGAGGCTGTGATAGAATATGTTTTCAAAGGGTTATGAACTGGGCCTTTAAGAGTGGGGAAATTTAGCAGACAAAGAAGAAAAGGTACTAGAGAGATAGCATGGGGACCTGAGATCTGAATCCCAGTGCCGGTGTAAAAGCTGAGCCCTAGTGGCATGCACCTAAAACCCCCGGTGCTGACGGATACAGACAGGCAGATCTTGCGACTTACTAAGCACCCAGTCTAGCCCTAAGCTGCAAGCTCCAGGTTCAATGAGAGACCAAGTCTCAAAAGAAAAGACTAATAGAATGAGGTCCAATGGCTTCCTGAATAAAATGCTTGCTGCCCAGGTGTAAAGATTAGAGTTCTAAGCCCTACCATTCATTTAAATGCTGGGAAGGCATGGCAGCCCACCTGTGCATTTGGCCTTTGAAAAACAGAGATCTCCAGAGAAAGACGTCTGGCTACACTACGCAAATCCGTGAAGTCCAGGTTCACTAAGAAACCCTGCCTCAATGTTTAAGGTGGAGAGTGATTGAGGAAGTCACTCAGCCTCTGGCCTTCACGTGTACACAGCACATACAGGTGCCTGCACACCCTCACACATGTGTACCCACGCATGTGAATATAAACACAAACAAATATACGGGTACATATATACAAATAAATAAGATGGAAAAGTCACCGAGGAAGGTATCCCAATGCCAGCCCCAACATGCACACAAACACATATACCACACACACACAGAGAAGGGGAGAGAATGAGGGAGAAGAGGAGGAGGGAAGGAGGGCAAGGAAGAGTAAAGACATGAACAAACAAAGAAATCTATGTAAAGAATTTGTCTTCCACAGGGTTCAGTAGAGCGGGATATCTTTACATCTCTGTTTGTCTGAGACATGTTTATACAAACACACAAGGCGTGGATCCCAAAGACTACCTGCAGCTACAGGCCACCACCCCAAATTGCCAGGGCCTAAAGTTCCTTCTGTCTCATGCAACCCTCTCAGTGATTGGAAAGGAAGGGGGATCCCTGAGTACTGCGTGAGACACCCTACATGGAGGTTTATCCTGTACAAGGGCTGTGCACACTTGGGCTCCCCGAGTACTGTGTGAGGCACCCTACATGGAGGTTTATCCTGTGCAAGGGCTGTGCACACTTGGACTCCCTGAGTGTTGCATGAGGCAGCCTACACGGAGGTTTGCCCTGTGCAAGGGCTGTGAACACTTGGACTCCCTGAGTCCAAGATCAACTCCCAGATCAACTAGTAAACATGAATAGACTAACCTTTAATCATAAGAAAGACCTGAAGTTATAAAGCAAGGACTGAACTAACCAATAAATAGCATTTCTGGGCATGCCTCAGCAACACTAAGTTTTACTGAGACCAGTACAAATTTCTTTTAAGAAATCTAACTCTCCATTGATTCCCATTCTACATATTTCCATGCTTCCATGGGAACCTGTTCACACAGGTGTGTTCATATACACTTGTGTACCTGGAGGTGTGCATCTATTCTGTGTTACAGCATGTAGTGCCATCGGCCTGGGTAAGAATGTAAGAATTACCAATGAATCATACTTGATGAACAATTTGCACTAGGCTCCTTTTTTATTGTTGTTGTTTTGTTTTGCTTTTCAAGACAGGGCTTCTCTGTGTTCATTCTAATTCAATTTTTTCATACACTCTATTGCATAACAGCCCTGGCTGTCCTGGAACTCTCTCTGTAGACCAAGATAGCCTCAAACTCACAGAGATCCACTTGCCTCTGCCTCCCAGGTGCTGGGATTAAAGGCATGTGCCATCATCGCTATCTGCTATGAAACTCTTGTCCTAAACAGCTCTGTGAACTTGAGCAAGTCACTAGGCCCTCTGAGCCTCAGTTTCCTCAAAAACAAAATAAAAATAATAGCAGTTTTTATATCATAGAGCTATTCAAAGGCTTAATGTGTGTGACATCCTTAGCACAGAAACTGGCTTGCAGTAAGCAACCAGTAACCAGTGGTTGTTTTTCTGTCTCCCTTAAGGAGATGTAACGCTCCATTAAGTTGGATACTATGCCATGAGCAAACAATCTGCCTCCTAGGTGTACCCAGCACTGAACTTCATAAATGAGGGACCTAGTAAAAATGTGTGAATGTAAGAAAGGAAGATAAAGGCCTGGCTTTTAAAATCTCCACTGTGAGGACTTTATTGATGTCTTGTTGAGCATCCTTGGGTGAACCCAAGAGCTGTGTGAGCTGTAGTACCTGATACCCTCTAGGTTCTCTGCATCCTGATCCCATCAAGGAGCCCAGGTCACCTGTACCAACTGTGCTGCTCAAAGCTTTGTGAGCCTAGGCAAGTCCAGTGATCACTGTTCCAGGCCTACAAGGGGTGGTCACTGAAAACCTAAATGCAAAGCATCTCCAGAAAGAGGAAGTGGACACAAAGTCCCACCCCTAACCAGGACACTGGTTGTGATTGATAGCTGCTGGAGTGGGGAAATCACTTTTCTCTAAATGGAGTGACATTATATCAGCCATACTTCAAAGAAGGCCCCATATTCAGGAATAGCTGCCCCATACAAAACAGCTTCCGTTGGGTTTTGTTTTGTTCTGCATGCTTTGCTATTGCTATTTTGGTTTGGGATTTAGGTGTTTGTTTGTTTGTGAGATTTTTTTTGAGAGAGAGAGAACGTGAAGTTGAGTGGGTAGGAAGTGAAGATGATCTGGGAACAGTTGGGGTAAAGGAAAGAATATGATCAAAATAATTTGCATGAAAAAATAAATTAGAATTTTTAAAAAGCATTTCCAGAGGCTGGAGAGATGACTCAGCCCTTACTTAAGAGCACTTGCTGCTCTTGCTGAGGACCTGGGTTTGGTTCCCAGCACCCACACGGTGACTCACAACCATTCCTGACTCCAGTTCCAAAGGACCCAATGCCCTTAAACACTTAAAAGAAGTTGAATGAAGTTTAAAATATGTTTATAAGACATCTTCAACACATTGGAGATTGAGTCTGTTCCGTAATAGTGTGGGTGTTTGCCTCTGAGTTGCCAGTAGTCCAGCTTCTTCCACTCTGGATCCAGCTTTAACTGGGTCGGATGAGTGTCACTGAGCCCAGAAAACCTCAGGAATGCTTGGGTGTAGGCTACCAGCCACATGTCCCCATAAGAGTCTGAGAAAAAGTCCTCTTGAAGCAGCCCTGGGGAAGAAATGCCATCTCTTCCTCGTAGCACTCTTTCTAAGTTCATTTCTTTTCTTTTTCCCGTTAGGATCACAACAACCGTGACTTGCAACATGGACCTGTCTAAATACCCCATGGACACACAGACCTGCAAGCTGCAGCTAGAGAGCTGTGAGTATACATCCTCAAGGCCCCGGGGGACTTTCCTGGAAGACCTCCATCTCTGCTTTTGCAGAGCACCCCATGTCCTCGGACCCTTCTTCGTTTATGCTGATCCACAATAGATCCACAACGGATTTAGCTATTGACCCTAACTTCCAAATAGATTTAGCTGCTTCTCAAGGGTAAACTGTGTAGCATTGTATCTTTGGGGAAAAACCATTCTACGTTAATACCAAATACCTTCACCCATGCACAGAGAGATGGCTGAAGAAAATAGTGATGTGTAGACCATGGCCAGCAAACCGGATTTATCTGCCAAGTCTGGCCCCATCACCTGTTTCTGGAAGTAGTGATGTTATAGCAGAGTGATGGCCACTCACTTGCAAATGTCTATGGTCACACTGTAATAACAGGATGGAGTATTTATGATAGAGACTGTATTGTCCACAAAGCCTAAAATAATAACATTCTCCATTGCTACAGAACTTTTAGGAGCCTCCAAGAGCTAATTCCATGAATTTCAAGGAGTGTATCCTTTCCCAGACTTATATAACCATGGAATCTTGTTTCATGAGTATTTCTGGTTTAAAGAAAACATCTTGACGAAAGTAGACCTAAGCTACCTCCTGATACTTAGAACTTAATGTGTTTTCTTTATGCTGGCTCTCGGGCTACTCATACTCAGGGGTCTGTGATTCCAGGTGAGCTCTTGGTAACCATTCCATGGCTATGACCTTTATTCACACATCCACTCTTGCTCTACCAAAACCAAATCAACCCCAGATGTAGACATCCTGGGCTTCGTCAACCCCATTTGCATTTGTTACTAAACGTGCTGCAGGCTACCCTTTGGAGCCCAGAAGTCCTCAAAAAAGGTTTCTTTTTCTTTTCCTAATAGAAATGCACTGGCTTCTAGCCAAACCTTGCTAAGCAACTACAGAGGAAGGAGGGAAGCTGGTTAGAAAGTGACTATAGAAGGGACAGCTAACAATATGATCTCAATCTGCCTTCGCCGTGGTCACCTGGCCCAGACCAGTTTTCTACTGGCAACCATGAAAATAATAATTAATAATAGAGCTCTTTTTCTAATAAATAGTGTTGCTTCCACATGCCACACCCTCAGATACCTTCTAAACAACACATAAGTGTTGTTCTCCCCACCTTATGACGATAGAAATTGTGGTTCATCACAATTTAGCATTTTTCTAAAGGGACCTGGGAAGCAGGAGCAGTGGAACTGGAGCCCAGGAAGAGGGGCCAACAGTTCCAAGAGCTCTTTCACTGGCCAGAAGGCTCATGAAGATTCCCTCCCAGTGATTTGCTTGTATGTGGTCCGGGCTATCCACTTCTCCCTAGTATACTCTAATAAGGTTTTAAGCAAGTGTATGGGATTTCTAGGTTCTCTAGCACCAACTGATATTCACCACTTTTCTCCAAACCAAGAGACCACATCGTGCTTGTGGGATTCCCAAATCCTGCCAAATGTTAAGCCGAAATCCAGCATGACTACCAGGCGGCAGTCTGAAGCTTCTTTCACGCCAGCTCTTTTCGGTTACTTAGGAGCAAGGCCAGTGTTTTCCCTTTTCTCTATGTCTTACGGAAAATATTTTGACTCGGTCTAATACTTCAGTTCTACATATTTTCCCACCAAAGCCTCCAGCTAGTCTGGCTGGCTGGTTGGGTTCCATCTGCCTACCCCCCTCCGTCAGTTCGCCCATTCAACAACTACAAGCCTGTTCTGTGTTAGACGCTGTGGCAAATGTTTGCGCTGCAAAAATAAAACGATTTGCCAGTCTTCGAGAGGTGTACCACCTGACAGACAGCACGGGGCTTAAAACAATTATGAAAGAATAAAAGACAAGCAATAAAAAGTAATGGCACCATGAAAGCCTGTTAAATGGTCAGAGGTGTCCAGAGGAAATTGCCACCTGAAATCAGAGGAGGGACCGGTTCCAGTTGGCTAAGTGGACAAAAAAAAGCAGGGCACAGTACCACAGAAACAAGAAGGAACAGAGCAAAGGTTAAAGGTTAGTAAGGAGCAAGGAGGAGTGGGGGTTTGTGGTGGGTGGGGGGGCACACAATGCTTGCCCAGCATGGGAAAGGCCCTAGAGGAGAAAACCCAAATACTCAAATCGCTCACTGCTGTTTATGATGCAGCTGCCTCCAACACGTAAGGGATCTTATTTGGTATATGGAAAGTGTCGTACAGTGCTGTGGGTAACCGAGCATCTAAATTATAACCTGAAAATTTCCTAGGATGGAAAATGACGGTTCGCTCTAAATGGATGTAGGTCAAATCAGTTCCTTGGGATGGTTAAACAGTCTCCATTGTTCCTTTGTATGCATCTCCGAACATCTCCAAATTTGGGCACCTGTGATAGGGAAATAATGCCACAGATATGAGTCATTAGGGCATCAAAGTGGAAAATAGCTATAGACAAGCCTTGGGGACCACTGGGTACTCTATACTTAAGGGAACAAGTAAGCAAAGCCAGGAGAGAAGAACCATTATGAGGAGAAGCCATTTTTAGAAGTACACATTTAGTTACAGACTTAAGCAGATTAATTATCCTATTGATTCAGTGCATGCAAACCCTTCTTGAAGCAACGCAGCTGTTTGGTAGCAGAATGCAACTTGGGGTTACCAAACAGAGAAGCAATTCGAGTGGAGCACAATAGAAATAATTGCCCTCTGTGTGTCACGGCTGGGCTCATCCCAAGTCCCAGGAGCAAGATTCGCCAAGAAACTTCAGCACTCTGTGTATACAGACACCATCCCCAAGGGGCAGAGGAAGCTTCCACAGATGCTTATTAGCAGGCATTCAGGTAATAAAACCTCACTAAGGTTTGGGTTTTTTCCAAATGTACTATCATTAAAAAGGAACTGATATTATCCTAATCTCCCACGTTCACCCAGGGACAGGGGACGGTAGCAAATAAAAACTGTGAGCCAGCCTCTACTAGGCTGAAACCAAGTACCCAGGTAGGAACTTGCTCTCCTCATTTTCAGAGAGATGTCTTCTTCACTAGTTTCGATGGCCGGCTTCCGCTCACTTTTGGAGGATTCCAAGGGAACACCCACAGCGTTATCTGGGGCTCAAGACACTCAGGAATCATAAGATGAAGCCTACTAGATATCGATTTCCATATTTATGCCTCATAACACAATATCGGTCCTAACATCAGCACCACAGTCTCAGCAACCTCTGAAGCAATGACAAGATTGCGACCACAGGGGCTGGAATCATGGGGCAACATCACTATCTGTATGACTTTGGCTAACAAACCTCTCTGAGTCTCAGTTTTCTACCCCTTGAAATGGAAAAAGTAAGCATACCAGGCTCAATGAGTTGCCTTCTATATAAGTTGGGTTTATTGAGCTATAATGTATGAACCAGAAAATTCATCCATTTTTAAGTATGTGTTTCAAGCTGTATGTAGCCATTCACAGGTTGCATTATTGGAATATTCCCATCACCTCCCCGCAAAGAGATCCCCTGTGCTTATTGTCATCACCCCAATTTCCTGCCACACACCCCCAGGTGCCCCTAACTTACTTTCTGCTACTGTAAATTTGTCTCTCCTGAACATTTTATATAAGTAAGAGCAATACGATCTGTTCCCTTTTGCATCTGGCTTTTTCCACAGAATGCTGTGGCATGTTATCAGGACTTCATTCCTTTTGTTTGTTCAGGACTATTCTTTCCAGCTTTTCCAAAAGGTTAATGGGCTTTTGGTTTAGATGCACATCTGGCTGCTGTACAGAAAGCTGCTGTGGATATTTCTATACAAGTCTTTCTGTGACTAGCGCTTCATTCCTCTTAAGTAAATACCTCGGAATAGAATTCTGATTCAAATGATACTATTTAGGTTTTTAGTTAGTCATTTTCTTTCCGAAAGTGGTTGTATATTTGCATTCCCACCAGTGAAGTTCCAGCTTGTCAATATCTTTATTGTTTTTCTCATCTCGTCCTTATTATTACTATCTTAACAAGTATAAAGTAGTGTGTGGTTTTGCTTTGCATTTTCCCAGTGACTGATGAAATTGTGTCTGTTGTCTGTGCTTATTAACTATGAACACACCTTCTCTGCAAGGACTGGAGGAGGTGATAATGTTGCAAGGCGCTTAGAAATTGCCTCCTAAGTAATAGATGCTCCATTATTATCAACACCATCCACAGGCTTTGAGATTGAACTTTCCAGAGAGGGGCACAGGGCTGGATTTTGTCTCTTACTTACCTAAATCCTGAGACAGTTAAGAAACCCTTTAGAATCTGAGAGTTTTCACATATAATGGGTAAATAATTCCTCAAGTCTAAGGTACAGTATCTAGTGAATAAGCACTTTTTTTTTTTTTTTTTTTTTTGGTTTTTCGAGACAGGGTTTCTCTGTGGTTTTGGTGCCTGTCCTGGAACTAGCTCTTATAGAACAGGCTGGTCTCGAACTCACAGAGATCCGCCTGCCTCTGCCTCCCGAGTGCTGGGATTAAAGGCGTGTGCCACCACCGCCCGGCTTAGCACATTTTAGGAGGAAATGCTACTTCACCTACGTAAATCAATTGTGAGATACCTCACAATTTCAGAAATGTAAAGACAAAAGTCAACCTTAGAATTGAAGAAACACAGAAATGTCTTGGGTCTTCCTAAGGCCTGCGAGAGCATTAGAGATATGTGTTGTGTAAAGGACAACATAAAAGGCTCATAAAAGGTAATTGTTATCACTACCATCAACTGATATTAGTAAAACTAACATTTATCAAAAGCACATATTGACAGAGAGTCATAAAGTGGCTGGTTAAAGGATTTTTTTTATTTTTGCATTTATACCAATGAGAAATATGAATAGATCCCTTCCAGAGTCTCAGACAACATCATCCAAGCTTAGACTGCTCGGAAAGACATAATCCGGCATGGGACCCTTTGGGACATCATACTTAATAAATGCCATTCAGTAGTGAAGAAAGCCATTTTTATCACCTACCAGGCTTGGACAGTGCTTAGCATAGAACTACTTCTCAACCAATCAAACACGGTCCTAGCAAAAGATTTCATTCCGCTGTACTTGAGAAACCTAGCCACTTTTGCGTGGCGCACTCCTTTAGGCTGAATACCATCAGGATAGAGCTCTTGCTGCACTCTGTAGCATTTCCCAAACCAGCTACGTCTGCGGTATCCTTGCGCTGACCAAGGCTCGCTTTCGTTTTCCAGGGGGATACGACGGCAATGATGTGGAGTTCACCTGGCTGAGAGGAAACGATTCTGTGCGTGGACTTGAAAGCCTGCGCCTTGCTCAGTACACCATCCAGCAGTATTTCACCTTGGTAACTGTATCCCAGCAGGAGACAGGTAACTCTTGTGACCCATCCCACAGAATAAAAATACTTAAAGGAAAGGTCGCAACCTGACTCCTAAGCAGCATGGCCTCCACCTCTACTCCCGTGGAGTGCAAGCATTCTGTAGCAGTGTGGAGTAGGGGAAGGGAGACAGGCACAGAACCTGGGCTTCTGCGCACTCTGCACTCAGGTGGACATGGTCGGCTGGAGAGCAAGCCTCTGGGCCAACCCCTTCCGGGGTTCTCTAATGACTGTTCAAATGCAGCACTCCCTTGAGCACGAAAAGTCACTCATGTTTCTAGTGAGTGCACTGGTCAAAGAATGAAGTTTAAAACGTGCTCACAGGTAAAAAAGACAGTAGCAAAACTACATGATCACCTCATTAGTGAAATTATCGAATTGTCATGTACAGAACTAGATCTCTGGGAGTTGGTGGTTTTAAACAGTTTTAGGGTTTTGTTGTTTTGGTTTGGTTTTGGTGTTTCAAGATAGGGTTTCTCTGTATAGCCTTGGCTGACCTGAAATTTGCTCTGTAGACAAACTGGCCTCAAACTCATGTAGATCTGCTGTCTCTGCCTTCCTAGTGTTGGGACTAAAGGTGTGTGCCACCATGCCTGGCTTAAATAAGCATATTCTAAATGATTTTACATACAATGATATTTTCTTCTCAGTTCCTTATGGTCAAGTTAGGAATGCTTTGTCTTATCAATATTTCTGCTTTTTAAAACCTTATCATATACTCTAGTTGAGTCTAGATGACTTTAAAAATTAAATGTACACCTAGAAAAAAAGACAGGGAGCAAATATGGCAGCTCTCTATTGTTTATATGCCCCATAGATAACATGTGTGCTTGGGTAATTCCCTAAGCATGATCCTGAAATGATACCTCTGAAATCAACAAAAAATAAATTATTGAGCCTGAATGGATAACCCAATATGCTTACCTTGCGAGCATGAGGACTTGACTTCAATCCCCATAACTCCCTGGGAGAAAAAAAAAATCAGGGCATGCCACTTGTAATTCCGGTGCCAGAGAGGCAAAGACAGTGGAGTTCTGAGGCTCTCTGGCCAGCACCTAGCCTACTTCGCATGCTCCAGGCCAATAAGAAATCCTGTCTCAAGCAAAAAGGTAGATGATTTGTGAACAACAACTTCTAAGACTGCACTCTGGTCTCCACAAACATTTGCACACAAATACAGAAACACACACACATATGCATATACACAAAAATTAAATTACATTTAATGGGCCTATTCTACAATAATCTTGAAAACAATGGGCTGTCTTAAGTAATCTTCATTAGACGGGTATTTATTAACAGTTTACTGTGAGTGCAAGGTTGAGAGATGCAGATTTTCCCCCCTTGTGGTTCACAGTCTGATGAGCTAGAGTTTTAGAATATTGGCGGTCACAACACCGAAACAATGCCTTGATAAAGGCATAAAAAGAAAGACATGAGTGTGGGGGTTAGGTAAGAGCACCCCTGTAAATCCCATACCAGGCAACACTGAGGTCCTCTGTGGTAACCAGAGTGCAACTCAAAGCTGACTAAATTTTGGTAACAGAAGGCTTAACATAATTGGGGTTCATGGGACAACTCCTCTCCTGTGTGAGCAAATGCAGTTTCTTACCTCATGTTTGCACTCTCAGGAAACTATACTCGATTGGTTTTGCAATTTGAGCTTCGGAGGAACGTCCTGTATTTCATTCTGGAAACCTACGTTCCTTCCACCTTCCTGGTGGTGTTATCCTGGGTTTCGTTTTGGATCTCTCTCGACTCGGTTCCTGCGAGAACCTGCATTGGTAAGAAGTTCCCCTGGACAAGTTCTAAGAACTAGGTGAATCAGGGGCTTTTTAAAATTCTATCTTTATGTTCACTGATGTTTGCTGGGTCATTGTAAGAGTTGATATCTTGATAAATTCCTTTACCCAGAGAGAAAAGATGGGTGCAGAGATGGAGAGAAAGATAGCATCAGAAGGACTGTATTTTTTTCATTTGTTTTATGGTGGCAGATGAGGTGAGCTTGTGTAAACAGTCCACTGCCCATGACTTTATTACTGACTGTCCATCTCTAAAAGAAGAGAGAAGATGTCCTATTTAGAAAAGTATGTCACTTACATTGGAGATGAATAAAACAACTGTATTCCAGAAGGTCACAGACTCTTTGAAATAGATCTGTGTTGTTCGTGAGTCCTGTCCTCATCTTGTGGCCTCCTGAGTGGAGTCACCCAGCCAGATGATAGAGAGTGATAGGGGTGGGCGGGGACAGCCACATGGAACAGCTCCTGCTTGTTCCCCCAGGAGTGACAACTGTGTTGTCCATGACCACGCTGATGATCGGCTCCCGCACGTCCCTCCCCAACACCAACTGCTTCATCAAGGCCATCGATGTGTACCTGGGGATCTGCTTCAGCTTCGTGTTTGGGGCCTTGCTGGAGTATGCAGTTGCTCACTACAGCTCCTTACAGCAGATGGCAGTCAAAGATAGGGTAAGGATTTGGAGGGGGTTGTCTATCATCCATCACCCGGCCATGCACCCCTCTGAAGAGGGCATCAGGGCTTGGTTCCCATCCCCAGAGTAATCCACTTTGTTCTAATGCATCGTACCCTACTAAGGTGGGCACATTTGGAAGTCCTGGTACCCCTTAGCCAGTGCTGTTCTTTTACCAGATAAAAAAAGGATATCAAAATTGAATTTTCTAGCAAAAAAGACTATTATTCATCTGCAACATAAAAGTGTAATCATAAGAACAAGCGTCTAAGAAAAAGGCCAGTATCAAACTAGACATGCTTAGCTGTTCACACATTTCAGATTAATTTGTGGTTCTTACTTAATTTTGATTTAATTTTATATTCTTAAATTGTACAAGTAACAGTTTATCCAAAAATAACACATAGAAGAAATTAACTTGTAACAAAATCCTTGGGACTCTAACTTAAAATGTCTTTTCTCCAGTGTGATACATTGTTTTCACCCAAGGTTATTTGAAAACTAAATTTGATGGGCATTAGCACACTGAAGCTCAAACAAACGATAAGGATCTGATTCAGGAAAGTACCACCCTAAGCAGTGTGCTGTCAGACCAGTTTATGGGCAACCAGAAGAGCCAGTGCCTTCATCATTGTGTTTGGTTGTTGTGGTCAATCCAAGCACTAAAGTCAAAAGAGCATGTGTGCCAGTCGGAGGAGAATATGGATTTCATGTGTTCTCTTCCATGAAGGCTTCCCTAATATCACACACAAATTGAGATTTGTTAGAATGATAGACAAGGGTTGGAGAATTCCCAAGGTCTTCTACTGAAGACTCCAGTGCTCACCTCCACGCTATGGACATAACAAGAGATGCACCGTGGAGTGTGTGCTGTATCCTCTACATGTCTCGGGGTATCCCAAAACTCAGTGAAATCGAGCCATCATCCTCCTTATTTTATTACTGAGAAATTTGCCCTCCAAGTGGTGAAGTAACTCAGCCAAGACCTCACTTTCTGTGCCATCAGCACCTTGTTGGATAGTGGAAATTCCCCGGATTTGCAGGGAGCACAGTCCTGTTCCTATGTTTGTAGCAAAGACCACACGACATAATGAGTTTATTTTCTCTCTTCTCCCTGGAACAGACTAGAACTTTACCAAGTACCTATTAGGTGTTTTACTCAATTTATGCCACTTAATCTTCCCCTTAGTCTCATGAAGAAACAATTGCTATCATTACCACGTTGCAGATGAGGAAATCACATCTTAAAGGGATTTAAATAACAAGTTTCCAGTAGTAAAAGACCGGTCATTTGAGATTTAAGCCCAGGTCTGGTACCATCACAGCACCCTGCTCTTCACAGTATCACCCGTGTACGTTACTGTGCCCTGTCTTCCAAGCTAACTTATTTCCTATGAACCAGGGGACAGCAAAGGAACCAGAAGATGTCAATATCACCAACATCATCAACAGCTCCATCTCCAGCTTTAGACGGAAGATCAGCTTTGCCAGCATTGAAATTTCTGGTGACAACGTAAACTATAGCGACTTGACAATGAAAGCCAGTGATAAGTTCAAGTTTGTCTTCCGAGAAAAGATTGGCAGAATTATTGATTATTTCACAATTCAAAATCCCAGCAACGTGGACCGATATTCCAAACTACTATTTCCTTTGATTTTTATGCTAGCCAATGTATTTTACTGGGCATACTACATGTATTTTTGAGATGACATTGAACTTTTGCATGCCATGTCTTTAACAGAACGACATAATGATGTTAAAGATATTCTAGGGCCTGTGTACACACTTCAGCCCAGAAAGCTATAAATGGGTTAAATAGTGATTATTCTAAGTTGTGTAGAAGTCCTAGCCTGGCAGGTTCTGCTATGGAATCATTATAAAGCAAACATTTTCTTCTTCAGTTTTGGACAGACATCCCTACAGAGCTCAAGATCACAGACCTACTTAGGGCTCTCTGCTCTCCGGGTCCCTGGTCTGCATTCACTGAATAAAAATATGTATTAAGGGATTTTTTTAAAAGAGAATTTATAGTGACATTTCTAAATCTCTGCAAATGCTTATAAGATGAATGCTTGCCAATTTAGTGAACAACACTTTCTAATTTTTGTTTTTCCTTGAAATGAAATGTCATTTCATTGGTGGTCACCATACTGTATGAACTCAATACCAGTATTACTTAATACCACAGAACAATTCTCCCCAAATTTCAGTAGGTCCTATTATTGAGAAATCAAATGTTAATGAATAAAATTATTGGATCAACAAACTAAAAGATAAATCCTTTAATATGGTTCCCAGGCTTGCGGGGCTCCGGATTGATGCCACTGTTACACGTACTGTGTTATTTTATTGTTATACACCTTTAGTCCTAAACTGTGTAAAAGCTCTTCTTCCTGGCTCTTCTCCCATGCCAGGGAAACAGGAGGCAGTTTTGGAACTTATTTTAGGATTCTTTATACAGAATGCTGCCACGAAGACTTGCTGGGTCAAGTCTCTCTTCTGACCACCTTTGCTCACATACTGACGAGGTGCCAAGTAGACCAGGGAGTGCTCTGTCGACCTGTCGTTTGTGTTGACCTCACACTGGGGAACATTTTGTCAGTGGCAGATCCCCTGTATCCTTCCTGGAGGAGCTCTTATCCCCGTGCACCAGTGACCAGGCAGGAGTGAGACCTATTAGATAAGGAGCCATATTACCCAGATACCAGTAGCTTCTTTGCCCCAATCCTTCTAGCTGGGTGATGTTTTATTTGTTGTCCATACATCTTTACTTGCAAGTGTTCGTTGCAGAGTCGTTGGTCTGGTTTGAGGCCTCTGGGCTCGGCTACTCTGTGGATACTGAGCCCTCACTGAGCCTCCTCTTGAATATCTTCTTGTTGCTCTGTATCAAGCAGATCCTGTAGCTTAGGAACTGCAGAACCAGTTCCTTCACACGCTCCAGCAGATCACAGACAGCCACAGATGGGGCGGATATCGGGGTGGGCCAAACCACACCCCTGGTTCTGAGCCTGGGTAGTTGCAGGGTTGGCCATCCTGCCAGTTCCTCACCCCTCAGCCAACCCCACCACCATCACCACCAGGGTGAGCTCTCCAGTAGCTTATCTTGCATGCTCAGGAGACCACTGGCCCTGAGTCTTGAATACTCCAAGCGATGGTAAGAAGTGTTGCACGGTCCTCCTGAGTTGTCTTTTCTGAGTTCAGCCCGTGTTACCCTGACCTAGGAAGTCATGCGTGCCTCTCCCTCTGCTCTGGGGGACTCAGCTATACCTGGTTCTGGTTCAGTCTCAATTATTTCAAAGACTCTCACCATCTTCAGCCCCTTAGTCCCCCCTTTCTAATGAACGTGGAGCTTTAACTGTCCTTTCTCACACCAGAACTCCAGTTGGTCTTCCTTTCCACTACCTGAACCCATGGGCTCTCCTTTTTATCGTCATGGTATTTCTCATGATTCGGTTCCTACCGATGTTTCTTCTTTAGAACTCTCTTTGCTCACTGGAATAGACTTTGAAACTATATAGCTGCACTATTAGAGTTCTTAGTAAAATTTCTTCCTATTTTATATCTGTCATACACATCTTTAAGGGGAGGGGTTAGGAGACAGGAAATGTGGTTGAAGGACTCAATCATATTGGTGATTTTTTTTAAATAAAAATGTTTGAAATGCAAGTTCACTAAGGACTCATGTCAGCTGTTGAGTAATGACAATTGTAAATATATGAAACTATAAAATAAACGCATCCTATGGACCACAGAGTGGTAACTGGAGAGCAATGTGAACGCGTCCTATGTACAAAAGATGTGTACAGAGTGTTAACTCAGGAGCCTCGCGCTCCTCCATGCTCCTGGCCCCTCCCACCCCAGATAGCACATGTACACAGTCACACACGAAGAGAAGAATTTCTATAGTCTGAGGGTCCACTTTGGGAGAGAAACAACCTTTACATTTAGAACCACAGTGCCCTTTGGGTAGTAGGTGACAACATTCAAATCCCTAATAAAAACTGCTAATTCCTTACATCTGTCCCAGATAGTCTGCCTGTCCTGAGTATTACCCATATGGACTTTATTCAAAATACTTAGTTTTAGATGAAAATATTAAGAAGAATTTCATCAACTATCCAGCTGAATGCTAACTCGATGGGATAAGAAATATTATAAGTCATGGAAATCCTATCTTTTACTGTCTTGTTATTGAGAATGTCAAAAAGTCTCCTAGAAGGGTGTCTGTAAATATAGGAAGGCATTCTATAGCAAGTAAATGCCATAAGGTTCATTTCAGATAGAGGCAGGGAGAAACGAAGACACGAGACAACAGAACAGAGCTGGAAAATGCTGCAGATCGCAAGCTGAAAAGGAGTAGCCTTGCAGGGGAGTCCTGGGGAGGAGAAGAGCGTGGTGTGGGCCTTCAGTACCAGGCAAGGACTGTGACCTCGCATCAGGGACAGTTTGGTATCTAGGGTTGAGATGTAACCTTTCTTAAATGCTGGGCATTAGTCTTTTCAGGATTGTTCTCAGCTGCTGGTCCATAGTGAATTTTCATTAGTCCATGATCCATTTTGTTGCAAAACATCTTTAATTCTTAAAACATACTTTTTTTTGGAAGGGGGTTGTTTTGATTTTTGTTTTGTTTTGTTTTGCTTGTTTGTTGAGACGGGGTTTTTCTGTGCAGCTTTGGAGCCTGTCCTGGAACTCTCTCTGTAGACTAGACTAGCCTCAAACTCACCTGTTTCTGCCTCCTAAGTGCTGGGATTAAAGGCATGTACCGCCCAACTAAAACATACATTTTTTTAAATTGACTTTTAAGGTACAGGTAACATGATTGTCTTAGTTAGGGTTTCTATTGCTGTGACCTAACACTATGATCAAAAGCAAGTTGGGGAGGAAAGGGTTTGTTTGACTTACTCTTCCATATTGTCATTCATCATTGAAGGAAGTCAGGGCAGGAACTCTTAACAGGGTAGGAACCTGGAGGCAGGAACTGATGCAGAGGCCATGGAGGGGTGCTGTATGTGTGTTTGTGTGTGTGTGTTTGGTTTAAAAACCTTTGAGTCCAATTCTGGCCCAGACTTTTAAAAAAATATATAGGAACTGGAGAGATGGTTCATTGGCTAAGAGCACTGACTGCTCTTCCAGAGGACCCAGGTTTAATTTCCAGCACTCACATGGCAGCTCACAACTGTTTGTGACTCCAGTTCCAGGGACTCCAACACCCTCACACATACATACATGCAGACAAAACACCAAAGCACATGAAATAAAAATAAATAATTTTTAAAAATGTATAGGACTAAGAAAAGTAAAAAAAAAAAGTCAGAGTTGATTCAAATTGTGAAAAGCAAGTCCGGGGATTTTGCCCCTTGAAATGCAAGGAGTAGTGGTTGTGTCTGTCATGCTTAGGTTTTCTAGAGTGGTTTTATAAGGGACAGGCTGCTCTACTGCTCACCTGAGTCAGTGAACTAGATACAAACAAATAGGCATAAATAAATGCATGAGAAAGTCTAATTGTTTAGAAGGAAGAAAACTTGCTAGTTAGATAACTAAATACTCAGACTCGTCATCTGGAAACTTCCTTGGGAATAAACAATAAATAATAATAAACAATTGTCTCTTCCCTTTGATTTTGCCATCAGCCCGCCATAAGCAGATGGCTTATTCTTATGGGAGGTTTGTAGATGCAGAAAGATACTTCTTGGTGATGAAGATTAAAGTCTCAAAGCATGACTAACACAGAAGCAAATACTTATGAATATTCATGGCAGCCCAAGAGGTTGAGCATCACAACTCTAGTTTATTTGGGCAGACGTAAGTGTGGTGGTGTGGCTCACGGCTTTCAGTGACCATCCATCCAGTCTTTATAATGGTGCCTTTCCAGAAACTAGAGAAAGGACTATTCTATTTGAAAAATTAAAAAGAAAATTAAAAAAAAATGTCTGTATAGCTGAATGTTTGTCTACATCATTCAGATTGATGTAGCATATAACAATTGAGATTGAGAGCATATGAATTTGTAAGCATGCTGAAGAACATACAGAAGAACAGATTCTGTGGCCAAGATCAAAAAACTCTGATGACAACTTATGCTGGAGAGGTTGTGGGGAAAAGGGAACACTCCTGCATTGCTGGTGAGAATGCAAGCTGGTACAGCCCCTTTTGGATGTCAGTGTGACAATTTCTCAGAAAATTAGGAAACAACCTTCCTCAAGACCCAGTAATACCACTTTTGGGTATATATCCAAAGGATGCTCAATCGTGTCACAAGGACATGTGCTCAACTATGTTCATACCAGCATTGTTTTTCAGAACCAGAGCCTGGAAACAACGTAAATGCCCTTTGACTGAATAATGGATAAGAAAAATGTGGTACATTTACCTAATGGAGTACTACACAGCAGAAAAAATAACAACATCTTGAATTCTGTAGGCAAATGGATTGAGCTAGAAAATATCATTTTGAGTGCAGTAACCCAGACCCAGAAAGACAATTATCACATGTACTCATTCATGGTGGTTTTTAAACATAAAGCAAAGAAAACCAGCCCACAAACACAATCCCAGAGAACCTAGACAACAATGAGGACCCTAAGAGAGACATACATAGAACTAATCTACATAGGTAGTAGAAAAAGACAAGATCTCCTGAGTAAATTGGGAGTATGGGGACCTTGGGAGAGGGTTGAAGGGGAAGGGGGAGGCAGAGAGGGGAGCAGAGAAAAATGTAGAGCTCAATAAAAATCAATAAAAAAGAACAGATTCTTCTATAAGTGAAGATAAGCCAATAGCCAAGAGATCTTGGCGGTTGGGAGGTTCCCATCTTTCTTTCGTGGCCTGCTTCCTTTTCAAATGCATGCAGGTGGATGTTGTTATTAAGATCCTCAAAAAGGTCTGGAGAGATGTTTTACCATACAGACATAAGGATGCATATTCAATCCCCAGAACCCTCACAAAAGGCCTGGCATGACCACAAGCTCTTATAAACCCACCTCTGTAAAGCATAGTGTAGAAATAAGATTTCTAGAGCTTCCTGGCTACCAGTCAGCTCCTAGTTAAGGGAAAGACCATGTTTCAAGGGACTAAGACAAAATGACAGCAGGACACTACACATGCACACACACATGCATACACACATGCATACACACTATACACCATACACACATACACTACAACTACACATAGACACTCACCTACATGTACACACACACACACACGCCAAGAGGGATGGTTGCAATCCTAGTACTGGGCAAGGGGAGACAGAAACCAGTCTAGCTGAATCAGCAAACTCCGGTTTGTGAGAGACTCTGTCCAGGTTCAGTGAGAGACCCTGTCTCAAAAAAGTAAGGTCTTGGAGAACAATTGAGGGAGACTCCCAACATTGAATCTCTGGCCCGCATGTGTACACATGTAAACATATTTACACTCCCACACAAATGCATGCACATACACACATAAATATATGCACATACATACACATACAAACCAAAAAAAACCCCAAAGAAATAAGATTTCATACTTCATTGCTGTAATCTCCTTCTTCATCTAGTCTCTCTTTCTACTTTTTAAGGTTTGAATCTGAAATGTTCCTCCCAAAGGCTCATGTTTTGAACATTTTTTTCCTACTTTGAGAGGCTGGAAAACCTTTAGGAAGTGGGACTTAACTGGAAGAAGTAGGTCCCTAGGCGTGGCCTTTTAAAGGTTATAATTGCCCCTATTGCAACCTGCTATCTACTTTTTGTTTTAGAGGTTTTTTTTTTTTAATGTGTTTGGATGTTTTGAGTGTGTGTGTGTGTGTGTGTGTGAGAGAGAGAGAGAGAGAGAGAGAGAGAGAGAGAGAGCCATGAAGGCCAGAAGAGGTCATCATATCCCCCAGAGCTAGAGTTACAGACAGTTGTGAGCTACCACAAGGATGCTGAGAATTGAGCCTAGGTTCTCTTGAAGAGTAGCCAATGTTCTTTACTGCTAAGCCATCCTCCAGCCCCTGCTCTCTCCTTCTTGGTGTACTACTGCACTTGGAGCTCTGGCACATGCACTGACCACCATCACCTCTGCCTTGCCTTCTCCACCATGAACCCTCTAAAACCACAAACAAAAATAAATCCTTTCCCTCTTAAAAGTTTTCCATTAGTTATTATAGACTCAGCCACACAAAAGTAACTAATATAGTACCATTAGTTAACATACTTGGAAACTTTCTTTTATCTCTTTTCTATACAATTGTGTAGAAAAAAGTGTAGTAAGTTGGCTCTGCTATCCTGAGAATATGTTTGTAGGGTGAGCCCTTGGCTGACATTGGAGAATCTGGGTTTGGGGAAGTTTCCATCATCGTCTAGGTGATGAAGCAGTTTAAAGTACCTAAGTCATCTGCCAAAGCCACGAGTTGCTCTCAGGAGACCAGAATGTTGGTGCAGGGTAGTCAGAAGTGCTATGTGGCTAACATCTGGCACAAGTCAGGGACACTAAGTCTAATGAGCATCACCATCTCCTAGTTGTCAAAATTCTTCACCAGAGGAATTAAGCCGGTACTGGCTGGTTCTGCTGGTGCTCCATGGTCCTGTTCCCTTGGCTGGCTTTCCTGTGAATCCTCTTGCTTAAAAAATATATACCCATGTGTACAACCGTATGTTGAGTCTTATGGGCCCTTTCCGAAAATCCTTCACCCTGGAGGTGGTGTTGAGGACTTGGGCACACATGCTTTGATGTTATGCTTCCCAAATTTGACTAACTGTAAAGCCCACCAGTGCAGCTTTTTTTTTTTTTTTTTGGTTTTTCAAGACAGGGTTTCTCTGTAGCCTGTCCTGGAACTCCCTTTTGAGACCAGGCTGGCCTCGAACTCACAGAGATCCACCTGCCTCTGCCTCCCGAGTGCTGGCCAGTGCAGCTTTATATGCAATAGATCCCAGATTCTTAACCTAGACTCATTGGCTCAAGACCTATACAGTTCAAAGCTTTCAGAATGTGTGTGTGAGTGTGTGTGTGTGTGTGTGTGTGTGTGTGTGTGTGTAAACCTCTGTATGAAAGGAAAACAGCTGGAAGAAAATATTTCCAGAGAACTTTTCAGGGAAGGATCGTGCAGTCTGCCCGTCACATAGAAGCGTCTAGCTGAATGTATGAATAATGTATAGAGCGGTGGGAAGCAGGGTTTTTGTTTTCCTTCGTCTCACTGAATCTTCTATGTCAGTGTCAAGAAGGAGCAGGTAAATGTCTGTTTCTGAAAAGGCAACAATCTGACAAAATGGCATCCGATGACAAGACTGTGAAGAGTGAGGCAGGCAGGTAGGTATACAAGGGTGGAGCCACTGTTCGTTGCGATCTCCAGTGTTTGAGTCACTGAGATGTAAATCAAGCGAAAGAACAGGCAAACACCCCGGGTGAGCAGAAGTTAGACTCCGTGCAGCCAGAGTTTGGCTCTTACAGTGGGTGGGAACGGTAGTTGGCTAGGATACCTTGTAGATCCCTCTTGAGGAGGTCAAGTGTACCATTCCAAAGCCGCCTTTAGTGTGACTGAGAAACATTCATCCTTCAGATCTGCGACAGAAGAGGGAATCTCCAAACACTGATTCCTTTCTTATTCTTATGGCGTCTGGCAGTCTGACCTCAGTTCACTCTGTACTTCACCAAAGGCAAAGGCCTCGCAATCTGCATTGTATTGTGTAGGTCATCTTGTGAATTTAGACATTTGTTTAATTTCTCAGATATTACAGGATGTTTTGAAGCTGGTCTTTGGGGTTGAACACTTTCATAGACAACTTTAACAAACAAAAAGTATGGATCTGTCCTCATAAAATCCAGGGCTGAGGTACTGATGATGAATAAACAGATTCTAAGAGAGAGTTCTTTGACAAGTAGGCAGATATGCCCCTGATGGATTTTGCTTTTCAATAACAAGTTATTGAACCAATTCGCCAAAAATGTATCTTGAAGAATCAGAAAAAGCTCTCATTCATAAATCAAATCGCATCTATGGAGCAGAACAAAGGAAGCAGAGAGGATGACAGTGGAAACTGATAACCACAGGTGTCACCAATAACAGTTAGACTCCGATGCCGTGGCATTTAAAGCCACAGTCTTTAGAATACAATAATAAAGTGAATTTTCCGAACATAAAGAAGTCCCGGGAGAAATTATCCATTTAGAAGGATATGAGATGTGTACCTTTTCTGGATTTGTACATTGCTTACATCCTAACGAAACGTTCTAATCCATTTCACAGTGGGATTCAAAGGCAAATTCTCCACAAGGGAAATAGAAGTTTGTTTTTTTATCTACTGTAGTAATTTAATATAATTTATCAAGTTATTTTTTTTTCACAAAGAATTCAGCTGCATACCCTTTCATACTTGTCCCAAAAGACTAATCCAAGCTTAATTTAGTACAGAAGCCCAGAAATGAGAGTCAGGAGACCTGGACTCTGCCGTTAACTTAATCTCTATTTGCCTAAGTTTCCCTAATACGTCAAATGAGACAAAAGCATCCCCCGTCCTATTTCACAGGTTTGTGGTAGGGTGAAAAATGAGATTAAAATTATGAAGGTGTTTTGGAAACGTGGCATAAATCATATAAATTGGTCCTAATTAATTGGACACGTGATCACGCACATTATACATCTCTAGAACGTTAGACTTCAGAGATAGCTTGGACATCATGAAGTGCATCTTATTGGTCATATGAATAAACGAGGGTCTGAGGTCACGAGATACATCCCAGATCAAACGCCGTACAATCAGGTCAAGAAACGGTGACACCTAAACCCAGTGTTCTTTCTATTAGTTCCCGTCACCTCCCCCAAACGATTCCATGCATGTAACTCATGCTCTGCCTTCAAAGAACCAGGGTGGTAAGACTGGCTGCAGTATATCAGTGTGAGGAGGAGTTACAACCCCATGGAGACTGTGCCATTATCCATTACCTGTGGCTCCACAGTCTCTCTAAATCTGTCAGAGCCATCCTACCCCAGAAGCCAGAGGTATCTCTGGACTCTTTGCCATCAAACACATCATTCTTCTTCCCAAAGGAATTTTAAAGACTTTTTTTTTTTTTTTTGCATAGAGGAGCCAGCTTTTCACCCTTTGCCTCTAAAAGAACCTTCACAGAGATCACAAAGATATCTTAGGCCTGGCTCCAAAGCTACAGTTTGCAAGAACATCCTATTTCATTACCGCAGAGGGAAAGGCCTAGGAATGTTCAGCACCGTGCAGGTGATTGTTTCAAAGATGTGTTTGTTGTCTGCGCAACACCAGCAATGAATTGTTTGCATTCTTAAAGGTAAGTTGCATGTTCTGACACTGCAAATGGTGGAAAAGGTATTTCAAATTATCTCCCATTTGCTTACTGTATTAAACAAGAGAGTACATAAAAGGCAATAAAGTTATATCTCTATCAGAAAAAGCATATGGTGCTTTGGCAAGCACTGTACTAACGTGCCATTGTCTGCTCAAAGTTTTATAATGTTTTCCAGATAGAACACAGGCATAAAACAACCCGGATGCAGTTTGCTGAGGGAAAATATTAAGAATGATCACCATAATGCAGTCCATCAGCACTTTCTCATTTTGCTTCTTCTCCGATACTTTAGATAGACTTGATGTTATGAGTTACATAAAACAACAGTCCAGGGCGCGAAGTCACTAGTCAACAACAATTTGTTAAAAGTCAACCACATACCAGATGCCTCTTCTGCCCTATCTCTTGTTCTGACTCTAACCCTCTAAGATAGACACCATTAACACATTTGGCAAACAGGGAAGTAGGAGGAGAAGGTTATATACGTGGGAAGTGACCGTGCTGGGATTAGAACCTTGTCTGTTAGGACTAGGATTCTATCCAGCACGTTTATGTACCTAATTCTTTTTTTTTATATTTATTTATTATGTATACAATATTCCATCTGTGTATATGCCTGAAAGCCAGAAGAGGGCACCAGACCCCATTACGGATGGTTGTGAGCCACCATGTGGTTGCTGGGAATTGAACTCAGGACCTTTGGAAGAGCAGGCAATGCTCTTAACCTCTGAGCTATCTCTCCAGCCCCTATGTACCTAATTCTTGCAAGCTGTTAGAAGTCTCCCAAATATGCACCTGAGTTAGACAATAATAAGAATGAAAGGGAGGCAAACAATAAGAGCACATCTCCTCCTCCCTCTCCTTTCTTAGACATGCTCGCTGAACTTAAAGGACCCAAGCAGTAGTTCACCAGGTTCACATGGAAAAACAAAGAGACTGAGGAACTCAAGCCGTGGACTGGAGCCATTGATCTGAGTCCACTTGGGTTTAAGTCTGGGTCCTGCCCTTCATCACAAAGTTGTGTGGCCTGACTTAACCTCTTTTAGCTTTATTTCCTTCTCTGTAAAGAAGGGGACACACCCTCACGGGCTTCAGTGATACAATGTGTCTGATGTGAAATGTTTGGGACACTCCGAGCTTGCCACTCTGAGGCTCCAAGCAGATTGCTCCGAGGCTCCGAGCATTCTGCTGGGTGCGCGGTAAATGATGGCTCTTTTATTGGGACTTTTGCTGTATAAAAATAAAAGACACATTATGGGTAAAACAAAACAAAGCGCACAGGTTCCGGTTTAACTAGTTTTTGTTGGCATCTAAGGGCTCCACTCCTCTTGATTCAAGAGCATCTTAAAACAAAAAGTGGGTATCAAGCACCAGGTTCTTATTTTCAAAACCAGATGCTCTCTGTTTTTGAGGCTCAGTAAACACTAAAGTCGGTCTGACAGCCTAAAATAAAACCCATTTGCTTTCTCTTGACAGCTGAAGTAGAAAATTAGTGCCACTCGCAGTGAGAAGAGTTCCCAGAATTTCTAATTAGTATGTCAGTCTTGAAACTGCACATCCCACGCCTTTGTATTTTTACATAATAATCTTTTAACCCTCATTCACAGCATTCCCAAACTCTTCTAAAACAAACAGATGACATCAACGGCAACAACAAAAGTACTTACTAGCTCTGCTGAAAATAAAACAGCAGCCTGGCTGCGTGCAAAGTTGAAATGGGGTCCAATTCACAAGAACATTTTTGCCCAAGGAACTCTAGGATACTTGTAATCTTTTTGTTTGATTTTTTGTTTTTTTGAGATAGTGTCTCTTTATAAAGTCCTGACTGTCCTAGAACTTGCTATGTATGGACTGGCTTAAACTCACAGAGATCCTCCTGCCTCTGCCTCATAAGTGATGGGGTTAATGACATGCTCCACCCTATCTGTCCAATCTTTTTTTTTTTTTTTTTTTTTTTTTTTTTTTTGGTTTTTCGAGACAGGGTTTCTCTGTGGTTTTGGAGCCTGTCCTGGAACTAGCTCTGTAGACCAGGCTGGTCTCGAACTCACAGAGATTCGCCTGCCTCTGCCTCCCAAGTGCTGGGATTAAAGGCGTGCGCCACCACCGCCCGGCCTGTCCAATCTTTTTGCTTACGCCTTGCTGCAGGAGAAAAATGCAGATGTCCTTAGAAAGAAAGCACTTATGTTAGTTTGGTTTTGGGTTACTGTAGTAAAATACCCAAAGCAGGCAAGCACTCTGAAGAAATGAGGTTTACAATCAAGGGTGCTGGAAGTCCAAACAGCAAGGTGAGGCTCTGACAAGGTCCCCACCTTGTGTCACATCGTGGTAGATGGCTAGGGTGGGGGCGCTTTTAAGGAACTAGATCACAACACAAAGCAGGAAGTACCAAGCTGTGGTAACACGTGGCTTTAATCCCAGCACTCAGGAGGCAGAGGCAGGAGGATCTCTGTAAATACAAGGCCAACCACAGAGAAACCCTGTCTCGAAAAACCAAAAAAAAAAAAAAAAAACCTGTTCTCATTCCAGCATAAGACTCCTTACTCGTCTCCAAGAGCAGTTTCCCCAGTTTATCCAAGGACTTCCTGTCAGGCTCTTCTGTGCAAAGATCCCACTTTCCAACACAGTCATGCTGAGGTCTTGCTTCCCATACATGGTCTTTTTGTAGGGACAAAGGGTCAACTGGAGCAGGGAGCCAACCAACCACTGAGCACCCTGACTCTGAACCCAGAGCCAGTGAAAGAAACACACCCTGGATCTGAGACCTGAGCCAGGGAAAGAAACATCTTTATCCCTGAACCCAGGACCAAAGAAACACTCTGAAACCAATGACAAAGACACACACTTTTCCCTTAGAATCAGAGCCAGTGAAAGAAATACGCCCTGGCCCAAAGATTAGAGTCAAAAGGCTAAAAAATTAAGACCAGTGAAAGAAACACAGTTTGGCCCTGAAATCAGAGCCATCTCTGCTTCTGACCAACTAAACTAACCAATTCCTGAGTAGGGAAAACTAACCAATCCCTCTTTTCCATGGGAAAACTCTGCCCCTAAGAGGTCCTATATAAGCCTCTCCGTCTGTTCAGTTGGAGATTGTCTTTTATCCCTCTGGCAGAGGCAGTCACTCTCCTGGACTCCTCCTTCCCAAATAAATCTCTTTCTCAAAAGAATCTTGGGTAACGATCTTCACGTTAGTGGCTACACTTAACCCATATACAAACCATAGCACTTTAAAATACCCTGCATAAATGAAGAAGGGATGACATTTGGGCAGAGATGTAGGAAAAGGAAATAAGGCTGCTGGCTGACAAGAACCAATGTAAAGTTTTGCACTGAATGTTCAAACCTATAGTTTACAACAAGCCAAACAGAAATCGTTATGAAAGGTTTTGCTAAATATCACCCACCAAGCTAGGTCCTGAGAGAATTAGTTTTTGTTCAATTTTCAGTTTTCAGGAAGGCCTTTTTATATGTCCTGTGCAGTTCATGTCTTCTGTTTCATAAACCACAGTGATGTAGGAACACAAGAGAATTCTATTAGAACCACCTTGGTACTGTATGAAACATGCTTTGGGTAGTACTGAAACAAAGTCTTTGCTAAAAAATGTATTTGGGACCAGATGTTTTTTGAATGTCTAGATACTAAAGAGATACTGACAAGTAAGTCTTTCTTAAAACATAATAAGACAAAAGGTACACGAAAGCTACAGTCTGACTTTAAGTCTTTGACCTCTAACCTCTCACCTGGAGTGAAGTGCTGGACTTGGTAGCATCAGAGGATGGAGCTTGCAGGTGACCCTGATGCAGCTTGTAGAAGACCCCCAAGCCCAAGGGCTGGACACCTAGTTCTGCTTTGTCAAGTGGTACCATGGAATGGAGAGATGCTCAGCAGGTAAGAGCATGCCCTGCTCTTCCAGAGAATCAACTTTCAGTTTCCAGCACCTACATGAGACTGCTCAGAAGCCACCTATAACTCCAGTTCCAAGGAGGTCTAACTCTTCTGACCTCCACAGGCACCCACACTCAGAGGCACATGGTGCCTCCCAACACACACATACACATTACCTAAAAATAAATCTTTTTCTTTAAGCGAAACCACGGTGATTTGCACAGTTGTAAATTAGACTCTCCCCTTCTTCCTCCAAACGACATTGGAGTTTGCTAGCACCGCCATAACAAAGTTCCAAAGAATGGGCAGCACGAAGAACAGAAATCTATTGTCCCACAATCAGTTCATCAGTTATGATGGTTAACAATTGTCAACTTGATAGGGCCTAAGATTACCTAGGAGACAAGCCTCTGGGTATGGCCCTGGGACGTTTTCTGCGTTAGGCTAGTCTCTGGGTCTGTGTGTGAGGGATTATCCACGTGATGTGAACTGAGGCGGGAACTTCTGAATGCGGGCACAGCAGCCTCTTGTGGTCTGGTCTCTAGGATCCTGGACTAAATAAAAAGGAGAAACCCAGGGACTTCCTAGCCACAGATGCACCATGTCAGGCTACCTTAAATTCTGGTTGCCTCAATTGTGAGCCAAAATAAACCCTTCCTTCCTTAAGTTGGTTCTATCAGGAGTTTTGCTACATCCACAAAACAAGTGTCTAATCCAGTAAGGTAGAAGTCCATGATGCAAGGTGTTGACAGGGTGGGTTTCCTCTGACACCCCCGTTCTTGGCTTGTAGGTGACCGAGTGTGGTAGTTTGGATGCATTTGACCCCCATATGCTCATAGGGAGTGGCACTATTGAGAGACGTGGCCTTGTTGAAGTCAGTGTGCCACTAGGGGAGGCTTTTACTTAAGTTTCCTCCACATCACAGTCTCCTTCTTTTGCTTAGTGATGAAGATGGAGCCAGCACCACGGCTGCCTGCGCACTGCCATGTCCCACTATGATGATAACGGACTGAACCTCTGAACTATAAGCCGCCACCTCAATAAAATGTTTTCCAATAGAAACCCTAAGACACTGTCCTTTTCCTGAGTCTTCGCCCAAGTTTTTTCTTATAAATTTGTTCTATGTCTAAATATTTTTGGATTTGGATCCATTTGAATACCCTCATTTCCATTTAATCAGCCCTCTGCAGACCTTCTCTCCGAACACAGAGTCTGAGGTCATAGTGGTCAGGACTTCAGCGCCAGTTCCCAGTATAACTTCTCTCATTGAACTCTCATGAGCAGTTGCCTCTGGGTCCTGTTTAATTTTCTGCGTTATAAAAAAAAAAAAGAAGGAAAAACTTGAGTCCTCTGCTAAGTTATCTGCTCTCCTTCCTCCAAGCCAGGCTTTGGTCTGTTTGTTTTTGCTGTCGTTTTCTGTCTGACCATTTATTTATTTAGATCTTGCTGTGTTTTCCTCAACTCAGAAAGTCTCTGTTCCTCAGCCTTTCACAGCACTCCCTTCCTTCCCAGAGAGCTGCAGAGAGCAACATGGTACTTCTCTACAGATTCCCAGGCTCCATTTTGAAGGGTCTTTGCCCACTGAGAAACCTGCCTGACTCCATTTTGAAGGCATTAACCGTTATGACGTGTTGTTAAAAATAAGTTTCTGTCTCTGTTTCTTGGAACCTGACCTACCCCAACCCATGACCTTGATTTGGGAAACATCCAAACCCTTTCTAACCCTCGTAATCACGTGATGACTACATGTTGGCTGTTTTGTTGTTGTTGTTGTTTGTTTGTTTGTTTCTTTGATTGGTTGGTTGGTTTTCGTTGTTGCTGTTGTTTGGTTTTTGGTTTTTTTAGACAAGGTTTCTCAGAGTATCCCTGGCTGTCCTGGAATGTGTTAAGTAGACCAGGCTGGTCTTGAACTCACAGAGATCTACCTACCTCTGCCTCCTAAATTCTGGGATTAAAGGCTCAGATCACAACATCCAACTGGCTTTTTTTGGTTGGTTGGTTGGCTGGTTTGGTTTGGTTTTGAGGGATTTTTTTGGTTTTTTAATTTTTTTTTCTTATTTTCTTGTTGCTCCATTTCTTCTATAAACCTGCTTTGCAATTACTCATGATTTTTCTCCTTAAAAAGGCCCTAAAAAATGGGCTCAGGGCTGCTTTCTTCAACCCAACTTAGGGGACAGTTGCTAGCCAGCTCTTGGGGACACTCCAATAAAAGTAAAGTTGCTTCAAATTTGGCTCTAAACTGCGGTAGTGCTCATATTCTCCCAGGTCAGATTAACACCACCTAATCTTTCTTTTCCAGACCCAGCAATTCCCTTTCTCTGATCATATTGCAGAGATTTAAAACCCACAGCATCACAATACTGTTGAACAGGATAAGCTCTCAGAGCTGTAACAGAGAAGGCCACCTGAAGTGAGATGGTTGTTATGATAGTTTGACTGTAATTGGCCCCCATAATCTCATAGGGAGAGGCATTATTAGGAGGCGTGGCTTTGTTGGAGGAAGTGTGTCACTGCGGGGGCGGGCTTTGAGGTTTCCTCTTCTCAGGATACCACTCAATTTTCCAGTCGACTTCCTGTTGCCTCCAAGATGTAGGACTTTCAACTACTCCAGGACTACCTCTGCCTGCATGCCGCCATGCTCCCCACCATGATGGTAATGCACTGAACCTCTGAAACTGTAAGTGAGCCATCCCAATTAAAGATTTTCTTTATAAGAGTTGCTGTGGTCATGGTGTCTTTTTTCACAGAAAAAAAAAATCCCTAGCTAAGAGAAAAATGTCAGCCAATCAGGGGTTCTGAACCTTAGAAATCCCTCATCCCACCTTTACTACTATAAAAACTCAACTCTAACTGAGCTCGGGGCTCTCTGATTATTTCAGTACCTTGGGCACATGGAGAGACCGAGTTTGAAAACTTGAATAAAATAAAGGTTCTTTGCTTTTAGACATGGGACTCAGTTTCCTTGGTGGTTTGGGGGGGGGGTACTTTGCGGATCTGGCCATAACAGTCCTCTGGGATGGGGCAGTATTTGTCAGCAGAGGCCTCTACCTAACACAGCCAGGGCTATTGTCCTTAAACTATGAATAATGGACTTTGGCAGCAGCTTTCCTCAGAACTGGGTCCTGGCTGGAGGGCCTGGTAAGGTTCTCAGTTTCTATGAGAAAAAGCAAGAGACTTTACCCTGCCTTTTAAATTACCTGGTTATAGGATAGAAATCATAAAGTTAAAAAACAGTATGGAAAGTTGCTCTTTTATGTATCTGACCTTCTTGGAGCCTATGTGTTTTAGGGACAGATAACCTCCCAATGAGACCTTTTATAACAGAGCTTTCATTGCTTTCAAAAATATTAGCTTTCAGCATTCTTCCGGGTAAATCTAAAGGACCCCTCAGTTACAGTTACAATATCCTAAAGATTTAGCTTCTCCATAATAATAGGTAAGAGTCTTAGCATTGCCATGGGCCAAAACTATATTATTTGAAATGAAAGCTCTCATAAATATCCAACTATGAAGTCACTATCTATCAAGTGCTGTTATATAAACAGGATGGAGCTATGTCTCCCATGCGTCGATATTGGAGCTGCCACAAAGAATGGTTTTGTGTCCAAAACACAAATGAAACAAGCCCTTGCTCCATCAGCCAGTTTGGGGAAGCCAAGTTTGGTTTGGATAGTCACAGAGTAAGAAGATCCAAGTAAGGAGGCCTGGTAGGACCCAAGTTCTTCACACATTTCCGTTTTGCCAAAATGGTGGACCTTCGTTGGCCTCCATAGCTTCCCCTGGGCAATAGACTAAATCCTTTGAAAGAGCACTGCAGTATCCCACAGCCCACTGCTTCCTTCTGCTCTCTGAGTTTCTCCATAAGCCTGGACAGGAAAGCCCCGGATGTCCAGGGCCAAACACGCTTGCCTTCCCTGAACAGCCTTTTTGGAGCCGCTCTCACAGCACAGACACTTCTCCGAGTACTCAGGCGCTTGGTGTAACAGTTTGCTCAGAGCAGAAATGCCAGTTGGAGATAGGTGAAGCATTCTTCAAGGAACACTGCTCCAAGCAGTGGGAAAACATCAACAGACGCACTTCTAGGAACAATGGCTATAATAATAACTTCTCCCATTTCCCATTCCAGATCCTGGGGCACAACAGCCCTATGTGTGTGATAATCTGTGCTCAAATCATAATTACCCCTTTTTCAAGTCTGAGATTTTTAAGTAGGGAGGTACCAAGATATTGACTTTAGAAAGTGAAAGCTTCTCTGTGAGGGGGGGGAAGGAGGTGAAAAGGAAGAACATGACTGCTTCTAGGTATGGTAAAGGCAAAGGTTTACTGTTGATCACAACCAGGGATGATGAAGACATCTGGAAGAGTCCGGAGTGAGCACCATATGGGGGGCTGGACGGGGGCGGGGGAGAGGAGAACCCGAAGAGTAAAGGGTAAATATAATAGGGCTGGGTAACCAAAATTGCTTACAATAGTGAAGGGCAACTCCAGCAAGGGCAGCCCAGCCCATGGGGCTGGAGAAGTTTAGGGTAGGGAGTAAGGTATTCAGGCGGCTGTACCCGGTAACTCTTACAGTGTAACAGGTAGACACTGAAGAATACTGGGAGAACCTAGCGACCAGATCCACTTGGATCTATTAAATAGGCACCTCGGCTGTTTGCCCTGGGTTTGAAACCTAACCCTCTGCAAGATATGTTACAAGACTTGCAGAAGATGCCTGGAATCATGGTTAATGCTAAACCTATATAAACTGCTTTCTTCCAATACATACCTGTGACAAAATTGGTTTTACAAGTTAAGTTTAAGAATAACAACAATAAAATGGAACAATTATTGTTAGCATTGCAGCGTGGATGGAAAGGTATCCTGGCAGTCAGGAGCCAAGGCACACTACAGTCACTGTAAGTGCGCTGGCAAAAGTGCTAGAGCTCTGTTGGGCCCTGGGATAGATGGGGGTGGGGCGCAGGGGTGGGGGTTGTTTCCCAAGGCAAGTGTAACAACTCTGCTCCTGCCTATTCTTCAGGGGGAGGGTTTCCCCAGTGAAAGTGAAAAGGACAGACAGTTCACACAGAGCACAAAGGTGTGGTTTGTCTTGAGTATGGCTGGACTGAGTGTGCAAGGGGTGGGGGAAGGGAGGGCACATGGAGTCTGGAAGGGGTGGGTCGTTGTGCTTAGATGTAGTCATCTTTATTTCCTTAAATAGATGTATTATTTATTTCCTTAAGTGGATGTGTCTGTCATTATTCAGCTACATGCTCATTTTTCTATGGTTTGTCTTCTTGAGTCTCCAAACAAAGGAAAGGTGCTACAACACCCAGTTCCAAATTCTTGGTGAGTATTGCAACTTCTTCCCCTAACGCCACCAGTCACCCAAATCCCCTACCTAAGCCTTCAGCTTTTGACCATACTTGGGTACAAACCCAGCTTGTGGTGGACACATCATCACCCCTCACCTACAATCTATAAAACCTTCCTGTCCTGGCTCACACAACTTCTCTGCCCTTGTTCTCTGAGACCAGTGGACTCGCCCAGGAGTTGCTTTGTTCAATAAACCTACTGTTGGACTTTTTTCAGTTCGGCTTGATCTGGCTGGCTTACTGCCTTGGCAGAGAAACTTACCCAGGGGAGGGGAGCAGAAAAATCTATAACTTATGTGAAGAGAAGATCTAGACACAGACCCACATAGTGGAAAGATCAAACAAAGACAGAAGGAAAAGATAGTCATCCGAAAGCTAGGGAAGGAAGCCTCAGGAGAGCCTTGGTCTTGGGCTCTTCAGTCTCCAGAATTATGAAAGTGACTTTCTGTCAAGTCACCTGACCTGTGTGCTACATTATTAAGGCAAGCCTGGTGAGTTAATATCCTTAACGTCCTACATAAGTCTTGGTGATTGACTTTTCCCTGGGCCCAAACATAATACCTTTCTTCTTTGCATCTCTGTCCCTCTAATGTTGAGCTCAATAGCCTGTGTTTGCTGAATGACTGGAGGAATGAATGAGCCATTTACTCCCCTCATGCAGAGGGCATCTTCTAGACATTACTTCCAGAAACTGGAAAGCAAGCTGGGACAGAGTAACCATGCCCGGGGGAGTTTAGCGCTATCCAAAGGAAAAGAAAGGGGAACCAATGGTACACTTCCCTCTGCAGCAGTCAGGATTTAGAAAAACTGAAGCAGTTTCCCTTAGCACGGATCCGTGGTTCTTTCAAATACATTTAATTCTGCACATGGAAAATAATGGCATCATTATTTAATCCAGAGTACAATAACCACAATAGATTGCTCATGCGGGTGCCCGGGTTCCCTGCAGAGAATTTAATGTGCGTGTTGCCTTTACCCACATGTACAGCCAAGGCAGTGTGAGTGGGGGGCCAGTCCATTTGTGTGGCCTGCAAAGAGAATGTGGACGCCATTGGTTGTTATAACAGCAAAAGGGGGAAACAAAGGAAGCCCAGGGGTATTGCCGTAACTCCACCTAAAACTAATGCATACCTGTATCCTCGCCCTCTGCAATCATCCGAAGAAATATCTGATACCGCCGAAAGACTGCTGCCATCCCTGGTAGATACCCATCAATTATTATTAAGTATTGCATGGTTCAGGTCAAGATATAATATGTCTGAGAAAAACCATGGCACCTCCTTTTAATCTTGCGTAGAAAACAATTAAAGTATATAAAGCACATTATTAAAATATGTAAAATTTATAATTTAATTATAAGATTGCATGGCTTTATGATCTAATAGTTCTGCTGTATTTTGCATATTAGTGAACAATTGCTTTCTTAAAGCACACAGTAGAATCATTTACTTGATGCTGGAGAATAAGTTAATTATGGATTCCCAGTATATGACTAATGGATTTAATAATCACTTTACTGTAGAATTAACTTATACTTCCCTGTGCTTATAGCACTAATGATGATATTCATAAAAGTTATATTTTTTTAAAATGTAAGATTGGCACAAAAAGGGAAACCAGCGTATAACTTGGCTGTAGATCGAGCAGTTCTAAATAGGTAGTTCTGAGGCGTCAAGGCCCCCTCCTCGCCCTGACATAAATCATTCCTGTCCTCTTTACCCCTCACCCCCGCCACCAACTCTGCCTCCATTGGCTTTATTAAGGGAATTTATTTTATTTAAGGGAAGACGAAATGCTTGCCAGATGCAGTCAGTGAAACTCCTGGGTGTTTTTGCAACCTCGGTTGTGAGTTGCAATGTGGATTTTTTTTTCCCTTCCATCCTCTGTATGGCACACTAAGGAGACCCAAAGATGCCAAGAGCACATTGGGTTGACCCAGGCCCTCTCTTTGTCCTAGCTTTATTGGTTGAAGTCACTCAGCCTTGACCTTCACCCAGAACAAATTACTCTAGGAAAAAAGAGAGCAGGAGTGGGCTTTGTTTAAGGGAGAAAGTCCCTACTCTGTCTTTCCTATCTTTTATCCTTTGTTAGCATTACTGTGAGCACCCCCGGTGCCATCATCACCCTCAGGACCACCCTTACCACCACCATCATAGTGCCATCACGATCGTCTGATTACTCTCCCTCACAGAACTTAGCTGATTTAATTCCTAGCTCTGCCAGCTTACTCGCGGGGTGGCCTTAGGTGTGTCATTGAACCTCTCCAACCCATTTCCATACTTCTAAAATAAGAAATCTGATTCCTCCACGCCCCATCTCAGCTCTGGATAGAAGTGTCCACTGTGAAGTTCTCATTGCAGGCAGTGTATTGCTAAGATGCTTTCTCCTATCCCAGCAATAGATGAGCCTCACAGTTCCTCCATATAATATCCTACTGTCCCTGGCATTTACATTCCCTTCAGATTTTAAAAATCCTGAAAGCAATGTAATTAAGGCTTGTGTTTTGTTTTATTGCACAGGACAGTTCACAAAGCACATACTTGCTAAACACAAGCTGATAGGTTGATTGAAAAGTGTAGATTCCTAATTTTACAGCAGAAGTGTTTGTTCTTGCTGTGGGATGGCTCAGGGTCAGATGGGCTTTAGCCAGGAGCTTGCTGGAAATGCACAATCGACGCTTACCTGAGCCAGGATGGGCCTTGACAGTGGCTCTTTGGGTGATGTGCATGCATGCAGTGTCTTACCTGGTGGTAGGCTATTAATAAAAAAAAAAAAAAGCTAAAGGTTACAGGTGAAGAGAAAAGGGCATGAAGCTGTGTTGTCATGGTAAAAGCTAAGGCGGTATCTGGGACACTTGGTTTGAAACTAAGAAAAATCAAGCTATGCTCATACAGTTTTGTAATGGAGAAAACAAATGCTTAAAACCAGCAATTTCTAGTGCCAAGAAAGAATATTACTATTATGCTTTTCTCTTGAAATACCAAGACTCACCACCTCCCATTTGTCTCCACTTTTCTCCACTCCAGCCCCATATTCCCTTTGTCTCTCCAGCCTGTCCCACCAGCAGAAAGCAAACTAAATGCATTTAGCGTTGCCTGACTTTCACTGCTCCTCTGACTTCTAGGTGTCTTTTGGTTTTCAAATGTGAAATAATACCTAAAATGTCTTAGATTTATACACTCCATTATGCCTTACAAAAGATTGCATGCACTTATTTCATAAAGATGAATCATGCCCTGGGAAAGAGAGAGTGAAAGAATAGGCAAAGGAGATGGACTCCGCAGTGAGGCTCACCTGGGCACAAATCTTGGCTCTGCTAAGATTTCAACCACGGGCAAATTATTATTTAGCCTCTCTGCTTGTATTTCCTCATTTGTCAAATGAGGCCTTTAAACAGCTACATCATAAGGCAGCTATTGGGGTAGGGCTGGAGCTGTGAGGCTTTGAAGGAAGCTGACTAGCCAGGGCTTGGATGTTGGTGAGTGTCCTCAACTGCTCCCATCCTAATTCATTCTGCACCCCATTGTGTTGTAGCTGTTCTTCTCCAGGCTGGCAACGGTGGCAAGAGCAACCTCTTCCTTTCCTCCCTATCTCTGAACCTTTCAAATCCCTCTGCAAAACCTGCTACTTTTATGAAGTATGTGGTGGTATTTGATACCTAGATCCTGCGTGATCAAACAAGACATGATGCCAAATCTAAGAAAAATGACACTCACCCTCTGAAGAAAACCAAAGTCAATTCCCCTCCCTCCCGCTTCCTGAGCGTCCCTCTTTTTCTCTCTATTATCTTACCTCATCTATCACACTTAGGCAGAAATCCATACGTCTAGCTTAAATCACTGTTTCTCAGGCAACAGCTAGGCCACTTAGCAAGAGTCTAAAGCAAGCCAATATAATATTCTCAGAGTAATATTCAGCCAAAGGTTACTGGGCCAGAGTAACTTAATTATTCCAAGAGGACTCACTTTTACTATAATTATCGATTGCCATGAACTAATGAAAAAAAAAGATGCTATTTATTAAGTGTCTCTAACTCCCTTAGAAGCTTTTACATATGGATCTCATTTGATCTTCATCACAACTCTGCAATCGGTTTTCTAATTTAAAGGAAATTTCAAGATCAGGTTGGTGAGATTACCTGAGGTCACCTGCTGGGGCCGTCAGAGTCACGCTTCAAACAAAGCCAGAAATGGTTGTGTTTTCTTGCTATTACCTGCAGTGTAAAATTTATGTTGAGCCAGGTGATGTGTGTGCTCTCTGAAGGTTGTAGGTTCCAGATAGGTCAGTGTTTCCACAGAAGGAGCCCTCACTTTGCTACTCAGGGGATGAAACTTGACCACCTGCCTCCCGGGATTCTAGAAAGAAAACGAGGCTGAGTTGGCCCTGGTTAGGACCCTCAAACTTTTGATATATTCTGCTGAAAAGGCACATTATCATGAAACACCTCCAACTTTTTGTTTTTCTTCCTTTTCATCTCAGGATGTGCTACCTGCAAAGGGCTCTTATTTGTCTGTATTTTTGTTTTCAAAACATCTTATTCATCTCATATCATAATCCTATCTCCAGATAGTCACATCGTTTTCTAGTCTTTTTATTCAGGTAAAATAATGAATCTAAACATTTGATTTATTTCTCTGTCCCTTTAACAAATTGTGTGTGTGTGTGTGTGTGTGTGTGTGTGTGTTTATTCATCTACCTAGTAGCTTTTAGATGTCTATGGTACCAATGTGGCTGGCCTCATGGCTTACCCCTCCCAAGATCTCTGCATCTGTGTGTCCCCATCCCTCCTTCTCAGTTGCTGCTTGGTTTGTTGTTGCTTCCCCGCTTCCTGCGCTGCGTGAGTTCTCCCATTTGCGATGGAAAGGAACTGTCACCTCTTCTCTTTGTCCTGGTTAGTTTTCATAACCTTCAGTGTCATTTTCATGGGGTTTGAGGAGAGGACAGGAAGGCATGTGAGAACTCTTTTTGCCAAAATCCTTATCTTTTATTGTTTAGCAGTTCACTTAGCACCATAGCGTGTTCAATAAAGTCCCAGGTCCTCAGACTGAACAGAGGCCAATTAGGCAGGACCATAGATAGATTCTGGTATTTCATAAGATATATTTTATATGCTAGTCTTTTGGCTAAGACAGAGGGAAGGAGGGAGGGAAGGAGGAAAAATGGAAATTCATTCCCTAAGATAATTTTTTTAATCATATATTATAATAAACTTTATACTTTAAGTAATTTTTCTTCATTAATATGTCCGAGGCTTCACTATTAGGTGGTAAAGCAATTCTGTTCTCATACAATAACTGTCTTGGGATTTGGCTTCCAAAGCCACCCAGGAGGCAAAATTCACAATTGCACTGTCAAGAGCATAGTCTGTTTTAGACCCAAAAGCTGTCCCTATGAAATTTGCCTCTTAGAAGAGTGTTGGTAAATTTTTTAAGTATCCAGTTTCTCTTCCCGAGACTTGGAATCTGATGCCAACATTGGCTTCAGTGCAACTGTGTCAGATCTATAAACGCGTTAGAGGGAAAGGGGGCGGCAGAAGAGCGCGCATGGGCGTCTTTTTTCTCTGAGAAGCGGAGATTCAGGGCTGTCATCGGTTGCCTTGGAAAAGAAGGCCCTGACAAGGCAGTGGAGTTCAAAGCCGGGTGATGAGCTTTGTGAAGTCTCTGCTCATCTGAGACTGGCTGAGATTATTTCTGGTGGGGGCGGGGTGATGACTTGTAAAGTATGATTTAGAATTCTTTTCTGACCTTCAAACTCTCTGTCTGAAGTGTGATCAGGAAACATCTGTGTCCATCCTACCCCCACCAAAACAGCAGCAGCAGCAGCAGCAGCAGCAGCAGCAGCAGCAGCAGCAGCGATAACAATACAAAAACCTGTGAGAACGTCTGTGCGATTAAGGAGGCAGGCGTTCAGGTGAGCACTATCAGTAGCATGAAACACAGAGACTCTGGGAGTCAACTACACACAGGACCCTCGTCATTAAACACAAATACAGAGATCTTTCCTATGCTCCTAACATCGACCATGAGTGTTGGAGAGATAAAAGCCCACTGCCAGCTGGGCCGTGGTGACATGCACCTTTAGTTCCAGCACTCGAGAGGCAGAGGCAGGTGGATCTCTGTGAGTTTGAGGCCAGCCTGGTCTACAGAGTGAGTTCCAGGACAGCCAGGACTGTTACACAGAAAAACCCTGCCTCGACTAAAACCAACAACAACAAAAAACAAACAACAAAAAAAAACAGAAGACATAGTACATAATTAAATGGGTAAAAGCTGGCTTTGGTGCCGATAGTTGGAAATGGATATCCTTTGAAATAAGCACGTGTGTGTAGGTTGTAACTACTCATTGCTTGACAACATACAGAGGGGAATCCCACGTCAGATAGTGAGTAGAACAGAGATCATACATCAATGAGAAATCATTTACACTAATTTGTGTCCACTAAAAAGTCTTAAGGAGACCAAACAAAGCTCTCCATAAGGCCAGATTTTTCTTAAAAGGATAAAGAAAGCAAAGCAAACATAAACTTTGAAACTCATCAGGAAGGATGAAGAAAAACAAAGCTACGAGAGCAGCAAATTTCACAGAGAGGCTTTTACAGCCCTGTTAGAATATAATTCATTCTTCAGAACCCAGGCGCTCCAATCTGCTTCAGGTTCTCCAGGGTCCTAGCACCACTTACCCTGTGCCGTTCTAGAGAGCTCATCAAATACTTCAGCATGGAGTTCTGGAGACAACTGGTAACAAAATGGGCCAAGGTCTACACCTAGGTTCCATGGATTATTTCTCTCTCTCTCTCTCTCTCTCTCTCTCTCTCTCTCTCTCTCTTTTGAGACAGAGTTTCTCTTTGTAGCCTTGGCAGTATGGAACTCACCCTGTAGACCAGACTTGCCTGGAATTCACAGAGATCCTCCTGTTGCTGCCTCCCCAGGGCTGGGATTAAAGGTCTGCAGGAACACTGGGCAACATAATAAACAGGTTTTACAGAAACAAAGGCAACTGCTGTGACTTCACAGTCCATTATCCCTTTCTTATCTCACCCTCAGGCCACTAGGCTCTCTCAAAGCATTCCAGAGCAAAAGGCCAACAACAGTCCTTAAGGGACGGCAGGCTCCATTTTGTCTCTTTAGTCATCACAGGAGACCTTCGTAAATATTACTCAGATCTGAGCACTCTAATGACTAGGATGGGCTAGAGCAGCTCATTTCTGAGCAGGCAAAATCCCAGTGCCCTCAGGTTAGGGCTGGCCATCAGGTTCCCACACTCTAACAAGCACGTGTCTTATGACATGGTCATTTCACTTCCTTTTCAAAAGCTGGCTTCATGTGCCATTCCCCCTCCCTACATTTCTTTCTGATAAGGGAACATTCAAAGTTACAAAAAGCAGATTCTCTCAGAATGAAATAAGACTTCATCAGCCACCTTTCCTGAGCAGTAAGACCAGCCCATCCTAATACAGCCTCAGGACACAGGACTTGCAGGGTATCTCAGAAGAGAATGTGCTAAAAATGAAAGCTTCCAGAGAATTACATGGTTTGCGTAGTTTGGGTGGGGAGAATGCTTTTGCTAGCGATCTACACGTTCAAAATAAAATCTTGAATTAGCCCTAACGTGTTATTGTGAATGTGTTCTGTTGAAAGAAACAAGCGTTGCATTGTCCAGAGGGACGGAACCACAGCGACACATGTGGTTCCATGGCCCCTGACAACAGTGGCATGTTTGTCACTGATGACTGCTCAGGAGGCTACATTGTCCTTGCAGGATCCACTTTTTAATTAGTTAACTCGCTAGAGTTCACCCATGAAGCTCAGCAAGTCAGTTTGTGAAAACTGTCTACATTCTTCCTCTCCCTTGATCCATAACCTTTCCAGGTGACTTGTGAGTTCCTCAGACTAAGAAGGGTCTGAAAGACAGCATATATGTTAATATGTGTTTTATATAGATAGGGCGTTTACAAAGATACCAGCGATACCGATACAATTGGCAGAGAGAGTGCTGAATGACAGACACTACAAGGATCGGTCTTCCGAAGATGAAACTTAGGATCTCTGAGTGGTGGATTTATTTCTCCAAAAGATGCATTTGTCTATTGTCAAATGAATTAAGACCATGAGGAAAACTTGATATGAATTGAGAGAGACTTGAAAATCATCATACCACCGGGCAGTGGTGGCACACGCCTTTAATCCCAGCACTCGGGAGGCAGAGGCACGCGGATCTCTGTGAGTTCGAGGCCAGCCTGGTCTACAAGAGCTAGTTCCAGGACAGGAAGCAAAAAGCTACGGAGAAACCCTGTCTCGAAAATCCGAAAAAAAAAAAAGAAAGAAAGAAAAGAAAATCATCATCCAATGTAGTACGTGGGCTTGCTTGGCTCTCGATTCAAACAAACCAGGTAAATATGAACTAATTGGAGAAATTTGAGCACTGCCTAGTTATTAGATGATCTTGCAGAAAGCTTTAAGGCCTACAGCACAAGTACTATATATCTATATCTATCTATCTATAGTATAATATAATATATCATATATATGCCTTAGAAAATCCTTAACACTTAGGAACATACACCAAAGTCTTTTAAATGCCCAGGAATTGCTTGATGTTAAACAAACGGGATAAATTTGGATGTGTTATCTCTCAGTCACTAGGACAAAATACCTGAGGGAATAAAGAAGGAAAAGTTTATCTGGGCTCCCAGGCTAAGAGCTTTTGGTCCATGGCTGCTTTAGGCCTGTGAGGGCATAGTTCATCATGGAATGGGTACGGTCTTGAGGAAGCTGCTTACATGGAAGATGGAGGATAGAGCAATGGGGGAGAGATAGAGGGGGGGGTTCAGGGTCCTAGTATCCCCTTCAAGAGGAAGGTCTCATAGAACGGAAAGACTTTCAGTGAACTTCATTTAATAGTTTCATCCCCCACCCCAAGTCATGCTGATGATCAAACATTTAACACATGCTTAAATGGATATGTCCCAACTACATAGTCCCAAATAATCACAGAGAAACTTATAGTAATTATAAGCTGTTTGGCCTATAGTTCAGGCTTATTATTAACTAGCTCTTTTATCTAAATTAACCCATTTCTATTAATCTATGTATTGCTACATGGCTGTGTTTTTTTTCTGGTCTGCTGGCATATTGTTTCATGGGTGGTTGCTCTCATCTCTCTTGCTGCTTCTCATCCCAGTCCTCACTTTGATTGTTCTACCTAACCCTATCCTGCCTGGCTATTGGTCAAGCACTTTTATTATTAACCAATGGGAACAATACATATTTATAGTGTACAGAAGCATACCATTTTATTTCCACCTTTCTATCTAACCAAAAGAGAAAGTTTTGACTTTAACATATTAAACAACATATAACAAAACAGTTATCAAGTAAGAATTACAGTTACAATATCGTATCTGTTTGTATTTAACAAAATTAGAGAAAATATTCTACTATCTTATCTTGTTGAGTCTAAAGCTTTATATCTAATTTATCTTTTTATCATAACTAAGAAAAGCTATAGCTATGTAACCTTCAGTTACATTCAGTCCTGAGAAGGAAATAATATTACCTGAGTAAGAAGGGCATACAAGCAAGTGACTTCCAAAAATGTAAGAAATGACAGGAAACATCTGGATGCCTGGACAGTCACCCAAGTTTCCTCTGTAATGTTGAGGCATCCATCTTTGACCTATAGGCCTAGCATATCTGACAGAGTTTCCTGTGAATCAGGGAATTTTGAAGGACTGGTTTACCTTGTCTTGGCAAAGCTGGACAGTCGCCTTTCTTGGTGTCCTGCTGGTCTAGTCTGGGCAGCAACTGCCAGCAACTGAGGCAAGGGCAGGTTCCTTGTCCATGTGGCTTGCCTTTGCCATAAAGAGAACAAACTCCATATGCAGTTTCTATGATGCCTATCATCTTCTCTGGAGTACCAGAGCAAACATGTCTCACTGTCATGAAAGGTGTAAGTTATTGAAACATTTTAAATGCCATGTTCTATAGGTCTTTGAAATGCTTGAAGACCCATCTATCTGAAATATATCTTTGTATGTCTAGAAAACCTAACTAGCATGACTATAAGTTTGACTATTACAGATTACAGATGACTAATTATATTTTTGTAAATCTGTATTTCTTAATTATATATACATTTTTTTTTTACTTTTTTTTTTTTTGGTTTTTCGAGACAGGGTTTCTCTGTGGTTTTGGAGCCTGCCCTGGAACTAGCTCTTGTAGACCAGGCTGGTCTCGAACTCACAGAGATCCGCCTGCCTCTGCCTCCCAAGTGCTGGGATTAAAGGCATGCACCACCACCGCCCGGCTATATTTATATTTTTAATTGAGCTGTATAAACACAATATCTTAAGAGTAGAAATATGGGCTGGAGAGATGGCTCAGAGGTTAAGAGCATTGCTAGCTCTTCCAAAGGTCCTGAGTTCAATTCCCAGCAACCACATGGTGGCTCACAACCATCTGTAATGGTGTCTGATGCCCTCTTCTGGCCTGCAGGCGTACACACAGACAGAATATTGTATACATAATAAATAAATAAATATTTTAAAAAAGAGTAGAAATATATATACAGTATAACAAAATTAACCTTAAATTTATATTAATAAACTAAAATTTATACCAATGCAAAATACTTTGAGAAAATGGATGTTTTCTGGATTAAAGTAGATTCAATCAATAGTTTATCTTTTTCTCAATCATTTCTATGTCATATCCCCCTTTCTTCTTTTAGAAGGAGATTGACTATGACCAATAACAATTCATTACCCATCCCCCTTCAATGAAAACAAGCATTCATATTTTTGGAATTATATTTCATTCATATTTGGGCATAGTTCTCTAGACTAGTTGCAGATTGGTGGATGCTGGTAATCTTTGAGGGACCCTGAGAAAATAGAATTTTGGTTAAATCTTAGCTGTAGCAGTTTGTGAGGCTGCATTATCTCAGCCAGTTGTCTTGAAGCTTTTCTGGATGATAGATCAACTGGACCATCGCTCCCATAGGAGTTGTCTTTCCTTGATCAAGTCATATCAGACTGGAAGAATTTCATAACTTTTTATCTTCTGTGGAAACAAAAGCAGAACCTCTTTTTTGAAGCAACATATCCTTGGACCCAAATTTCAAAGTCAAGATTTTAAAAATATATAGGTTTGTTTAGCTTAGCAGCCCCAATAATCAAATGTCTCTCGGTGGTTATCTTATTAATAGAAAAAATGAAAACAAAGGAAACACAATAATATACATAATCCAGATTCTCTGTGTAGTTTCCATCTCTCTGTGGCTTATTACATATTTTTATTTCTCTGTTCCTTTACAGACTTTACTACTTTTAAATCATTTTTTTAAAATCTGTGACTGTTTCTACCCTTTCTCCTCTTTTTCCCAAGCCTACATACATTTGAAACATACTGTGACCCACTTAGAGGCTTTTTTGTCTGACTCTGTCTTTATTGTGTATTTCTAACCCTTTTTGTCTGTATGAGTAAAGCAAGTAAAGCTGTGATGTTCACAGCTCAAGTTCAAAGGCAGCAGCTGAGAGAGACTGTACCACAGCCTGTTTAAGAAGCTGCGGGAACCCTCCATGCAGTTTAGCTCAAGCTCCCATGCTCCAGCGAGGGGAAGCGTTTTTTTGTGTCATGGATTGTTTGAGAGACATGAACTATGAAGTTTCTCTTGACTTTGTTTCGGTATGAATAAAATTGTTCTTTTTAAAAGCTCTTTTAGGTCTATGTAGATCCACACGAAATGGTGGGTGCCATGTGTAAAGGAAGGTGGAGCTTTTGTGTCCCGACTGCATGGTCCCAAATAATCATACAGAAACTTACATTAACTACAAACTGTTTGGTCTATAGTTCAGTGGTGTGGGAGGTCCTTTTGTCTATGTGTTGCTTTTATTGGTTAATGAATAAAGAACTAGCTTGGCCTATAGCATGGAAGGAGGAAGGCAGAGTCAGAAAGAAGCCATGGAGCCTCCAGAGACAGACACACTGAAACTTTGTTGATAGGCCACGACCTTGTGGTGATAGACAGATTAATAGAAATGGGTTTAATATGTAAGTGTTAGCCAATAAGAAGCTAGAGCTAATGGTCCAAGCAGTGATTTAACTAATACAGTTTCTATGTGATTATTTAGGGTCTAAGCTAGCTGGGCAGCCAGGAAAAACAAGCGCCCTCCTCCTATAGTTCAGGCTTATTACTAACTAGCTCTTGCACCTAAATTAACCCATTTATATTAATCTATGTATTGCCCCATAGCCATGGCTTTTACCGGATTGCTGGCCTGTTGTTTCATGGGCAACTGTTCATTTCTCTCTCTCTCTCTCTCTCTCTCTTCTCTCTCTCTCTCTCTCTCTCTCTCTCTCTCTCTCTCTCTCTCTCCCTCTCTCTTTGTTCCATCCCTCCTCATATGAGTCCTCAGTTTGATTGTTCTGCCTAACCCTATACTTCCTGGCTATTGCTCAAATAGCTTTTATTATTAACCAATGGAAACAATACATAGTTAAAGTGTACAGAAGCAACTCATAGCACACATGGACCTTTGGGTGTATTTATCCAAATAGCTCCTCAATATGTAACCAATTTCCAATTTTATTGTCAAGTCATTTCCTATATGGACATCTCATCCTCCTTGGATCCTGAAACCCACACAAGCACCTGCCTGCATGCTTCAGTCTCTGAAACCCTAAGACCAGGTAGCTTCTTTTCATTCTATCATAGATGCTCTTCTCACACTTATTGGGCATCAGAATTCTAGTATACATTTTTATCCAAGTTCCTGGGCTCTGCAGGCACACTGGGTTTATACCTTAACAAGAATACCAACTAAATAGGTCAAAGCACTCATAGATACTCTCCTCCCTCACTCAGCCTTTGACACCCCAAAAAGACTACTCTCATGTGTAGGTATATTCCTTGCTCTGTTGAAACCTTTTTAAAAAATGTTTGTGACCCAGTTCACATAAATAGACATCTCTTCCATGATTGATTGGTCCACAAGCTAAGCTTTTGCTACCACTGGTGTGGGCCTTGCTTCCTCCTATCTTGGGGCTTCAGAAGTAGCCCGAGTTAGGTGTCTATAACCCAACAACTTTACCACCAATCATGTCCTTGGTGAACAAGAAACTGTATGCTCAACCCATGTATAAGCCTAACTTGGGTGAGCCTTTATAGAAGGTTTTTCAGTCAGGCAGTCCATCTTGTGAGGGGAAAACTGGGAGAAAGAAGAAAAGAGATAGAAATGCTGAGGATTTGGCTTTCTTGGGCTCTGTCTTAGTTAAGGTTTCTATTGCTGTGAAGAGACACTATGACCACAGCAACTGTTATAAAGGAAACCATTTAACTGGGGTGGCTTACAGTTCAGAAATTTAGTCTTTATCATCATGGTGAAATGTGGTGGTGTGCAGGCAGGCATGGTACTGGAGCTGAAAGCCCTACATCTTCACCTGCAGGCAATAGGAAGTATTCTGAACTAGGAATAGATTGAACATAGGATACCTTAAAGCTCATGCCATAGTGACACACTACTTTCAACAAGGTCACACTTCCTAGTGGTGTCATTCCTTATGATCTTACGGCGGTGATTTCATTCAAACTACCATAGGCACCTTTATTTTTCCTTATCATAAGACTTTCCTGGTTAGCTGGGTGTTCTCACAGTAGATCTGAGACATCACTGCACTGGTGGAAAGTGTTGGTCTTCATTTCTAAGAAATGGTATATTTTTGCCCATTCAAGGACTATTACTATGCAAAGTAATATATTTTATATAATATATAAGAATATACCTACTACTATTAGGTATGTAGTTTAACATAATTAAATGTATGTTTTATTTCAAATTAATTTTACATTAAAACAATTATTGTTGTTATATATTGATATAATCTAAATTAACTTCATAACCTTTTAAAATAAGGGACTTGTAGACTGGTGTGTCTATTCCTGGGAGGAAACATTTGTGCATAAAATAGGCTTTTGATATCATAGCTTTTTCTCTAAACTACTTTATCCTTGAATTTATACATTTTATGTACTCCATTTTACTTTCAAGACACATTAGTTTTTAAAGGTGTGTGTGCATGAGTGTGTATGTGTGCACAATGGTCAAAACCATTGTGTAATGACAATAAGGGGTTTTGTTTAGCTTTTCTGATTGGCCTTTCCCCCAGTTTCACAGAGTTCCCATCTTTAATAAGAATATGAATGAGACATAATCAGATCACATGGGAATTTTTCATTACAATATGCATTTTTCTCATTATAAAAATGAATGACACTGTGCAGGCTCCATCACTTAGCTGGTTAAATTGCCTGTCATGTAAAAATGAATGACACACATTTACTGACTTTTGTTTTCTGCTGTACTAGGAATTGCACCTAGGGCCTTGTGTGCAATAGGCAAATGCTGTGTGTTAAATCCCCCTCCCCTCTTTTTGATTTTGACACGTGTATCACTATGTTATCAGGTGTTGAGTTATAGTTATGAGAAAAGTAATTAATACATGCAGTCAGCATGCAAAACTATCCACATTTTTGATTCTACAGTTTCTTTTCCCAAACACTGTCCTCTACTGCTTCAATTCATGTCATCATTTACAGCAATTTAATAGTGCTTATAAAGTCTTTGTATTGCAGACTTGTCTTTTTTTTTTTTTTTCCTCCCGAGTGCTGGGATTAAAGGCGTGCGCCACCACTGCCCGGCCAGACTTGTCATCTTGATCTCAGAAATAACAGATCAGAATTTAGAGACACTGGGTGGATTTCCTAAGGGGTCAGAAGTATGCTACTCTGACAAAGTATGTTCCCTGACAGAGCATCAAGATCTAAAACCCACCTGGAAGGCTAGCTTACATAACGAAAGATAATTCTGTAATTACTAAGGGTTTTAATGTTTCTCCTTTAATTGGATTTTGTGGTAGAAATGAATTATCTGACATCCTGGAACATCTTCTGTGCTAATGTTAATGGTTTTAGTGACATAATTCTACCCTAAATTTTGTGCCCGACAAAAGACATTGAGGGTAAATGTGTATTTTGTTGACTGACAATCATAGAAAGGAGAGTTCATTGAAATCTTAAGCAGTCTCATATTTAAAGGTAAAAAAATAATTTAGTTTCTGTCACTAGACTTTCTGGTGAACTCACAAGAGAGCCAGCATTCTCTGCCATTTGTTTTACAAGCCTATATTTATGTCATTTCTCCTCTGGAGATGAGAAAAAAAAAAAAAACAGGAAATACCCCAAACTCACATAATCATTTCTCCTTCCAGAGCCTAAAACTGGAGCTGGCAGGCATGACTTTAAACAATAGTTTTCAAAGGTGTTTGGGATCAACAAGTCAGGCAAAGGCAATAGATAATTAGAATGAGATATTGTATAGCATACGTGTTAGGAAGGTAAGAAAAAAACATTGCTGTCTGGGATACAGAGCTAAGTTTTAGAATGGGGGACTCACAGCTAAGGTTGGTATCAAAAAACCTCAGATATGGATGTGGAACTTAGGAAACAGAAGTAAGAGACTTGGAGAAACAAGGATGAAAACTAGAAAAAGAAAGAGGAGTTTCTAGGAAGCTCATACACTGAGTTCTGAGCAGAAACTCTGAAACCTGCTTCAAAAGAAAAATAGGGCAAAAAGTGACTGCTGAGAAGTTGTCCTCTGACCTACAGACACAGACACACACACAGACACACACACACACACAGACACACACAGACACAGACACACACCATGGCATGTGCATGTTCTCATTGCCACAAATAAGTCTTTTTAAAAAAACAACAGAATGATAAGCGTACCAAAAAATTTCAAGGTTTAGAAGTGGAGTAGCAGGTATGAGGATTCATGGACCACAGAAAAACTATGAAAACCCAGAATCAAGAGTGGATGTCGCAACAGTCTAGTAACGATGGTATGCCTTGGATTAGATCTGTCACTGAAAACAATTCCAGATATGGGAAAGTTATGCATTAGGACAAATTGTGCATATTTTGTTTTATATGCTAAATAGACAAATATGCACATATATTTACCAATTATAACACATCTACATGTACACATACTATACCAGATTATATTTACCTACTTAAGACACTAGGGAACCACCAATGAAAACAGCGTTTATTTGGCCACAATCCTGGAGAGAATAAATGCATCGTTCTTGTCTCCCCCCTGAGCATTATCTAAGTGGCAGCAAGAAGCAACAGAGGCAAATAGCAGGCAGCCGTGCCAATACACTAATGGTAGATAGATGTTGGAGCTGGGGAACAAAGGCCTCTGGGATTTGAGGCACAAAATTCTAGAGAGAAGAAAAGTGAACTTCAAAATCTGTTTACAAAGTCCCTGCCAATCATCAGTTAACTCCTAAGACACACAAACAAAGATAGAGACTTTAGGAAAGCCACCGTAGCTGTAGTACCTGAAGAATGGAGGGAAGCTTTTAGTGGCTGCACAATGCCGTTTTCTAAAAAGTGGAAGGAAGCTTTTAGCAGCTGCACAATGCTATTTCCTAAAGCATGGAAGGAAGCTTTTAGCAATTGCTTAGTGCTGGGAGATTGATCATGTCCAGGCTCTTCAAGGTAAACAGCCCAGAACATTAGCTATAAGACCTGGCAAAGATCATAACCTAGGGATAAGGACAAGGGGAAGCAACCCAGGCTCAGAATGCCTAAAAGCAAGCATTACTAGGGTGGAAGTGAGATACTCTTGCCTAGTAACATAAAAATGGAGAATGCAGCCGGGCGGTGGTGGTGCACGCCTCTAATTCCAGCACCTGGGAGGCAGAGGCAGGCGGATCTCTGTGAGTTCGAGACCAGCCTAGTCTACAGAGCGAGTTTCAGGACAGTCTCCAAAGCTACAGAGAAACCCTGCCTTGAAAAACCAAAAAGAGAGAGAGACAGAGAAGGGGGGGGGGCGAGAGAGAGAGAGAGAGAGAGAGAGAGAGAGAGAGAGAGAGAGAGAGTGCTGATAGAGCTAAATCCTCTATAGTTTTTTTTTATACTATATGAATTAAGCAAAATGTCAAGAAATTAGGTTAGGGGAATAGCTAACACACAGAACCGGTTTGCATAAATTTGCATAAAAACTTTAAATATGATCAAAATATTAAGAAAATAGAGGGTGGTGGTGTGCAATACTTTAATCCCAGCACTCAGAAGGCAGAGTTAGGGGGATCTCTGTGAGTTCAAGGCCAGTCTGGCCTACAGAGCAAGTTCCAGGACAGTCAGAGCTACACAGAGAAACCATGTCTCTGAAAAAAAAAATAATAATCAAAATAAAATAGAGAAAAGCAAAAGGATTTGATCAGAGCCTTCGAACTTATTTAAGTAAACCCAAAGGAAAGCTTTGGGTTTGAAAGTGTGACCAGTGATGGAGGTAAAGGGTCACACACCAGTCTCTGTGCAGCGGGATCGAGTCTCTACCCATGGGCAGCAGATCAGTAGAAAACATTCAACTTTAAGCTAGTGTGTTAAGTTGGGAGCGTAGCCCCCAGCCTCCAGGCCCGAGAGTGGTATTAGTCTGGACTCCAAATCCCAGGATACCACGTCCTGACCGGGGTCAGGACCACTCCCACAGAGTATTTAAGTGAACTCCCAAAAGAGGATCACATGGTCCCCTTTCCTTCCTCCTGGTTGTCACATTCAAGGTCTCCTGGTTCCCTCTTGGGCCACCCGAGAGCACAGAACTCCCATTAAACCTGGATATTTCTTAATTTGGCTTGTTTTGATTTGCCTTGATTGGGAATTTGCGTCGGCAGAGAGCTTGCGTTAGGAAAAATTTCTAACATCGTGTGTGTACACACACACACACACACACACACACACAAGAAATACAGACAAGAGTGCAAGAAACATGAATGATACATCAAAAAGTTTTAACAGACATGGGCTTGAACTTACATAATGCAAGAAAGGAGGACAGAACAGTATTTAAATACTGGTCAATGTTTTTCTTTTCTTTTCTTTTCCATCCTTCCTTCCTTCCTTCCTTCCTTCCTTCCTTCCTTCCTTCCTTCCCTCCCTCCCTCCCTCCTTTCCTCCCTCCCTCCCTCCTTTCTTTTCTTTCTTTTTTCTTCTTTTTCTTTCTTGAGACAGGGTTTCTCTGTAGCTTTTGAGCCTGTCCTGGAACTTGCTCTGTAGATCAGGCTGGCCTCAAACTCAGAGATCTGCCTACCTCTGCTTCTTAAGTGCTGAGATTAAAGACAAGCACCACCACCTCCTGGCATTTGTCCATATTTTTCAGAAGCTGATGAAAAATGTCAGATCACATGAGAAAAACTATGAAATTTAAGCAGAATGAATATAACACATAGACTTAGTGACAAACTCAAACTGGTTGAGAGCAAAGAGAAGGAAAAAAAAACCTTTAAGTATTAGAGCATATTATCTTCAAAGGTGCAATAATAAGATTGATGACTTACTTCTGCATTGGAATAATGACAACCAGAAGACAATGGAAGGTCATTTTTAAAATGTTAAAAGCTTAAAAAAAATTAACAGACTAATATGGAATTCTATACCCAGCAAAACTACCTTTAAAATTGATGGGATAAAAATGCTTTCAAATTAACAAAAAGTGAGAGAATTTGTTGTCAGTATACCTAAACTGTAAGAAATATTAAAGGAAAATTTCCTCTTACATACAAAAGACAAGGCCCCCCAAACGGAAGTGTTGAACTCTGGAGAAATGAAGAGTGACCAAGAATGAGTGGCTCTGATCCTATCTCTAATACCCCCATCCCAGTGGGATAATTTGATGTAAAATATAAGTTCATATAAAATTGTAGACGAGGCACAGGCAAGTTAGAATTTTACATTAATCCCACATGTACACTGTTAGTTTAACTCAATAAAGTCTAAAAAATTTAAAAGAAAAAATGAGAGCTGGGCATTGAGGGCAGAAGTTAAGGCAGCAGTTGCTTATAGGGGTCAACGGCTGTCAGGGTATTAGAGGACAAGAATATTTGTGGAGATGTGGAACTAGGGACCCACGGATGATATATTTTTACAGTCCTGTCAGGCATCAAGATGGGCTGTGGCAGATTCAAGATGTACTTATTATTATATGTATGCAAGTGGTGCAGAAATCTCTTAAAGCATTTGGATCGCCACAAGCTGGAGCTGCAGGCAGAGTTGTGAGCTTGTGGGTGCTCTCCACTGCTGAGCGGTCGCTTGGGCCTGGCTATGGTAGATTTAAGGGTTAGCCAAAACAAGTATGGCGATGCAGATGGCTGCAAGTTCGAAGCCAGCCTGGTCCACGATAGTTACAGACCGGGCAGGTGAAGCTGTGTGTTCAAAAGAAAAAAAAATATATGGTGGTTGCCATGGCAGGCAGTTGGGTCGTGGTGGTGGGCTAAAGGGCAGAGGTCAGAGGCTCAGACCTGAGGAAGCAGCGGTTGCAACAGGAGCGCACCGGCGGTTGGGCGTGGGCGCCCGAGGACACGCCCCCTCCGCCCCGCCAGCCCCGCCCACTGCGCTCGGGGCTCTGAGCGGAGCGCGCCGACCACAGGGAGCGAGCAGCGTGGGGGATCCCGCGGCGGTCGGGCTCGCGCGGCGCCCTCGCTCCCCCTCCCCTCGGCCCTAGGGCCGCGCGGCCCGCGCCGCTCCGAGAAGATGGCGCTGCACTTTCAGGTCAGTGCGCCGGGCTGCGGGCCTGGAGCTCCGGCGGTGGCGGGCGGCGGGGGGTCCCAGGCCGCGACCCCGAGCGAGCACAGCCCCTTGCCCGGGGACGGCGAGTCGGCGGCGGGCTTTGCGCTCGCCCACCCGAGTCCGCCCTCGTCGGCGTGGGCTGCAGCGACGTCCGGGCAGGTGGGAGCCGGTGCGGAGGAGCCGCCTGGCAGCCCTCACGCCCAGCCCGCGGTCCGCGCCCTCCCGGGGAGCCTGGGCTCGGAGGCCGGGGCGGCGGGAGCGCGGGAGCGCGGCTAGAGGACTGTCATTGGCCCGAGGCGGGCGGGCGGGTCGAGGCCCGGCGCGTCTGGGAGCGCGCAGCCTCATTGGAGGAGCCTCGGGGCAGGGCGCGGGCTGCGCTGGAGGGGTGCGTCTGCCTGGTGGCTCCGGCGCTCAGCGGGTCTTCGTCCCACCGGCGTCTACGGAGCCTCCCGACTGGTGTCTGTACGGTGGCGGAACGTTCTGGGGCTGCAGGGCGACGTCAGCTACCACCCTTATCCTTTTAGAGCGCGCAGTAATTACTGCACACGTGAAAACTGTTATGGTAGAATTAGTCACAGGATATCGCGGGAGCACCGAAAGCGGGCAGGCGATCGCGTCTGCAGAGTGGAGCCTCCACTTGTTACTTGGTTCCTACCGCTGGTACATATGCCTCTGAGCAAACTCCAAGGAACGCGGGGATTGTCGGAACTGTAGATGACCAGACAAATAGGAAAGGAAGACCACAGAGGCTGAAAGACGGTGTGGGCAAAGCAAAGGATTGTGGAAGACCTTGACATCCTCTGAAAACCTGCCTGTTCCTGGATCCTAAGACTAATTGGAAAAGAAAGAGCTCAGGGGAGGTGTCGCCTGGCAGATGACCTTAGAGAAGTAGGGAGAGTCTTGGTGGCAATGTGTCTGAGTGTCACATTCCCCTTGTAGACAGATCCTCTGCTTTATTGCTTCTTCTAAGGGGTGTTTCCAAGCCGGAAATAGACCCACATTCTATGTTTTGACTTACCCTGTTTGTTTGTTTGTTTGTTTAAGTGTCCCAGGTCAGAATTGCATATTTATTGTTACTTTAGTAAATACGCCCTGTGGGAATTTTTTACAGGGAGAACTTACTGTGAATCATAAGTAGATTATCAGATGTACATAGGGCAGGTATGTCTTGAGTAAATTAGAAGGTATGGAAGAACTTTGGAACTTAGTTGGACTTGGAAAGATGGTGCCTGGTAAATTGCCAGGTCCTGGAAACCTTCATACCCAAGGGCAATATTAGAAAAAGTTAGATGTTGATGCCCAAACTGATCATATCATTCCCAGAAATATTCATTAAAGTAACATTTTTTAGGGCATTGCTTCAGTGTCTTTTTCACACTTGGTAATTGACATAAATGTCCCCAGGGCAATGCTGCCTGTGTGGACTGACTGGCCATACTGTGCTTTTTACCTTTGAATCCATGTCCTGACTTTCTGGAAACCAGTCAGTTCGGAGCCAGTGAGTTAGGGTGTATTCTTGGTCTCCAAAGAAGATATGAATCTGGGTTGTCTTTGAGGAGGAGGTCCAGGTTGGGGAGCACAACGAGGGACAACAGAATCGGGAATAAGTAGCCTAGCTATGATATGGCGAAAGCTTAGTGGACTTGAGTGGTTTGCTCTCTGAATGGTTCTGGAATCAGAGATCAGTAGCTAGTCTTCTAATCCCTACTTTGGCTGGGGATTGACTCTAGATGTGAGTGAGAGATGCACAGTGTTAGCTTGGTGAGCAGTGGTTTGGGAAAGGCGGTTGTTGTCTGAAGTGTGGCAGTCACTGGGACACTCCCTTTCTACTTTACCCTTCATGGTGGTTTCTGATATTTTCTCTGTAGTTTCAGCAGTGATACTAGGGGAAAGCAATGATCACTCAGTAAGGGAGTGTCAGATCCCAAAGCTTGTCTCTCATTGGACCAGTGTTTACTCTGACACATTCCTCTTATTCCTAAGCAGCCTCTGGAAAAGTCCAGGGCATTGGAAGCCATATTGGAACATTTCCTTAATTGCCCCAGTGTTTGAATATTAGTGGGATCTTCACAGAGAAGTGGTTGGTAGAGCTGGATGAGTAAAGGAAATTGCTGTGCACCTGGAGCTGGCCACAGTCCCTAAAAGTCCTCCTGCCACCAACAGCAAATTCAGGGATTTCCCACAGCCACCCAGAGGTCTGTCAGTTTCCCAGTAGGGCTCAGAGTTCATCAAAATGATCAATTATCAAAATTATTGAATTCATAATTGTGATTCTTTATAGGGAAAGAAGATTGGCTAAAGGGAGATACATAGAGGATAATCTGAAGATTCTAAAATACATCTTTTGTCCTCGGGATAGGATATTCTCCTGGCATCCATGTTGCATGTACCACTGTAAGGTGGGAAGGCTCACCTACTCTCTAGTACCCACAGTGTTTATTGAAGATTCATTACTTAGACATGACTGATAATTTTGAGTTCCACTGGTAACCTGTGATCCCAAATCATCATCCTAAGCCAAAACCCTGAACCTGTGACTAGGTATGGTCAGTGTTTGTACTAAAAATATAACTACTGTCAACTATGACAGATTATCTACCAGAAATTGAGGGCAAAGGCCAGATTGCTTTTTGGGCAAGACTTCTGTCTTAAGGTTTCTTTGGCTGTGAAGAGACACCATGACCATGGCAACTCTTACAAAGGGAAAAACATTTAATTGGGTGGCTCACAGTTTTAGATTTAGTCCATTACCATAGTGGGACATGGTGGTGTGCAGGCTGACACGGTGCTGGAGAAGAAGCTGAGTGTACTACATCTTGACTTGCAGGCAACAGGAAGTGGTCTGTGATACCGGGTGGTCTCTTGAGCATATATGAGACCCACAGTGACACACTTCCTCCAACAAGACTTTACCTGCTCCAACAAGGTCATACTTCCTAATAGTATTGCTCCTTTTGGAGGACATTTCCTTTCAAACCACAACAATCACTTTTTAAAAAATTTTTTTCTTCTGTCATATTTTTTTAATATTTATTTATTTATTAACTATATATACAATATTCTGTCTGTGTGTATGCCCGAAGGCCAGAAGAGGGCACCAGACCTCATTGCAGATGGTTGTGAGCCACCATGTGGTTGCTGGGAATTGAACTCAGGACCTTTGGAAGAGCAGGCAATGCTCTTAACTGTTGAGCCATCTCTCTAGCCTCTTCTTTCATATTCTAACTGCAGTTTCCCGTCTAACCTCTCCTCCCAGTCCCCTTCCACCTTACTTGCCCCCCCACCCCCATCCACTTGGCTTCCATTTTCCTTGTGAAAAGGGCAGGCTTCCCAGGGATATCATCCAAACATGGCTTATCAAGTTGCAATAAGACTAGGCATGTCTCCTCATTAAGGCTGGATGAGGCCACCCAGGAGGAGGAACAGGGTTCCAAAAGCAGCCTAAAGAATCAGAGACAGCCCCAGCCCCTACTCCCTCTGTTAGGAGTCCCCCAAGAACTCCAAGTTACACAACTATAAAATATATGCAGAGGGCCTAGATCAGTCCCATGCAGGCTCCCTGGCTATTGGTTCAGTCTCTATGAGCCCCGATTAGTTGATTTTGTGTGTGGGGTTTTTTTTTTTTTTTTTGGAGTGTGTGTGTGTGTAGTCCTTGACCATCTATAGTCCTTCCTTCCCATCTTCCACAGGATTCCCTGAGCTCCACCTATCTTTGGCTGTGGGTCTCTGCATCTGCTCCCATCAGTTGCTGGATGAAGCCTCTCTGATGATGAATATGCTAGACTCTGGTCTATGAGTAGTGCAGAATATCATTAGGAATCCTTTCATTGGTTCATTCCTAGGGCTTTGGGCTATCCATCCTCTGGGTCCCCAGACAGTGTTAGGTGTGGGCTCCCTTTTGTGGCATGGATCTTAAGCTGGACCAGTCTTTGGTTGACCACTTGCACAAGGTCTACACCACCTTCACCCCAGCACTCTTACAGGCAGAACAAATTGTAGGTGGAAGGTATCATGGCTGAGTTTGTGCTTCAGTCCCTCTACCTGAGGCCTTGCCTGGTTACAGAAGATGGCTGGTTCAGGCTCCATGTCCTGCATTACTAGGAATCTTAGCTGGTGTCACCCTTGTAGATTCCTGGGAGTTTACATTGCACTAGTGGCTACCTCACTCCGATTGCCAGAGGACCAAAGGAGAGGGAAAACAGAAGACAGCATGAAGCTTGTGAATCTAGGTCCTGGCCTGGAGCTCCAGCACCACTGGAAAGGGACACTTGGAGTAGAGATCTGCTGGAGACATGTTTAGTTTGGTTTCTGCTGGTTGGCTGTAATTTTTAGTACCTTCCTGGAAAGCGTGTGTGTGTGTGTGTGTGTAGGTTAAACGTAGGAATTAGACATTGGTGGCAGGTAGACAGTAACTGAAGAATGTCAGATGGCGAGGGAGGTGCCTGTTACATGTAGACTTGTCATTGACTTAGTTTTGCCTGTTTACTAAATGACTCTTGTGCAGCCTACATGCACGTGCCCTCTCAACTTCAGTTTTTCTGTCTGTGAGAGGCTATACTAAAATTAAGTAGTTAATAGGAATCTGTTTTTCAGAATTGGCTTAAGGAAAGATGAGAATACTCTGGTAAACTGTGAGGCACCTAAAGAACTATTTGGTTGTTGCAGAAGTACTGTAGTTTTGCATTGTGGAAATATGTCATTTGATATTCTTAACACATGTGGTTATGTTGTAAATCATTTTAATATGCATTTCTCACTGTATGTTTTTTGCTTGTGACATTACTGTTTATTTTTGATTTATATTATGGAAATGATGAAGACAAAAAACAAATTTGAGTGATTTTAAAAATTTTAGTTGTTTATTACTGTCTTAGGGTTGCTATTACTGTGAAGAGACACCATGACCATGGCAACTCCTACAAAGAGGGAACATTTAATTGGGCTAGCTTACAGTTCAGAGGTTTAGTTCATCGTTCTCACAGTAGAAAATGCTTACACGCAGGCAGACATGGTGCTAGAAAGGTAGCTGAGAATTCTACATCTTGATCAGCAGGCAAAAGGAAGTGAACTGAGACACTGGTATGACTTGAGCATATGAGACCTCAAAGCCCAACTCCACAGTGACATAATCCTCCAAAGAGGCCACATGTACTCCAGGAGTGCCACACCTTATAATATTGTCACTCCCTATGAACTTATGGGGGCACTTACATACAAACTACCACAATTACTGTGTGTGGGCTATGGCACATGTGAAGAGGGTAAACTACAGCTTTGTGGAGTAGATTCTCTTCCTTCATGAGTTCCGGCTACCTGCTAAGCCATCTTGTGAACGATTTTTTGTTTAAGTATAAAATGGATCAATGGCAGCAGAGACCATTTCAACAGAACATTTGGCTCACAAACTGCAGTGGTGGTTCAATATGGTTTGCAAAGGGATCAAGAGTCCTGAAGTTGAGGAGTAGTGTGGCTGGCCATCAGAAGTTGACAGTGATCCACGGAAAGCAGTCATTGAAGCTGAACCTCTTTCGACTGTAGGAGAAGCTGCCAGAGAAGTCAGTGCGGACCATTCATGGTCATTTGACATTTGAAGCAAATTGGAAAGGCAGAAAAATTTGGTAAATGGATTTTTCATGAGCTAGTTGAACATTTTTTTAGAAAAATGTTTTGAATTGGTGCATCTCTTTTTCTTCCCAACAATGATGAACCATTTCTTGATCAGACTGTGATGTGTGACAGAAAAATGAATTAAATATGACAATTGTTGATGACCAGCTCAGTGGTTAGACTGAGGAGAATCCAAAGTACTTTCCAGAACCAAACTTGCACCATAAGAAGGTCATAGTCACAGTTGGGTGTTCTGCTGCTTGTCTGGTCTATTACATGATGAATGAATTCTGATCAAACCATGATATCTGAGAAGTGTGCTCAGCAAGTCCATGACATGCGCACCAAAAGGCTGCAGCACCCACAGCTGCATTGCTTCTCCAGGACAAACCTGAACTGCATGCTGCACAGTTAGTGCTCCAATAGTTGAATTCATTGAGCTTTGTACTTCTGCCTCATCTACCATGTTCACCTGACCTCTTACCATCTGCCTACCACTTCTACAAGTACCTTGACAGTGTTTAACAATGAAAAAAAATCACTTCTATAACCCACAAAATGTGGTGTGTTAAACATTAAACCTTTCCAGACAAAGATTCTTGCTCTGGTAGGAAGGTATGACCCAGACACTGCTAACCAACCAGTCTTCTGACTAGCACGTGGTTTCCCAGAGAACCTGTCTACAGTCTTTTATCTTTCTCAGTAGACTGATAAATTTTCATCTTAGTTTCTATAAACTGGTGTCTGAGAATATAGTGAGAACGGCTCAGAAAGGCATGCTGTCTCAATTTACTGACATGTTTGGATTATTAAAGCTTCTAAGGTATAGTGTCAACATTAGAAACACGTAAATAATAAGTACAATAAGAACCGGATCTGGTAAACCTCTAAAGGTAACCAGCAAATATGAACATACCAGAATTTTTTTAAACTATTACAGTAACAGACAACTTGGTGTACCCTTCAAATCTTTTATAAAAGTTCAAACTTTCCCCTTTTAATTTTTTACTACTTTTCATTTGTTAATTTAAAATATTGGCCTAGAGAGGTGGCTCAGTGGTTAAGAGCACTGGCTGCTCTTCCAGAGGACTTAGGTTTGATTCCTAGCACTCAGAAAGATGACTAACTGTATTTCCAGTTCCAGGGGATCCAATGCCCTCTTCTGAAGGCAGTGCATGCATCTAATGTACAGATGTACATGCAAATAAAACACCCATATACATAACAATAAATGTTAAAAAACACTCAAAATAATTCTAAAAGTTTTTTAAAAAGTAATTTGAAACATCTTTGAAAAAGAGGTGATTGATAATGTCAACTGAACACTAACTATATACTATATACTATCTTTCTGCCTTGAAGTTTATTAAATCAGTACAGCAAGGCAAATACAATCCAGACCTTTTCACAATGTTTCTTAGTAGGCTTTTTTGGATAATTAGATATCATTGATTTGACTAATATTAACATTTATATATTTTTAAATATTGGTTTTCTAGATCCTTTGTAACAAATGCCACAAGTGGGGTGGCTTAAAACTCAAATTTATTTTCAGTTCTGAAGGCCGGAAGACTGGGGTAAATGAGGTTGGTTCTTCTGAAAGTTTCACCCTAGCTTCTCACTGCTTTTGGAAACTTTGGTACTTCCTGGCTTTAGATGTGACTTTCCAGTCTCTGCCTGTCTTCCTATGGCTCTCTCCTCTGTATCTCACTGCATCTGAAATCTCCTTCTCCCTTTCTTTTTCCAGAAAATTACTCCTTTTTAAAGAGAAAGAGTGGTGATAATGACCATTAAAAGTATGGCCAACTTCCATGTTCATGAGAGTTACCTTTGCAAGTAGTTTTATGAAGGTGCAAATGATATTTTTTTCATTTTCAATTGCAGAGAGGTTTTATTCCAAGTGTTCTGTTTTTCTCTATCCTCCAATGAGAACATGTTTACAATCTGAAAAGAAGGCAATATTTTACTGACTTAATGTTTCAATTTATCAGTTTAGGGAAGTGAACATTGGTACCTCCAAGAACGTTTGGTGTTTTGGGCTGTGTCTTACTTTCACAGTTCATGATGCTCTAAGAGTCCCAGGCAGACACTCACATGTCCCCACCTGTATTGGTGCCCTGATAGACAGAATGTCCTAGCTTCGTGATCAATCTTTATATTTCATACATTTCTGGGGAAAGTTCCGCTATACAGTAAAGGGGGCCAGGGCATCCCGTCTATGAGAGAAGACTTTTTTATTTTGTTTGGAAATTTCCTATGAAACCCAGGATGGCCTTGAATTCTCAGTCTTCCTGTGTCAGCCTCCTGAATTCTGGGATTATAGAAATGTACAACTGTGTCCTTCCATATAAGGATGCCAGTAATTGACTTTAGAGTTAGATTTAGTGCCCACTCCATATCTATGATGATTTCATCAAATTCCTTAACTAAAGGTTTATAAAGACCTTATTTCTAATGAAGATTTTCCTCATAGACTCTGAGGTTTAGGGATTAGACCTGTCTTTTAGGGGTATAGTTCTTTACCTTACAGTGGTATAAAGTGTGCAATGGTGCGTACACCTTGGCCTCTAACTCTAAGTGAAGTGATGAACATAGGGCAGTACTCCTGCCTCCTAGATGGTGGGAGTACAGGTATGTGCCACTGTGTTTGGTGGGGGTCCTTATTTTAATGAATCAATATGAAACTTTAGTTTTGGAAAATTCTCGAGTCTTGGCTACTGGGTTGTGGCACAGATAGGGAAGTGGGAAATGTGAAGGACCTACAAAGAGAGAAGTGGGAACAAGGATGGGAGCCATGGCATCTCCTTTTTAGTGCTGCTTGGGGATTTGAGGGGTGTGAAGCCTGCTGCAGCTGTAAGCTGGATATAAAAATTCATGCCAGAATCCGGGCTGAGGTGGAGCACGTCTTTAATCGCAGTACTCAGGAGGTAGAAGCAGTCAGATCTTTGTGCGTTTGAGACCAGCCTGGTCTACAAGAGCTAGTTCCAGGACAGCTAGGGCTGTTACACAGAGAAACTCTGTCTCAAAAAACAAAACAAATAAACAAAAAAATCAAACCAAAACAAAAAGAATTCAGGCCAGAACAAAATTGGCATTTCTTTTGGAATAACCCATTATGTTCATTTGGCTACCTGTTTTTGAAATCTCTGCCAATATTTTTTGTCAAGTATATAATTCAAGTCCCAAGTGAAATCTTTTGTTTTAGTGAACGGCTTTAACAAGATTCATTTAAACTGAATTCACTTGGTAGTTCACTGTTTCCCTGTATTCTATATCATCAGATGATACTGTGTTTGTAGACAGAATGGATTAGTCTTTGTGCTTATAAGATAAGAACCTGTGCAATAATTAGTTAGAATGTTGTTAGAAATATTGTAGGATCAAAAATTATGACCTGAAGCACTATGAGTTCAGAAGGTCCAAGTCAGCTTACATATAATTATCATTAATTCTTTTTTATAGGTTGCAGTAGGATTGGAAACAACAGAAGAGCGTAAATTGATCTGTGGGCAGCTTTTGTGTGCTCATTCTAGCCTCTAACTTCATTGGGCATCTCCTGGCTGTTTACTGGCCACTGTTGAATGCCTTGAAATGAGTACATTCATTTTATTTCAAGACCTTGTAAATGTTATTTCTTTGCCTCCACTACCTTCTAATCTTTTCTACGTCTGGTTTGCCCTTTAGGTTTGAGGCATTCTTGGTTTTGAACATTTTAGCATAGATGTCATTCTTCTTCAGGCATAACCTTGTGAGCTCCTTAAGGAGAGAATCTTCCCTATTAAGTTACATTGCATAACTCAATTTTTAAGTTAGTAATTTGGGAAATAGGAGATGTGCCTCTTTTTTACTATATCTAAGTGAGTCATTGCTGCACAATAACTATATATTGATTGAATGTATATAAGTATTATTTCTGCATCTCATTTTCTGTGTCTAATATATTTATTTATTTTTATTTAAGTCAAATGTCTTTTTTTCTCCCTCTGAAGAATTTGGCCGAATTGGAAGCATTGTGTACTCATCTCTACGTAGGGACTGATCTCACAGAAAGAATAGAGGCTGAGAAAGCACTCTTGGAACTGATTGACAGCCCAGAATGTCTCAGCAAGTGTCAACTTTTATTAGAACAAGGAACAGTAAGTATGTATTAAGTGATTAACCATGCAAGGCCAGTATTAACAGTAATAGCAAGCAGTGTTAGCAGTGATACTCGCAGCTTTTGCCAAATCTATTTATTATAATTCCCTGTCAGAGGGGTTAAGCAGGAAAGAATTAGAAAGCCCCGGAAAAGGCTACAAAGTAGAAACAAGAATGTGTTGGAATAGTTTCTTAGTTCTTGACCTGCTTTTATGTCACATTTTATATGCTTATTTTCATATTGCGAGGGAGTGAACAAGGACCTTTTACATGTTAAACAAGCTTTCTACTGCCAAGTTGATGGAGGAAGGCCATTGGCTAATAAAGAAACTGCCTTGGCCCATTTGATAGGCCAGCCTTTAGATGTTTAGAGTAAACAGAATGGAATGCTAGGAAGAAGGGAAGTGAGCTCAGATGGCATGCCTGCTCCTTTCCAGGGCAGATGCGATGAAGCTCCGACCCAGGATGGATGTAGGCTAGAATCTTCCCTGTAAGCTCACCTTGGGGTGCAACACACATTAATAGAAATGGGTAATCAAGATGTAAGAATTAGCCAGTAAGAAGCTAGAGCAAATGGGCCAGGCAGTGTTTAAATGAATACAATTTGTGTGTTGTTATTTCGGGGCATAAGCTAGCCAGGCAGCCGGGAGCTGGGTGGCAGGAATGCAGCCCGCAGCTCCTTCAACACCAAGTTACATCTCCAGTCCTAACAATTTATTTCAGAAATAACTTAAAAAATCCAAATGTTGTAGGTAGTTATAATTAACTCTGGAAAAATCAAAGGATTGTTCAGAAGAGTGCTTACTGCCTCTTTATACCTTCATTCTATACATTCATAGCTGTCTATCTATCTACCTATCGATCAATTGAAGAACATTGACTCAGCAGTCAGCACATACTGAAACATAACCAATACCCTACAGCTTACTTGACCTATTTACATGAATTAAAGTAGTTCACTGTTTAGTTAGAGAGGCACATATCTATAAATAAAGAGGTATGAAATGATGTGGAAAATACCACAGAAAGAGACTTATGTTTTACAGAAAAGGTGACAAACTTTCCATAAAGGGCCATGTAGTATTTTAGGCTTTGTGAGTCAAAATTGGCATTTCATAATTATAATAATAGAGAAAGCAAATCCTCAAAGTTTTGTTTGTAGAATTCAAAATATAATCACCAAATGTAGTTTTTTATGTCATACAGGTTGGCTGATAAAATATTTGGAATTAATTGGAGTTTAAAGTTGGTGTTTCCTGTTATTGGACTTGATGGCAGATGTTCATATTTCATGCAGACTTATAATAATGCATTTTTTCTTCTCAATGGGATCTCACTGTGTGAGAACCTTGGCTGAACCTTGGCTGACCTTGAACTCCCTCTGTAAACCAGGCAGGTCTTGAATTCACAGAGATCCACCTGTTTTTGCTTTTAAAGTGCTGGTATTCAAGGTGTATCCTGTTATGCTGGCTAAGATTTTATACCTTTGAAAATATCTTCACAAACTTAGATGCTGCCAAACATTATACCAGTGCTTTGGCGTCTCATCTGCATTACGCATACTTTCACTTAGAAGGCATTTCTGTGTCTTAATCCTCTTGATATATGCCATTTTGCCTATCATTGTGTTGCAGATTAATAGTTTCCAATTAAAAATTAGGTAGAAGGTCTTCAGTTGCACAGCAAAATGGAAATTTTCATTATACTTGCATCAGTATAAACATTGCTATTGGGACTGTAGTTGGAGATGAGAAAACGTGTTGGGAATGGCGCTTCCACTACGTATTTTAGCTTCTCTCGGTGTCGGGCTTGTGAAGTGGCCTGGCGGTCCTTGTGACTCACACAATGTTAATTGTTTCCTAGTGACTTGAGTCTCACTCATCCTGCCATCCCCTGTATAAGTGCTATATCCTGCACATTAGGCACTAGGTTGTTCTCACTGAGAGAACAAGTTTGTTGTATGAACTAATTTGTAAAGCCATTTAATAGTGAAAAATAGTGGCTTTGCTTTATCTTTAAACTTTCACTGTCAGACCTGAGCATAAAAAAAAGAAAAAAATCCAATTTATCTCTGACAAGCTATTAGTCTGCCTTGTTGGGGGCAAGTCAGGGTATTCAGCATCTTGATCTGGCAGAAATCTCCACAGTGGAAGATGAGCTCACAAAAGTAAATGAGGTCTCCTGGTTCATTAAGTTAGGAGCAATTTAGATGTTCACTCGAGAATAAATGCTTATAATAAAGTGAGTGATACAGACTTCAAAATTATTACTATTATAATTATTTACAAGCTTTTGACCAGCCCTTTCTGCTTCATGTACTGTTGTCACACGTGTATAGCAGATTCTACCCAAGGTTTATATTTAATTAATGCTTCCTCAGCTCCTTTGAAAATATTCTGTCTGTAGTTCTACAGATTCTTCGTAAAAAGAAACAGTTCTTTAATTGCTTCCCATTCTTTCTTGACTACTAGAATAAGTAGATGGCAAGTGTCAGTAGCATTAATAGCATGAACAGTTATTAGTAACCTCAACCCATTCACTGAAAGCTAATGATAATCTTTGCAGTTTATTAGCCTTTCCTGTAAACTGGCTTCTCGTGTTGCTTCAGTGTCTGCCTCTGAGCATTTGTTCTCACTGAAAGGCCGGTGAAGTTTATTTTCTCTATACTAACTTCTCACTGAAAGGCTGGGGAAGTTTATTTTCTCTATACTAACTTCTCACTGAAAGGCTGGGGAAGTTTATTTTCTCTATACTAACTTCTCACTGAAAGGCTGGGGAAGTTTATTTTCTCTATACTAACTTCAGCCACTACAGTAGATAATGGTGACTAACTCATCATTAGTAAGGAACTCCCTTTTAGTTCACTTAAATAATGAGCCACTTGTAAACTTTCTTTGAGGAGGGAGGGGAAGAGGGTTTCTCTGTGTGTAGCCTTGGCTGTTCTGGAACTCATTCTGTATTCCGGGCTGGCCTTGAACTCACAGAGATCTACCTGCCTTTGCCTCCGGTGTGCTGGGATTAAAGGTGTGCACCACTGCCCAGCTGCTACTTGTAAACTTAACTTTGATTTCATTTTTTACGTCTTTTTAAAAAAGAAACTGCTGTTCTGACATAGTCTGTTTTAAATTTCAGAAAGACTACTGACTTTCTTAAGTTGAACTCTTGTTATGCCTGCTTAGTTTGAAATCGTTGACATATATAATTCTTTTTCCACAGGTAGCTGTAGCACCATTAGGGAAAACTCACTGATCTGCTACTAATTGAACACTATGCCTTGACATTTAGGCATTTTCTTCTTGACATGATGGCTATGTATTGATACGATAAAGGTTATGGCTTGTGTTGGCTCAGTCCCTGTGACACTCTGGAGACTGGAGTTGCATCACTACAGTCTGTGGCACATGAGCAGCAAGCAGCCGGGTTTGAGCGTAAACCAGGTCAGTTTAGCTGCTAGGATCTGCCATTACCCATGCAGTAAGCCTTGGACAGCAGGTAAACACCGGGCAAGGCTTTGTGCGTCATAAACTTCATCATCCTGAAGTTGAGATTGCACCTGCTTTTTACATGTTACAAAATACTGTTTAAAGTTGTTTTCAGTGGTTAAAACTGTGAAAACCATCTTTAGCTCACAGGTTACACGAAAATAGTATATTGTTTATGGATCTTTTTTTTTCCCCACCTTGTAATCTAGAGAAAAAGTACAATTTGGTAAGCAATTTTTGGGAGTAGAATGAATATATGAACTGAATTTTGAGGATGAACATGACTTTATAGTTTGAATACACTGTGGTATGTTCAGAAATTGGTGGTGAGGTTGGAGAGATGATCAGTGGTTACGAGCACTTGCTTTCCTTCTTGAGGATCCAGGGTCAGTTCACAACTCTCCCATCAGGTGCTTTACAGTGGCCTATAACTTCATTCCAGGAATCCGAGAACACCTGCACACATGTAGTGTGCATAAACTCATGTGAGCACACATGCATAAACACAAATTAAAAATGCAAATCTTTAAACAAAAGTGAAAGTTCATGGCCAGCCACAGTCAGAAATAAATCAGAAGGAACAGAGAAATCATGGCGGGGGAAGCACTGAAAAACTGTTTTGGGCGCAGCCTTCGGAAGCGTGTGTGCAGGTGTGTTTGGTGGTATAACGAGCACAGAGTGCGCAGAACTGCTAGGCCATGGTAAGAGTGTTTGGTTTAAGCTTGTTCAGACATTTATTTTCCATTTACTTGGTGCTGTTGAACTGACTCTACACCTCCTTCAACTGATGATGTGTTATGAGAGACTGCATTCATGGGTCTTATTTGTCATACATGTACAACTTTGGAGAACTCGACAAATTATTGTTTTTGCTTAGAAAAATTTCTTATTTTTTGACTATTCTATTTTTGTGATGATAATAAAAATTACTGTTCTTTACAGACATCCTATGCTCAGCTCCTTGCAGCAACATGTCTTTCAAAACTTGTTACCCGAATCAATCCTTTACCTGTAGAACAGAGGATAGACATCAGTAAGTGATTCATTAATTTTTTAACAAATTATATTTTAAAAATAAAAATTTCCTTTTAAATTTGCTGAACTTTTTATTATTGTAACTTAGTTTTATTATTATTATAAGATTGGTAATTAAGCCTTATTCATGCATTGATTATGACGTGAAAGATAAGGCAATATATAATTATAAAGTGTTGTTAATTTTATAATTATATTGTATACGTGGTATTTGTTAAGATTTTCACCATCATGTTTTATCCTCCAAATAATGAATTATCCTTCTTTTACAAATTAGTAAATTATTGATGGGTTCTGACTGGCTTAGGCTTACATGACTGGGAAATAGAGTTGTCATTTAAATCCCCTAAATCTGCATAGAGTTCATGCTGTTACTTGATAGGCAACTGAATGCCCAGAAAGAAACCAGCTCTGTAATATTGCTCAGGTTCCTAATCCAGAGTTAGTTGGGATACATTTAAAACCAATAGCTGATTCCTACTTGCAGTAAGAATAACATTGAGTAGTTATTTGTATGTTTTGGGAGTAATACACTTTACATTTTTATGTATGTGTAAGTTTGCATTTCATATGGACAAACCTAATAATTCAGGTATGAGATTACTTTATCTTTGTAATAGAAACAGATTATTGTCTCATTTCTGTTCTTTAGACTCAATGTTGTTTATATATCTGTATTAGAAAAATGAAAATATCTGATGTGTTAGGAATCTTCAAGTTAAAAATTCACTGGTTAGAATCATAGTGATGTAGTTTGCCTCATTTCCTAACAGTCTTCAGAAGGTTCTTCAGTCTCTAGAAAGTTGTACATGTAAGAAAGCATCATAAAAACAGTGATTCAAATAGTGTAAGCATGAGTCATGAAACTTAGGACATATTTTAAATAGACTTAATTTTTTTAGAGCACTTCTGGGCTCTTAGAAAAACTGAACAGAAGCTGTAGAGTGCCCTTATACCCCTTGCTCCCCTCATGGATAGCCTCTCCTGGATACCAACATCAGGATTGTATATTCTGTAGATTTTGGCAACATACAATGGCATGTGTCGCTACTATAACAGTGTATGAAGTAAGTACACTATCCTAAAAACCCTGTGCTCTGACAGCTCTTCCCTCCTTACCTCATCTCCGGGCTTTAAATAACCTCCATTGTTTTCCTTCCAGATTAGCGTGTTGGGAGAATCATAGTGTGTAGCTTTCTCAAAGTTCCTTCTTTCATTTATAATAGTATGTTTGCTTAAGATTCTTCCATGTCTTCTCTTGACTACTCAATAATCTCATTTCTCTTTAGTGATGATTAATAATTCTTCATTGTCTGAATGTACCTAAGTGATAGTTGTTTCTAAGTTTTGAAAAATTGTAAGTAAAGTTGCCATTGACACCCATAAGCAGATGTACATGGTCGCTTGTAATCCTAGCGCATGGGAGACTGGGGTAGGAGGTTCCCACATTTAAGGCCAGCCTTAAATGAGTTGAAGGTTATCCTGTTTGGGGGCAGGGTGGGGACAGAGCGCACAAACAAACGAAACCTGAGGTAATGGAGAGAAGACCTCTTGCTGTTTCTGATCTCAGTGGGAGACTGTTTTAAATATCTCACTAAACATGACATCATTGTAGTTTTTATTTTCCAGGAGTATTCTGGATCAAGTTGAGAGAGTTTCTCTTCATTCTTGGTTGAGGTTTTTCTTGTTCTTTTTTCTTCTGAGATAGGGTTTCTCCTTGTCGCATGGCTATCTTTGAACTTGCTCTGTAGATCAGGCTAGCCTCAAACTCAGAGATCTGCCATCTCTGAGTGCTGGGATTAAAGGTGTGCACTACCACTGCCCAGCTCTTGGTTGAGGTTTGTTTTTTTTTAAATCATAAATGGATATTACATTTGTTAAATGCTTTTTTATATAAGTTGATATTATCATGTGGTTTTCATTCTGTATGCTGTTGATGATTTTATATGTTGAGCCAGCCTTGCATACCCAAGATAATTTCTTCTTTGTCCTGCTCTTTAGTTCTTTATACATCATTGGATTCCATTTGCTGAAATGCTGAGAGTTTTTACAGGTCTGTTCCTGAGATGTTTGGTTTCTAGGTTTGTGTTCTTGAAATATTTTCAGTTTGTACATTAAGATAATTTGGGGGACAGGGCTTGTAGTCAGGGATGGGATGCTCGCCTAACATGCATGAAGACCTGGGATGCATTCCTGGATGTGCAATAAAATAAATAAAAGATAATTTTGGACTGAAATAAGTTGGGTAGGTTTCTTTCTACTTCTTTCTTTTTTGTTTTTGTTTCTGTTTTTTGAGACAGGGTTTCTCTGTGTAGCCCTGACTGCCCTGAAACGTACTCTGCAGACCAGGCCGGCCTCCACCTCAGAGATTCACCCACTTCTGCCTCCAAGTGCCAGGATTAAAGGCGTGCCACCACCTCCCGGATGTTTTCTGTGCTCTCAACTTATTTTTATTGATAGGTATTTCCTAACTGTCTGGTACTGTTCACTAGTTGACTCATCTAGTTCTGGTGCTTTTGCTTTGGAAGATTATTGTATTATTTACTGTTGTGTTTCTGTGACCACAAACATGAGAGGATGGTTTAAAGGAGGGTGGCTTAATTTGATTCATGGTTTCAGAGTCCTCATTTCATGTTTGTTTGGCCCCATGTTCTTCAACATAGTTGGCAGTCGGAGCTGTGACAAAGGCTGGTGTGGATGAGGAGGGGGCAGAAGAATAATGCCAGCACTCACCTGGCTTTCTCCCCCCACCCCTTTTATTCTGTTAAGGTCTCAGGTCCATAGGGTGAAGTTGCTGATATTCATGGTAGTTCTTCCTACCTTGGTTAGTCTCTCTGGAAACCCTGTTATGGACACATCCAGAGGTGTGTTTCACCAGTCTGAGGTGATTCCAGATCAGCCAAGTGGACAAAAAAAATTGTCTGACTGTACTTAGTTACATATTACTATACATATTTCTTTAATAGTTACAAATATTTAGATTATATATATGACTATTGTGAAAATAGAATTTTTTAAGAGTAAGGAGTACAGATATTATTTACAGTGATTTGGCTTCTGATTTTTTAATAATACTTTGATTCTATGTAAACGATACTCAAAAATATGGATTTTGATCTTGTGTTGGTGATATAAGGTCACTCTTGTGATACTAGACAGTGGCAATAAGCTGTAGATTTTGTTTTCTACAAGGGTGAACAGTTGATATTGTATACTGTGTTGCGACACTATAATGTTTGTAGTTATGTAGTAAGTACATTTTCAACTTATGATGGTTTGCTGGACTTGATGTGGTTCAGTTGGTAAAGTTCCTGCCTAGCATATGCAGGCTTCATGTCAGTCACCATCACTGCACAGACTGGGCATGGTGGTGCAAGGCTGTCATCCCAGGACTTAGAAGGTAGAGAGGCATGAGAATCAGAAATTTAGTTCATCCTTGACTGCATAGCAAGTTCAAGGCCAGCCTGGACACTTGGCCCTGTCTCTCTCATGTACATACAAAAAGTCTCACACACACATTCAAAAAATCGAGTAACTTTTTTTTTTTTAAAAAAAAAAGTGGTGAATGAAATTTGGGGAGAAAAGAAAGTGGACATGTACAAGAAAATTTCACGTAAAAAATGGTGAGTTTTCTTTTACTTTCTTTAGTTTGACTCAAGAGTTCTTGTTTCTGTCAGTAGATTAGAATTTTTGTCATGATATGATATGTCTAATAGGCATGTATAGTAATAGACATGTGAGTTAAAATGAAAAGTGTATAGAATGGCCAGACCAGTCACATTGCTTTTTCAGATCAATATAAATCCTCAGTCTTAGATGATCCATTATTTCCTCATAAACACCGTTGCCAGGTTCTGTGCCCACCACACTATTTTCTACCATTACTAGCTGTTGCATTACAAAAGATTTCTACACTAGCCCAGAATGGAGTATAATAAAGGTTTATTTATTAGGGGTAAACTCACAAAAAGAGTAGGGATCTGCAGTCCTCTACGTGCTCTGGGAATTGGAACTAAATCCAGCAGCCAAGAGGACCATGCATGCTTTTTGTCTGCAAATATAGTACATGAGACCACGCCCAAAGTGGGCCAGTATCTTAAAGGCTATTGGCTGAAGGAGTTCTCACAGCCCCCCCTTTTGTCTAAATAAGAGAGTTCTAAGCCTAATACAAAACTACATAGAGTAAGAACAAATATCAGATATAAAAATTAGAATTACAACCAGCATGAACATCAAGCAAGAAACATATGCTAAATGTTTCAATAGTTATCCTATCCAAAAGAGTCTAAGTCTTATTAGAAATGGCTAAGTCATGAGAGAAAAATAGCTACAACTATCTAGTATTTAACTCTATTAAAGACCTAAGAAGGAAAATAATATTACTTGAGTAAACAGGAAGTTCAATCAAGCAACTTCTAAAAGGTGCAAGAAATGACAGACAATCACCTACCTGGACAGTCATTCAAAGTCTTATTTACAATGATAGGGCAATCAACTTTGGCTAAGGCCTAGTGTGACAGATCATTTCCAGAGGCAGGAAAATTTTCAGAACTGTCTTACTATGTCTTGGCAAGGTTTGGCAGTCTGTTTGTCCTGTCTGAACACCAGGCATTTCGTCAGTGGTCGAGGCAGGGGCAGTTCTTTCCCAGAGGCCAGTTTTGCCAAGAAGAAAACAAGCTCCAAGTGGAGTGTTCTTGGTGCCCAACATTCTCTTGGGAATAGATATGTGCTAGGAGCAATGATATCTCACATCAACAGAATTCTAAGTTATTTAAATGCCATATTCTGTAGTTCTTTGAAATAGTTGAAGATTACCTATCTATGCGGAATACAATCTCTGTGCATCTAAAGAACCTGATTAGTTAACCATAAGTATGACAAACATGGATGACTATTGACCTATAATTCTTAATACCTATATAGCTTTAAAACTAGGCCTTCATATTATGATATTAAACAGTCTTTAAACAAATGTGCAGCAAATGAGGACAATGACCTCAAAATGTAAACAATTTATAAGTGTCTTGATCAGAGGTAGAAATGTATAATGCAATATATGAATATATCCTAAAATTGCATCAATATGTAAATATCTTAAGCAGAGATAGAAACATGCATACATACAATATGACAAAATAACTGAAGATTTGCACAAATATTGTACACAGAAATATGAGCATATTCAATATAACAAAGATAATTTGAATTTATATCAATATATAAGAATCTATACCAGTGTAAATTGTCTATAGATAATAGTTCACAAGTATTCTCACTATTACTCCTATTATTATTAGTGCGAATAAGCTTACACTAATTTACCTATTATCCCATTTAATCCTCCCCCCCTTTTTTAAAGAGATCCCTGGGCCTACTTAATTTCTAACCTCAACCCTATACCACTTATAACCAACTCCTAATAGATGTCCCTGACCCTGAGGACAAACTTTGTTGGGAGAGGGGACATGTGTTTTAGAATTACTTTTAGCTGTCATGAGTGCAATGTTATTTCTATGGGATCCTGTAAAAACTAAAATGATTACGTTTCAAGATTACTCTCTGGTACAATTGTAGATAGTCTCTGAGTCATCTGTTGGGTTTTTTTGTGGTTTTTTTTGGAAGTTTTTATTTGAAGTTCTGACCGGAACGTTGTAAGAAGGTCACCATCTCAGCTAGCGAGGTTGGCATCATCTCGAGCAGTTTGTAACCCAAAACCAATCTTAAAGTGGTGCTATCAGCATCATGATGTTATATCAACCAGGTGGAATTGTTGTTGTGGGGCCCCATCTTCTTCCTGAAAACTTCAAATATTACTGCATGAAAATTTATTGTTTGTTGTGAAAAACATAAGCATTCATATAGACATATATTTAACAAAAGGTACCATAGAGACAAAGTAGGTATGGGGAGAAGTAAAAGTTTCTCTAAATTTCTTTCCTTCTGTCCCATACCAGATGGCTCCTGATATGAGACAGAAGCTCTGAGTTTTTCTTTTAACAACATGCTTGGCTTTAGCCACTGTCTAGCTCCAAAGCCAGATTTGATTTTGAAGTGAGTTGTGACTACATTATACTGAGAAGTAGGGCGATATGTATGTTTAGGTAGTGAAATTTTACCTCCAGAGGATATGGGTACCATAAGTCAGATTTCTCTTTGCTTGATGATTCTTTCTCGATAGCTATCACTTCTTCTTTAGGCATCTAGATGGCCAAGGCCTCTCTACTTTCTGAAAATGTGTGTATCCTGCAAAGGCAAGAACAGAACCTTGCCCCAATCCTTATGAGATTTCCTTACTACCTGTAGGATTGTCATCTCTGTGGATGAGCTGTCATTTCTCTTTATCGAGAGGAGTCTCTTTTTCAAACTGAATCTTTATTAATTTTGATGATATCCATAGCTTTTCTTCTTCTGTGGAAACAAGAGTGATACCTCTTCCCCAACGTAGCACATCTCCTGATTTCCGTTCTGAGGTAAACACATCCTTGAAATATACTGGCTGGCTTAATTGAGAAGGGTTTTTTTGTTTTTGCATTTTTATTGTCCAGTGTCTCTCTGCTGCTGTTGTTCTCTCTCATTAGCATTAAGAAAATTAAGACTAATAAAGCATTGTGTAATCTAGTTCTGGTGGTATTTTCCACCCCTTTTTGTTTGTTTAACATATCCTTTGTAGTTTGACTTGATCTTATCTATAACTGTCTGACCTGTAGGATTGTGTGGCATACCTTAATATGCTTTATATTACAATAAGCAAAAAACTGTTTCATTTTCTTAGGCACATATGCTGGACCACTGTCTGTATTTGTGCAGGTATACCCATGATTGCCATAATTTCTAATAAATGCATGATTACTGAACCAGCCTTTTCTGAACTCAAAGCAGTTGCCCATTGAAAACCTAAATAGGTGTCAGTGGTTTGGTGTGCATACCTTAATTTTCCAAAATCTTCAAAGTGGAACACATCCATCTGCCAGATTTCATTCCTTTGAGTACCCTTTGGGTTACTTCCTGCAGGTAGCAGTGTTTGGTTATAGAAAGAACAAGTAGGACATCTTATAATCTCCTTAGCTTGTTGTCATGCAATAGAAAACTCCTTTTTTAAACCTTTGCTATTGACATGATTATTTTAAATGAAATTTTGAAGCCTTTAGCACGTTTTCAATTCGTAATTGATCAATTTCTGTATTACCTTGTGCTAGAGGGCCTGGCAGACCCATATGGGATTTGATGATTTGTGTTATCTATGTGGAACAAAGCCTATTATGTCTTGAACCTAAATAAATAATGAAGTCAATTTTGTATCATATGGTATAAATTTAGTGGTTTTAATATGCAAAACAACTCTTTCTTGAATATTGCAAATCAGTAACTATATTGAGAGGTTCTTTAAAATCCTTTAGTACCATGAGAATAGCATGTAATTTTGACTTTTGGGCAGACTTATAAGGGCTTTGTTTTATTTTACTTTATCTTAAGAACTATTTCTGTATTTCTGTATCTTAAAGGCTATTGGCTGAAGGAGTTTCCACAGCAACTAGTATAATTAGCAATAGCTTTTTGTTGATTATTAGTCAGATACCATTTGCCCAGCTTAGTTCTGAAGTATCTTCATAAGCTTGTCACCGAAGAGCCATCCTTGTTTAGGTGACCTTATATTTCTATCAGTATCGTCAAGTTCCTTGTGTTAGAAGGTCTTCCTCTCATACCAACTTATTTCTCCCTCAGTACCTGCTCTTATGTGGTTTCAGTGGACTGGAATTGTATTCTTTTTATATTTAGACAAATGTGTAGTTTAGGTGTGCTTGCTTTTATAAATCAGCCCTCTTTCCTTTCTTCCCTTCTTTCTTCTTTTTATCTTAACAAAGCATATACACATTACATCATAAAAAACAGTTCAGTGCTGGCAAAAAAGTCACCATGGCAGAATCACTCTGTTATAAGCCTTTAGTAAAATGCTTCATTTTAGTAAATTTATGGGTGTATGAACATTCTCTAACATTTGGTGTTAGAACATTTTCATCCCCCTAGAAAGATCCTTTGGAAGCTGTCTCTGCCCCCAACCCCTAACATACTTTTTGCTTCCCATAAATGACTTTTTTGTAGATGTTTCACAGAAATCAGATCATAGCATATGTAGTTCTTTTGCACAAATGTGGTACCTTTCACTAATCAAAACGGTGAGTCTCATCATTTTGTCTCATCAGTATGTCATTCCTGTTTATTACGTTCCTTATGTATATATGACTTTTAAAACCTGTTCACTACTAGTCAATGACCTTGTTGGCCATTTGAATTTCACCTCTTTATCACCACAGCAGTTATACTTCAAACATTCAGTTATGAACCTTTGTATGGTCCAGTTTTCCTCATTTTTCTACATAATCCCTAGGAATGAAGTTTCTGAGTTATAAGGTAAGTTTGTGCAAACATCTCAGAAGTCCTCCAACTATTTTCCCAAATGCCTGTGGTCTTAACAGTGTGTAAAGATTCTGATTGTCCCCGCCTCCACCTTAACTCTTTTTTCCCTTATGTGTGTTCATGTGTGCAAATATTTTAATCCAGAGCCATCTCTCCAGCCTCTATATTTCCTGATCTTTTTCTTCTTGTATTTTTACAGTAGTTCCTAAGCTCCTCCAGGCAGAGGTGATCACTCATTTCTTAAGGTGTTGATGGAGTTGTTTCCATTGAAGCAATTTTAGTTGGGTAGCTTGTGGTTGACTTTGCTGTGTTAACTCTTTTGTAAGCACTACTTTATTTTCATACTTTAAAAAATACTTTGTGTTCTGACTATCAATATTGTAAGGTATTATATTTTTATGTCACATACCTAAGATCAGGCTTTAAAAATATGGTTATAGACTTTTATCCTCACAATAAGCATTTGTTTATTTGTTTCAAGCTATTGAAGATTAAGCACACTGCCTCCTGCATGTGAGGCAAGCACACTACCACTGAGCCATGTCCTCATAGCACAAATAATAAAAACCCAGAGTTTTCAACCTGAAGTTCAGAAAAGCAAAGCAGCCATGCCACTAGAGAACTCTTACCTCTATGAAATCTTGAGACTGAAAGAGAGCGAGTTCCTGTCTCATCCCACCTTATATTCCTCTCTAGTGCTGGGATTAAAGACATGCACCACCACTGCCAGGCCATTATGGTTAATAAGTGTGATTGCTGGGATTAAAGGTGTGTGCCACCACTGCCTAGTCAGTATGGCTGACTAGTGTGACTGTTTTGTATTCTGAGCTTCAGGCAAGCTTTATTTATTAAAGTATAAATGAAATACCAATACATTTCCCTTTTTTGTCTGAAATAAAAAAGCTATAGCTAATATAAGAAAAACTAGATACAATAAGTATAATAACTGTATACAGTATATACAGGTAATAAATACATCAACAATGTTTAGTCTATTTACATTTGACAAATTCAAAGAAAACACTCCATATCTATCCTGTCTTGGTAAGTCCAAAGTCTTGTACCTAATTTACTTTCTATTATAACTTTCTGCATCTGGAAAACAAGGAAAACAACAATTATCTAGTCTTCGACTCCCTCAGAGACCCAAGAATGAAATAATATTAACTGAGTAAGCAGGAAGTGCGAGCAAGCAACTTTCAAGAAATGCGAGAAATGACAGAAACAGCTAGCTCCCTGGACAGTCACCCAAAGATCCTCTGCAATGTTAGAACATCCATCTTCAACCTACAGGCCTGTCGTATCCGACAGACTTTTCTGTGAAGCAGGATATTCTGAAGAGCTGTCCTTGTCCTGCCTTGTCTTGACAGTGTTTAGCAGACACTCTCTTTTGTGTTCTGTTTGTCTTCTTAGGACAACATACTGTCAGCAGTTGAGGCACATGTTTTCTTGTCCAGTGGCTTAATTTTGCCACAAAGAAAGTAAATTCCATGTGAAGTTTCTTCAATTCCCATTATCTTCTCTGAAGTAGATTAGTGCTGCCAGGAGCACACATGTCTCATTGTTATGAAAAAAAGAGCCTATGTTATTAAAACATCTTAAATGCCATATTCTATAGATTGCTGAAGTGTTTGAAAATGACATGTCTATCTAAAATATATCTGTTTGATCTTGAAAACATACCTTGTGTGACTACCAGAAAGATTAAAATAGATTTTAACTATTAATCTGCATTTTCTTTTTATCCTAAACAGTTGGTAATAATAAATTTCAAGGACTAGAAATTTGCATTACATTGTTAAATGAACTGTATAGATGCAATACTTTGAACAAGAGTAAAAATATATGTAACAGTATGTTCTAATAAAATTAATCTCAAATTTGTATCAATATACAAAATTTGTATACAATATACAAAAATTCAATCCAATGTAAAACATTTAAAACTTGTAGTTGCTATTTAAAAGGAAATTCAGTAATCTTTTTATCTTATATCTATGTCCTCCCTGTTTTCTTTTCAGAGTAGATTCAATGATATACCCTTTTATCCTATCATATCTGTATCCCCCTTTTTCTTTTCAAACAAGAACCCTGAATCTAATCCCCTTTGTTCAACTCTCCTCCTAAATGTTACCAGTAACAACTGGTAACTCCCCTACCCAAACAATGACAAATATCCATAACCTTTGAACGACCAAAACTCCCCCACCCCACTTCTTGGGAATGTGGGCATTGTATTCTTAAATTTACTTCCTGCTGTCTGAGGGGCGACGATATCTTTAGGAGATCCTGAAAAGAAAAATTGGGTTTAATTTTCAAGTCCTGGAAGAGGTAGTTTTATCATTTGTTGTCCAATATCTGCATAATGGGAAAAGGTAAGACTTGCCTCAAGTCCTGGGTAGAGTAGTCTGTGAGGCTGGATCATTTCAGCTAGACACCTCAAAATTGCTCTGAGCAGTTTTTAGTCTAACACTGGTGGTGTTTTTCAACTTAGTGGTGTTTTCTTAGTCTTGGAGGAATCATTGTGGGGCACAGTCCTCCTTTTAGAGACTTCAAAGGTCCTTGTTAGGCATACTCATGGTTCACTGCAGAAAACTGACAGAGGCTAGGCATAAGCCTTTAAACCCAGCACTAGGGAGGCTGAGGCAGGTGGATCTCTGAGTTCAAGGTCAGTCTGGTCTACAAGAGCTAGTTTCAGGGTTCTAAGACAGGCTCCAAGACAGGGGAAACCTTCTCTCGAAAAAACAAACAAAAAGATAAATAAATAAAAAGCTGAAAGAGACTCAAACCTGAAATTATGTACATGAAACCTTTTTCTAGAATTAGTTAGTACTCTATAAGACCATTAATATCATAACAAAAAAGTTTAGAACATCTATATGTATTAATCTTATGAAACTGATACCTTAAGAAAAGGTGTTAAAGAGTCAATATAAAACCAAAGGATTATGAGATTTTAGTGGCAATAAAATAGTCCTTAAATTTCTCTTTTTCTTCTGTCCCATATCAGGTGTCTCTTCTAACATGAGGCAGAGATTTTGAATTTCACTTTAATAAGCATGCTTAGGTTTAGAGAAGGAGAGAGCCGCACTTCAACTACAAAGCTAGCTTTACTCTTTAATTGAACTGGGGCTATAAAAAGACCATTTGCATTGTGTGTCTGTAGAGAACAGCAGAAACAAACATTTAGGAAGATTTATGAAATTTTATCCTGTTGGAAATGTGATATACCAATAGACCAGTTTACTCTTTTTCTTGATACTTTTTTTTTTCCTGGATGACTTGTCCTTTTTCTTCAGAGGTCTCATTTGTCCAGTAGTCCTCAGATTCCTTAGCTGGATACCTTTATTCCCCTGAAAAAACAGAAACAAAACCCTTCTCCAACCCTAATTTTGGGGAGATTCTCTTTTGGCAAATTATATTTGATCAAATGGAAAGTATTTGTTTTATACATTAGTTTAGATTAAATGATCATGCTGTTTGATGAACTTTCCTTCTAATTGTCTCGTGTTCAAATCAAATATCAATTTTGATGGTATCCATAGCTTTTCTTCTCTTGTGGAAACAACCCATTTCCCAAAATGGGAACATATTAGTACATGTTTGGTTTCCATTATGAGGTCAATACATCTTTAAAGTATATTGACTGATTTAATTCCATAGATTTTTCTACTATCCAATGTCTCTCCGCAGCAGCTGTTCCTTTCTCATTAGCATTTAGAAAATTCAAAGTTAATAAAGCATTATGCAATCTATTTCTGGGGGTATTTATTATCCCTGTCTGTTTATTTAACATATTCTTTAGAGTTTGGTTTGATCTTTCTATAACTGACTGCTCTGTAGAATTGTGTGGTATACCTGTAATATGCTTTATATTATAATAAGCAAAAAGCTTTCATTTTCTTAAAGACATATGGTGGAGCATTGTCTGTTTTTATTTGTATAGGTATATTTATGATGGCCATAACTTCTAGCAAATGTGTGATTACTGAATCAGCCTTTTCTGAACTCAAAGCAGTTGCCTAGTTGCCCATTGTAGATGCCCATAGTAGGCATCAATGGTGTGGTATACATATTTTAGTTTTTCAAATTCTACAAAATGGAACATATCTATCTGCCAGATCTCATTCCTTTGAGTACCCTTTGGGTTACTTCTTGGAGGTCGTGGTGTTCCGTTGTATAAAGAACAATAGGACATTTCCTTGGCTTGTTGCCACATGATGGAAAAGTTTTTTTTTTTTTTTTAACCATTTGCTATTGACATGATTTTTTAATGAAGTTCTGTGGCCTTCAACACATTTCCAATCAGTAATTAATTGATTTCTGCATTACCTTGAGCTAGAGGACTGGCAGACCCATATGGGATCATATTGTGTTATGTATATGGGATGATGTCTATTTCTGATTATATCTTGTAACCGAATAAATAATAGTCAATTCTGTATCATCTGGTATAAATTCAGCCATTTCAATATTCAAAACAAATTCTTTCTGCATATTGCAAATTGTTAACTATGTTGAGAAGTTCTTTAAAATCCCTTAATACCATAAGATTAGTATATAATTTAACTTTTGGACAGAATCATAAGGGCTTAGAATCACTTTACTTAAATTTTCTGATTTGTAACCTGCCTTTCCTGCTTTATTTGCATCAGTATAGAATGTAGGGGCTCCAGTTATTGGTGCATCTGGTACAGTGCCAGGAAGGATCCAGTTAGTTCTCTTTATATGTTGATTTCTCTTGCTTTTGGGATAGTAGTTGTTCATCTCACCCAAAAAATTACTACAAGCTCTTTGGCAGGTTCACTTTCTTTCTGTTATTTGTTAATTTTATCATTATCAAATGGTGCTATAATTTCTGCTAATTGATGAAGTCTCAATTTGCCTTTTAAAAGTAACTCAGAGACCTTTTCCACATAAGCTTTTTGAAAAGATCTATTCTAAGATAATATCTTCCCTCTGCACTAAAATTCCTGTAGAGCAATGTTTGGAGGGTAATATGACCAGAATGCAGTTAAGATTTGGATCCACACGATCCTCATGTGCCTTCTGTAGTTTCTCTTCGATCAAAGACAATTTTCTCTCAACTTCAGCTGATAATTCCCTGGGTCCTTGTCACCATCTAAGGTGTTGTTTAAATTAATCAGGCCATCAAGACCTATCCTAATAATACACTGTAGATGGAAAATATCTTCTATCAGGCTTTGGAGGTCATAAGAGTCTGCAATTGATCTCACCTAATTTGCACCTTTGTGCTCTAATTTTTGTAAATTATTTTGTAACCTAAATAATTAATAGAATGTCCTCTTTGTATTTTTTCAGGAGCAATTTGTAATCCCCAGACATTTTTCTAAACTATGTACATTTTAATCAGACAACTAATTGTCTCTGTCTATTGGTAAACTATAGATTCAGGAAGTTGCTTACATACCAGTTTTCAATGACTGACTTACAACATATTCCCACAGGGTGGGTTTATTTGACATTCCATTGATATCTTTTAGTGGTCTGAGAATTATTATAAATAGGCACTGTGAAGGCAAATTTTTCTCTGTTCTTTTCTTGTAAAGGTATAGTGATGAAACAATCTTTTAAATCAAAACTATAAGAGGCCATCCTCTAGGTAATAGAGAAGACAAAGAATTCCAGACTGTGGAGAGCACATTGGCTGAATCAACTTATTACCAGCTCTTAGATCTGTCACCATTCTCCATTTTCCAAAATTTTTTTTAACAACAAATACAGGAGAATGCCAAGGGCTGGTTGATTCTTCAATATGCTGACTATGTCGTTGCGCCTATACCAGTTATTCTAAAGCCTGCAGTTTCTCCGTTGTTAAAGGTCATTGCACAACCCATACAGGTTTATCTGTCAAACATGTTAAAGATAGGGCTCTTGGTGCCTTTGGAAGATCAGCAGCTGTTGTGCCTTGTTCTTACACAACCTGAATGGACAGTAACTGTTCTTTATAAAACATTCTAATATTTTTTCCAGAAACATACATTAATTTATGGTTTCCAAGATTGGGGGAATGTTAATCTAAGTATTCCATTGCTATAATAAATCACGACCCGAAAAATTCATTGCTGTTAGCCACATATGATTTTAATATTCGTCTCTGTCCTTCTAGCCCTGTACGTTCAACCCTTCTCACTCTCTGCTTTACCTGAGGTAAAGTTCTGATCCCTAAACACTGAACATTTATGTCCTGAAGAGGCCAATTTGGATGCCAAGATTCTGATGAAATTATTGTTATATCTGCACCCGTGTCTACCAGACCTTCAATGATAACGTCATTTATTCATATCTTTAATTTTGGTCTTTGTTCACTTATAGAAGTTTGTCAAAATGGTTGCTTTATGGTTTCTCCTGAATTTCTTGTTCTCTCTACAGCTGTTCTGTTATTTAGAGCAGTGTGGTTTCTTACAATAGGCATTAGGTTCTTTAATTGCTCCATGAAGGAGTTTCCTCTATGATGGCAGGAAATGACTGAACCAGAATTGGCATAGGGGCTTGCAAGAGATCCTGCAAGGAGTTTTCCGATGACAAAGGATTACCTTGAATATTCTTTGTTGACCTGCATCGCTAGTTATATGTCTGCCTTTGCTACATTTTCCTCATAATCCAGAAGGGAGGGGTGTTCTCAATGTATTATTCTTTAAAAAAAAATTGTTTCTAGGAACACCCTGTCTACAGTCCTTTTTATTTTTTTATTGTTTTTTTTTTGTTTTTTTTAATTTATTTTATTCTTTTTAAATTAAAATTTCCGCCTCCTCCCCATTTCCCATTTCCCTCCCCCTCCTCCCACACATCGCCCCCTCCCCTCCCCCTCTCCCCACTCCTTTCCCCCTTCCCCCACTCCATTCCCCCTCCCTCTAGGTACTGAAGAGCAGTCCAAATTCTCTGCCCTGCAGGAAGTCCAAGGTCCTCCCACTTCTATCTAGGTCCAGGAAGGTGAGCATCCAAACAGGCTGGGCTCCCACAAAGCCAGTTCATGTATTAGGATTGAAACCTAGTGCCATTGTCCTTGGCTTCTCATCAGCCTTCATTGTCCGCCATGTTCAGAGAGTCCGGTTTCATCCCATGCTTATTCAGTCCCAGTCCAGCTGGCCTTGGTGAGCTCCCAATAGATCAGTTCCACTGTCACAGTGGGTGGGTGCGCCCCTCGTGGTCCTGACTTCCTTGCTCATGTTCTCCCTCCTTCTGCTCCTCATTTGGACCTTAAGAGCTCAGTCTGTTGCTCCAAATTGGGTCTCTGTCTTTATCTCGATCCATGGCCAGATGAAGGTTCTAAGGTGATATGCAAGATATTCATCAGTATGGCTATAGGATAGGGTCATTTCAGGTTCCCTTTCCTCAGTTGCCCAAGGTACTAGCTGGGGACATCTCCCTGGACACCTGCGAGCCCCTCTAGAGTCAAGTCTCTTGCCAACCCTAAGATGGCTCCCTTAATTAGGATATATATTTCTCTGCTCCCTTATCCACCCTTCCTATATCCCAACCATCCTATTCCTCCAAGCTCCCCCATCTTCCCCTTCTCACATTTCTCACCCCATTTCCCCTTATTAAAAAATGGGGCACTGAACTGAACAGAGAATTCTCAACAGAAGAAATTCAAATGGCCAAAAGACACTTAAGGTCATGCTCAACCTCCTTAGCGATAAGGAAAATGCAAATTAAAACAACTTTGAGATACCATCTTACACCTGTCCGAATGGCTAAAATCAAAAACACCAGTGATAGCCTTTGCTGGAGAGGTTGTGGAGGAAGGGGCACACTCATCCATTGCTGGTGGGAATGCAAACTTGTGCAACCACTTTGGAATTCAGTGTGGCGATTTCTCAGGAAATTTGGGATCAACTTACCCCAAGATCCAGTAATACCACTCTTTGGAAATATACCTAAGAGATGCCCTATCATATGACAAAAGCATTTGTTCAACTATGTTCATAGCAGCATTATTTGTAATAGCCAGAACCTGGAAACAACCTAGATACCCTTCAATGAAAGAATGGATGAAGAAAGTGTGGAATATATACATATTAGAGTACTACTCAGCGGTAAAAAGCAATGACATCGTGAATTTTGCATGCAAATGGATTGAAATGGAAAACACTATCCTGAGTGAGGTATCCCAGACCCAAAAAGATGAACATGGGATGTACTCACTCATAATTGGTTTCTAGCCATAAATAAAGGACATTGAGCATATAATTTGTGATCCTAGAGAAGCTAAATAAGAAGGTGAACCCAAAGAAAAACGTATAGTCATCTGCCTGGATAGGAGAAGTAGACAAGATTGCCGGGCAAAAGTACAGTCCTTTTTAAACTGACCTTGTTTGCCACAATTATAACACTTGACATTTTGGTTTTTCCTCAAACCTCTGAAAATCACCTTTCCCACCCTTGTATCATCATGGTCATGAGATTCAATATTAATTGTATCTCGGATCCATTCCTCCAAAGATTTTGACCTTACTTTTAACAGCCTAATTATCTTTTTCCATGGAGAACTAGTATTTTCAAATGCCAGAGATTTAATTATTATTTGTCTAGCTTCTGAATTTGGTATAATTCTATTTACTGCTGAAGTCAATCTATGTACAACATCAGTAAAGGCTTCCTTTGGGCCCTGTTTAACTTCTGTAAATGACTTAATTTTCTTTCTTATTTCTCCAATTCTCTTCCAAGCATTCAAAGCTGCTGTGTCGCATAAATCCAGGGTGTGGTCATGATATACAGCTTGCCTTTCTATAGTATCATAATCTCCTCCAAGAATTTGATCTTGGGAGATTTCCATACTTTTAGCTTTACTATGTTTTTCAATAATCTCAACCCCTTCTCTGAACCAGGTACTCCATTATAATTGTGGACCAGGCTCTAAAACACCTGTTTCTAATTCTATCCAGTCTTTAGGGATTATTCTATTACAGACTGACCACAAATTCAACACCTGCTTCACAAAAGGTGAATGTATGCTATATGAGACTATTGCTTCCTTGAATCTCCTTAAATCTAACATTGGCACAGGAGTCCACTTAGCTGTAACAGAGCCTCTGCCATTTGGCAGTTCCTATAAGGTTACTGGATATATTAAGGTTGGTTGTTTTAAAACCTTAGTCTGTTCCTCTCTGTTCTTACACTGCAGCACTGAAATTGGTTCTCCATTAAAGTCCTCTGTCTGTATATGAATATGTCTGTGATCTGTTTTATTGGGTTTTTCTAAGGCCTGTATCTTAGCACTTAGATTAACCAACACTTTTAGTAATAAGACAAAAATGATAAAACTGATAATGTTTACAGTTGACATTACATAAATCCCCATCTAAATTAGATATTCTCTCATTTTATTCTTTCATTTTCAAATTGTCTAGCATATTATCATAGAGAGACCCAAATCCCTCCACTGTAATTATTTTTCCCATTTTCTGACATGGAAAAAATACTCTCTTTTAACTAATTCCTCTGTTTAAGAATTCCCAATTGTCTTATTAAATCTGCCAATGATGTTGATGAAGATGTGGGGCTTATTTCTGCTGCATGGAACAGTAAAAACCTGAATGGATTTCAAGGCAGCAGCCTGAGAAGGGGGTTCAGGGAGAGCCCACAGCCCAAGGTGGGGAGAGAGGGAGAAAGTGCTGGCTGTCTGAAAAAGATCAGGGGATTGCTTGGAAAAAGCATCTGTGGTGGGGTACTTGACTGAGGCAGAACCGACTAGTGTAGGGTGCATGAGTCCTGTGGTGTTTTTAGCCCAGATGCTTCTGGAGTTTGGGTGACATCTGGAGACTGTTTCAGAGAGACTACAACAGGAAAATCTCAAGAGGCTTGGAGAAAAAAGAAGAGAAGGCCTAACTTGGTGGGTCTGGAGCCGTCTGAGCAGCTCCAGTGGGAGCCCACATGCAGCTCTGGCCTGTGCTGATAGCTGACAAGCCACAAGCAAAGGGCTTTTTCATGAATTCATACTCCAAATGTTGGGTGCCAAAATGTACCACAAATAATAAAAATCCAGAGACAGATATTGGGGTTCAGCCTGAAGATCAGAGAAGCAAAGCAGCCAAGCCGCTAGACAGCTCTTACCTCTGTAAAAACTTCAGACTGAAAGAGAGCGAGTTCCTGTCTCATCCCGCCTTATATTCCTCTCTAGTGCAGAATTGAAGGCGTGCACCACCACTGCCAGGCCTATATTGCTAACAAGTGTGGCTGCTTGGAGATGAGGTGTGTGCCATCACTGCCTAGTCTGTATGGCTGACTAGTGTGACTGTTTTGCATTTTTATCTTCAGACAAGCTTTATTTATTAAAATACAAATGAAATATCACTACCTATCTTGGCCTACTTTGTTCCTCTGTAACAAGGTATATGTCTTTCTAAAAGTGACTTGCTACACAGTGCCACATGGGGCTTATGAGGCAAGGGAGATTATTGGAACAATTTTTTTCAAACAGGTTTTATTTTTTTGGATAGAATTCTAAGAAATGTTTGGTAGAGTTGTGTAGATCAAGTGACTTAGAAACACCCGAGAGGTTTAGCAAATGTGCACTTTTGTCTGGAAAAGGTGTGTTGTTTCTTGGACTTGTGAATGTTGTAGTTTGTGAGGTCCTGGAACGTGATGATAGGATGGAAATTTTAGTGCCAGATCAGCGTGGGTGTGGGGACAACAGAGTGCAGTCCAGTGGTTAGCAGACACCTGAGGCTTATGCGTGCTTGTGTTTTATTGCACTACTTATGTATTTTTGTGCTACTTAAACAGCTTGGTGCAGTTTTCTGCATTTACCTATCAGGTTTTGCATGTAACATCTACGAATAGAAAAATGACAATCATATTATACTTAAATTACCCCAAGATTTATCAGAATGTAAAGGAACAAGTTCATGTTTTTCAAATAGATTTTATAGAACCTACTGTATAGTAAGTACACATTTTGAAGATAGGGATGAGCTCATTTATCAGAGAGCATGTCATTGCCTGCCTTTTCTTCACAAGATTCACATTACGTTTCTCAGAAGTTCAATGATCACTGATATTGTCTTTATAGGAAACTACATTCTGAATTATGTGGCATCGCAACCTAAGCTGGCTCCCTTTGTCATTCAAGCTCTTATTCAAGTCATTGCTAAAATCACTAAGCTGGGGTGGTTTGAAGTTCAGAAAGACGAGTTTGTTTTCAGAGACATAATTGCTGATGTGAAGAGATTCCTTCAGGTAAGATGGCCTTGGTTATCACCGTAATACAATGTTGCAACTTGCTTTGGTTGTGTAAAATACTGCTTAGAGCTACTTGGTTCTCTTTGTAGTGACATTCTTTTTTTTTTTTTTTTCATTGTGAAAAAGTCTTTATTTTAAGAAAAAAATTTAGTTAACAAAAAAATTTAACAAGTTTCACTTAGCAAAATACACCCAAAAGGAAATCACAGTACAAAGAAAGCTTTAAGTCAAGGCCTCACCAATTCCTACAGTATTAGTATTGTGTCTCAATTCTCAAAACTAACTTTTAAAAAGCTTAAACTTAACCTAAATATTTAAATGAAAATATAAACTAGAATGAACATGAGAAATGCTTCTCTTTGCATTAGGGATCTAGCACCTTTGAGTTCGCCAGAAAAGTACATGTCCCCCAGTGTGTTCACTGTGGTGTGCTTGAAGATCCACTCAACATACTTAAAACTACTTAACTCAGATAACATCACTCTTAAGTATACTACCAAAAATGTTAATTGAGAAAAGCGGAAGAAAATAGTTTTAGTTTACTCAATATTACATGCTAGAAGAAAAGTTTACATGAGAAACACTGAAGAGGTAATTTTTTAATCCAGATTTTCACAAACTCATGGTGCGAAGTGGGTCCCCCAGCTTCCTCTAGAGTTATAAAACTGCTCGACTGCTTATTGGCTGCCTGTGAAATTTTTGATTGAAATAACTCAAACACTTCTACAACACTAATCATATCCACCCATGCTGTTTTGACCGCTGTAGCCGGCCCCGTAACAGCCACTCACTGACTGGCTCTCCAGGCCACTTATAGTGGCCTGGGCAGCTGACACTCCCATGCCCTGCATCACCTGGCTGCTGTAAGCCCCGTTGCTAGCCCCTGTTGTTGAATTCAGGAAGAGTTCTATGTATCTGTGCTACATGTGCCAATGATGGCTTTGTGAGGCTTCGGGGACTCCCGTTTGGATGCACAAAGGAAGAAATTGTTCAGTTCTTCTCAGGGTTGGAAATCGTGCCAAATGGGATCACATTACCTGTGGACCCAGAGGGCAAGATTACAGGGGAGGCCTTCGTTCAGTTTGCCTCACAAGAGTTAGCTGAGAAAGCTCTAGGGAAGCACAAGGAGAGAATAGGGCACAGGTATATCGAGGTGTTCAAGAGCAGTCAGGAGGAAGTTAGGTCATACTCGGATCCACCTCTGAAGTTCATGTCTGTGCAGAGGCCTGGACCCTATGACCGGCCTGGCACAGCCCGGAGGTACATTGGCATTGTAAAACAGGCAGGCTTGGATAGGATGAGGTCTGGTGCCTATAGTGCAGGCTATGGGGGCTATGAAGAATACAGTGGCCTCAGTGATGGCTATGGCTTCACCACTGACCTGTTTGGGAGAGACCTCAGCTACTGTCTCTCAGGAATGTATGACCACAGATACGGAGACAGCGAGTTCACAGTGCAGAACACCACCGGCCACTGCGTCCACATGAGAGGGCTGCCCTACAAAGCAACGGAGAACGACATTTACAACTTCTCTCCACTCAACCCTGTAAGAGTTCATATTGAGATTGGTCCTGATGGAAGAGTGACGGGAGAAGCTGGTGTTGAGTTTGCCACCCATGAAGAAGCAGTGGCAGCTATGTCGAAGGACAGGGCCAACATGTAGTGACATTCTTGTCATTTATTATTTGTCATTTGGAATCTTTATTATGTATTGTTATGAATCATGCTGTACCAGAAGAATAAAAATAATTATTGTTTCTAAATTTAAATATGATATGTTTGTGTATGCATATACAAGCAACATGTATATGTGTGTATATATTATATAAGCATTATATGTGCAATATATATCGATATATGTATATGTGTATATGTATATACACATATACATACATATATATATATATATATATCTGTCCTGGAACTCACTTTGTAAACCAGGCTGGCCTTGAACTCAGAAGTCCACCTGCCTCTGCCTCTTGAGTGCTGGTATTAAAGGCCTGTGACACCACCACTTGGCTTATAATGCTTATAATGATAATTACCTAGTTCTCATAATAGTCCTAGAAAGTGGGTTTCATTGTAGAAATGAAAAAGAAAACTGATTTTGTAATGCATAACTGGTACTCCAACAAAACTTTTGACAGCTTTTTAATTTCACATCAACTATAATATTTTTCTGAGGAATGTTTTCAAGTGAATCAGTAAATCATAGCACATGATGTAAATATAAGTAATAGGTAAATCATGTATTTCATCCCTGATTTATACCAGTTCAGATATTTATAGTTGAAGAAAGAAGAATAAAAACCATCAGAAGACTGTTTACATCCCATTCCACATGGTAATTACAGGTTTTCAGACAATAAAGGAATCAGGAATTTGTCCTTGGTTCTATTTTGCCTCATTCTTAAAATAATTTAGGTATTTAGTGATACATTTTTTATACTAGCGTCATTTCTAATTGCACAGCGGTTAATGGTTTAGTGGGTAAAAGGGTTTGCTGTGCCAAGTCTGATGATTGGGGTTTGAATCTCCAGAACCCATGTAAAAGCTGTAACCCAAGTCCCTGTGATCCCAGGAGTTCAAAATGATAAAAAAAAAAAAAAAAATTCAGGCTGTCAGTTGGTTAGAGAGCCCCATTATGTAATTTTGCAACTTTATTGAGCTAATATACACAAAGTAGCCATGATTCAGTGAATAGGAAATTAGGAGGTCCACAAAAAATTAAAATGCATTGTTTGATGCTCTCAGAGTTAATCTTTGGTGGTTCTGAAATAATATGAACTTAATTATACCTAGAATTCAGTGTTGCTGAGTTTCTGTGCAAGTTGGAGGGATGACCAACTGTGAAATGAAGCTGAAGAAAGCACATCTGTGCATACTTTGTATTACCGCAGTGTAATTTGGTGTTACATTATTTCCACACTTTCCTGTATGATTCTGTAATAGAGTAATTTGTTAGTAATGTGCACATGAAATCTGAATTGAAGGAAGTTTTGCAATTAAATTGGAAGCTAATTAGAAACATCATGGAAACTATACCATATTGATAGTCGTATATTTACTTTGCTACATTGGATACTCTAGATGTCTTCATTAAGGTACCTAACGACTCTGTACACGTGCACTGTTCAGTAATATTAAAAGAGCCTAAGTGATCTTTTCTGATATTAGATCAAGAGATTTGAATTAGTTTCTAAGGTACTTATTAATTATTGAGTGCAGCCATCACAGTAGGCTTCAAGCAAATATCTAGAACAAAAACTATTCCCCCCCATTCTTAAGATTGTAGAAAAAGTACTAAATTGAATGTTATTTTGAAACTTAGTTGTTATGAGCTGTAAATGTTGGGAAATATTATATAGAGTGGTATCCATTTCTAAGGTAGGTGTTCATTTTCTCCTTAACTCCATGTATCGAAATTTGTCCTTAAAAAATGAGCTCTTTTGGTTGTAGAAATAATACTTTTTTCTTTTTTACATACTTTTAAAGGCTATTAACTAGGCAAATGTGATGCTTTGGTATTTAATTTTTAAAGGTTAAGACCTAATTGTGTCTCTACTTGGTTATTTTTCCAAAGGGTACTGTGGAACACTGCATGATAGGAGTGATGATCCTTTCTGAATTGACTCAGGAGATGAACCTGGTAAGCTTTTCCATGGAATTGGATATGGAATTTGCTTGGGTAATATTGTTTCTTTGCTACTACTTTTATTTGTGGCAAAATATGTAGTTGTTTTGCAGCGTGACACTCATCATTTTTTTTGTGATTTGTTTTAATAGATGGAAAATTAAATGAAAATACTTCACTGAAAATCATACCATAGTAAAAAACACAAAATAAAAATAGTGGGAAATAGGATGTAGTACTTGTTCTATGGGTACTTGGAGATTTGCCTTTCTGTTCTTGTAGATATATTAACCCTAAAATGAATTGTATGAAAAAAAAACAGACTTTTATGTGTTTATAAATAAAGGGCACATAGTTTAAAAGATTGATTCTTAACTATTCTTAACTATATGTCAGGACTCATCCAGGTACAGGCCTTACCTATTAGTCCTTTCTGACTTGAATTTTCACCCTGTGCAAGAAGCATTTTCAGAAGCTACAGCTCCCCCAACAGGGCTTTCTAAGCCCAGCAGCTGAGGATATGTCATGTGTTCCTGTTCCCCTTTGCTGTCAGCATGGTTTTCAACAGGACAGAAACAAGTTGTGTTCTACATAGGATCATTTTATGAAGGGGATTGTAGAGTTTGACTCGAGAAACTGGCATCTTCCTGAGTGATGATTGTGTATGTGCACATAAGGAGGGTGTGTATGGAATGTGAACGTGCACATAAGGAGAGCTGGTTGTGTGTATGGGATGTGAACGTGCACATAAGGAGAGCTAGTTGTGTGTATGGAATGTGAACGTGCACATAAGGAGGGTGTGTATGGAATGTGAACGTGCACATAAGGAGGGTGTGTATGGAATGTGAACGTGCACATAAGGAGAGCTGGTTGTGTGTATGGAATGTGAACGTGCACATAAGGAGAGCTGGTTGTGTGTATGGGATGTGAACGTGCACATAAGGAGAGCTAGTTGTGTGTATGGAATGTGAACGTGCACATAAGGAGGGTGTGTATGGAATGTGAACGTGCACATAAGGAGGGTGTGTATGGAATGTGAACGTGCACATAAGGAGAGCTGGTTGTGTGCATGGAATGTGGACGTGCACATAAGGAGGGTGTGTATGGAATGTGGACGTGCACATAAGGAGGGTGTGTATGGAATGTGAACGTGCACATAAGGAGGTTGTGCATGGAATGTGGACGTGCACATAAGGAGGGTGTGTATGGAATGTGAACGTGCACATAAGGAGGGTGTGTATGGAATGTGGACGTGCACATAAGGAGGGTGTGTATGGAATGTAGACGTGCACATAAGGAGGGTGTGTATGGAATGTGAACGTGCACATAAGGAGGTTGTGTATGGAATGTGAACGTGCACATAAGGAGAGTTGGCATCTGTTCATTGCCAATTATCTTTGTAGTCACAGGATTTTACAGTTGAAATAACCAATTTTATTGCTATTCAGTGATGAATTAAAACAAATTTTATAGAATTTCCACATTTGAAAGTCACTTTCGTTTCCATGTCTGTCCATTCTTGCTTCTCTTATAGAGGCTGTGAGGATTATCTGCCTTGCCAGTTTTTCTCTTCATTTCAGGAACAGCTATTTTGTTGGCAAGGGTATGATGACAGGGGCCTTGACTAATCATAATTAGACTCTGAATGACTTTAAAAGAACTGGAGCTCTTTTAAAATTTAAAAAGTAATTTTTTATGATTTTGTAAGTTTACTTTATGAAAGTAAGAGACTAGTATAGTAACCATAGGCACCTACTTGCTAACCTTAAAGCAGATTGAGTCATTTTTCCACTTTACAACAAGTAGCAATATAGGCTGCCCTGAAAACAGAGGGTTCTGAGAGGTTCTTTAGTTCCTTTTAGTTTCTAATTCCTTACCTAGTTTCTCAGTAACTTATAGTGTGGATTTTTTTTTTTTTTTTTTTTTTTTTGGTGAATTTTTCAGGCATGATTTCTTTGTATATCAACTGGATATCCTGGAACTCACTTGGTAGACCAGGTTGGCCTTGAACTCACAGAGATTCATCTGCCAGCCTCTGTGTCCCAAGTGCTGTGATTAAACTCCTGAGCATTCTTCTATTGGTAATGTGGATTCTAATGAAAGTTTATCTTAGAGAGCAACTAAGTATCTTTTAAAATATACAGACAAACTTTCAGTAATGTTTGGAGGGTAGGACAAAGTTCTTTTTTGCCCATTTGGTGAGTTGACAATGAGATGCTTCCCCCCCACATTCCTGCAGCCCCAGGGAATACTTTACATTTCTTTCTACAAAGGCATTCTGCATGGTCATGATACCACCCGTGGGTTTGTTTTTAAAAAGTGACACGTTGCTGTTTAGTTCTGCTACTTTATTCAGCCCCAGCATGTCCTTAGAGCAGATGCCTGCTTAGAATCATGTTTGCTTCTCACATTGCATTAGTATTCTTCAGTCTGGGAGAATTAGTTAATCTCTGCACATTACAGTCTGTTTTAGTTAGGGTAACAGTTGGTGTAATGAAATAACATGACCAAAAGCAACTTGGAAGAAAGGGTTTATTTCACTCACATTATAATATTATATATGTTATAATGTTCTATCTTCAAATGCAGTGACGGGCAAGAACCCAAGAAGGGGAGGAACCTGGAGACAGGAGCTGATACAGAGGCCTGGAGGGGGCTGCTTACTGGCTTACTCCTCATGATTTGCTCAGTCAGTTTGCTTTCCTATAGAACCCAGGACCACCAGCACAGGGACAGTACCTCTCACAATGGGCTGGGCCCTCCCTCATCAACCACTAATTAGAAAATGCCGTATAGCCAGATCTTATGGCGTGCTTTCTCAGTTGAGGTTCCCTCATTTCAGGTGACTCTAGTTTGTGTCAAGTTGACATAAAACTATCCAGCACACAGCCTGAGACGTGAAGATTACAAGCTAGTTGTTTTATAAAACATCTTTTATTTTTAAGATTGTCCAGTGTTTCTTCATTATTAAATCCATATTGCATTTATTTATCAGGAATATCAGCAATGACGCTGTGGCCTTATTGTCTCTTGCCAGGAAGCATATGGTTTGAGTTATCTAATAACGGATGATGCTCACTTTGATTTCTTAATTAAACGTGTTCACTAGACAACTTCCTTATACTTTGTCTTCTTTATAATTAATAAATATTTTGTGAAGAGATACTTTACACTTCTATAAACACCTTATTCCTCACCAAGTTTAAGTTGTTAATATGGATTTCTAATTGTATTTAATAGTTTATAATTTACCAGTAAGAAATGTTTCAACTTGACTCTTGTATCCATTTAACATTCCTCACCGTTCTTTGATTATTTATTTATTTATTTAGTTGGTTGTTTTTTTAAGACAGGGTTGGTTTTTCTGTAGTCCTGGCTATCATTGAACTCACTCTGTAGACTAGGTTGGCTTCAAACTCAGAGATCCACCTGCCTATGAGTGCTGGAATTAAAGGTATTCACCCAGCATTATTATTATCATTATCATTATTTTGAGCCAGTTTCACGTAATGGCTACACTTTTGCTTTGTAGCAGGGAGTGATCTTGAACTCTTGATCCTTCTGCCTCCTCAAGTACTGGGATTTTAGGCATATTCAACTATGCCTGCCCTCGTTTGTTCTTCTGGTACAGAGGTTCCAGGTTTTCCCCATACAATAAAGCCAAGCTTCTTTTTAGCAGAGTGGCACTCCAGGCACCATAGCCCGTGCTGCGATCCTAGAACTGGGAGACTGAGGGCAGGAGGATCATGAGTTTGAGGCCAGGCTGAGTTGCATAGTGAGATCTTGTATCCCCAGAATAGTGCTACCTCCTCCATCCTTTAGTGTGATTTTGGACATTATAAGTTGAAAAAAAGTATTTTCTATAGAGAAAAATTTTACTGAGCTTAATTCGGGGATAGGGGAGTCATTCTTGATTTCAACTAGCATTTCTGGGGGTGATCAGATTCACATGAGGAAAGTCCAGTGTTATAAAAAGGTCAAAAGTGTCATCTTCTCCCTCCCCCTATTTTTTTAAAAGACGGGGTTTCTCAGTGTAGTAGCCCTGGGTGACCTTGAACTCAGGTATAGATAGACCAGACAGGCCTTGAACTCAAAGACCTCTGCCTGCCTGTGCCTCCTGAGTGCTGAAATTAAAGATATGTGCCACCACACCCTGTCCAAGTATAGATGTGTTTTGTTTTGTTTTTTTTTTTTGTTTTGTTTTTTTACTATTGATTTTATTGAGCTCTACAATTTTCTCTGCTCCCCTCCCTTCCTCTTCCTTCCCCTTCAACCCTCTCCCATGATCCCCAGGCTCCCACTTTACTCAGGAGATCTTGTCTTTTTCTACTTCCTATGTAGATTAGATCCATGTATGTCTCTCTTAGTGTCTGCATTGTTGTCTGGGTTCTCTGGGATTGTGATTTGTAGGCTGGTTTTCTTTGCTTTATGTTTAAAAACCACTTATGAGTGAGTACATATGATAATTGTCTTTCTGGGTCTGGGTTGCCTCACTCAATATGATGTTTTCTAGATCCATCTATTTGCCTGAAAATTTTAAGATGTGATTATTTTTTTCTGCTATGTAGTATTCCATCGTGTAAATGTACCACATTTTCCTTATCCATTTTTTAGTCGGGGGCATTTAGGTTGTTTCCATGTTCTGGCTATGACAAACCATGCTGGTATGAACATAGTTGAGCACATATCCTTGTGGTATGCTTGAGCATCCTTTGGGTATACCCAAAAGTGGTATTGCTGGGTCTTGAGGAAGGTTGTTTCCTAATTTTCTGAAAAATTGCCATACTGATATCCAAAGGGGCTGTACCAACTTCTACTCCCACCAGCAATACAGGAGTGTTCCCTTTTCCCCACAACCTCTCTATCATAAGTTGTCATCAGTGTTTTTGATCTTGGCCATTCTTACAGATATAAGATGGAAAAAAAAATCTAAACTAGATTTTCCTAAAACTTAAAAGAGGATCATAAACATTGTCCCACATTTTTAGAAGCTACTCTGCTGTCGTTGATTATATTTGTTATGCAATCATTAAATAAATTACATACACCAATACAGTAGGGGCATGCATGTGTAATATGAAGTGCATATACCTATATATAGTAAGGGCATACATGTGTAATATCAGATGCATATGCCCATACAGTAGGGGCATACAACAATATGAAATAGTTGTACAGTCTCTCTCAAAACACAGTATCTATATGAGTACCCCGAGTGGAATAAGCATACAGGTCTTGAGGAAAGCACAGATAAAGGCAGATTTGTCTTTAGATCTACGAACAATTGCGTTGTACAAATTTTTCTTTTTTTCAGAATTAAAAGTTTCATATAATGTGTTTTTGATCATGTTCATTCTTCTCCCAAATCTTCCCAGATCCACTTACCTTTCCTACTTACCCACAAATGTCTTAATTTTTTTAATCCTGCATTTTTTTTTGAAGAGAGATAATGATACCCTCTATATAGATCTTACAGAGAGTAGGTAAACTAGCCTAAAGGTGGGTGCTTGGTGCAAGCCTTTGATCCCAGACCTTGGGAGATAGAGGCAGGTGGATCTCTCAGGTTCTAGGCCAGCTTCAAACAAACAAACAAGCAAACAAAAAACTGTCAGCATAGCACCTAGTGTGTAGAAGGCACTCCATAAACTTAAGTTTCTTCTCTTCATGTTATGGACAATATATGTTTTAAAGATTGATTCAAGGAGTAAGTGGACTAATACATTAAGAATATTTTCTAAACAGAATTAGTGATGCTGTCTGCTCTTCATGATTTTTATGAAAAAGAAAGGTTTTGATGTTTTTAGCATTAGAGAATTTAAAGTCTGGTTTATTAGAGGAAGGCTGGGGAGCTGACTTAGCGGGTATAGCATTTGACAAACAAACACAAAACCAGTTTGCATCCCCAGAACTCATGGCAGAACTTCCTGGGTGTGCAGTCGGCCTGTAATCCCAGTGTGTGGGATGCAGAAACAGGAACTCCCCTGAGCTGCTAGCTACCTGGCTAGATGGACCAAAATGGTATGCTCCAGATTCATCAGGAGCCCCCATTAATACATACATACATGCATAGCATACATACATGCATGCACAGCATACATACATGCACAGCATACACACATGCACAGCATACATACATACATACAGAGTTTGATTTAGAGCAGAATGTTGCAAATGCTAATTAATGTAGCATTTAGGGATAATCTGAATTGTACCCTGTAGTTAAGAAAGTATCAGATAATCAGTTCTTAGTCCACCTTTTTTTTTTTTTTTTTTTTTTAAATTCTTTAAACAGTAGCAGGACAAATGGTTTCCTTCTGTCTTTCAATTGCAAAAGAAGCCGGGCGGTGGTGGCGCAGGCTTTTAATCCCAGCACTCAGGAGGCAGAGGCAGGCGGATCTCTGTGAGTTTAAGACCAGCCTGGCCTACAAGAGCTAGTTCCAGGACAGGCTCCAAAACCACAGAGAAACCCTGTCTTGAAAAACCAAAAAAAAAAAAAAAAAGAAAGAAAGAAAAGAAAAAATAAATCAATTGCAAAAGAAATAAATAGTAAATCAATAACTTTAGGCCAGAGTGTTAATGAATATTGAACTATCAGAACCCATTTGTTTCCTGTTGATAAATGGAAGTATGTAGCGTGTGTGTTTGTGTGCATGCGAGCGTGTGCGCTTTATATAGATTTGCATAGTTGTATTTATTAGGAGGAGTTCTGGAGATGTGCTAAACAAGTGTTCCCAACCCCACTATGTAAAACCAATTGTGCATTTTAGGTTATGGACTCAAGAGCTAGTAGGCTTAGTAATTTATTCTTAAAGAATTAATTTTATTAGCTAAAATTTCAGAGATGACACGTTGTGTACATCATCAAATCTTGAGTATCATTTCTACTTTTATTTTCAGAAATTCAATGGCATAAATCAATGACATATCAAAATACTTTCATATGTAATTTTTCTGTAACTGATTCGTTTAGCTGGTTTACATATTAGAAACATATTAGAGGTTTCTCCTTTTGTAGGTAGCATTTGAGAGTTAGAAAAATTATTTACATTATATACACTACAGGTCAGAGTTCAGGAGTCCATGATCTCAGTGTCTTTTATTATCTGTATTATTTTATTATATTGGCACTGAGAAAGTACAATGGATACCCTGATAGGTTTTGGGTGGGTTCTAGCACTGTCTCTGTCAGTGAGTAGTCTCAAGCAGGTCACCTTGAACTCTTTTGCAAGTTCTGTATTTATGATTCTCAGATTACTAGTGCCATTATGTTACATAGTTAATGTTTGCCTTATTTTCCTATAGGTTTGGTTAAACTAATTCATCTTGACTGTTTTAGGTTGATTATTCCAGACCTTCAGCAAAACATAGGAAAGTAGCTACCTCATTCCGTGATACTTCACTAAAAGACATCCTAGTGTTAGCGTGTTCGCTCCTGAAGCAGGTAAGTCAGTGGGAGAACCATGGGAATCTTAATTTCAAATTAAATGCTTGGAATGAATTTCAAGTGGATTGTTTACCTCTGATTTTGCCTTTAAAAGACTTGTTGTGATCAATCTTAAAAGTAGTAAATCTGTATATTTTTTTTACTCCCAGGCTTGGAAGATGAAATCCATAGAGAATTCAGTGTTTGTGTTATAAGCAATAGTACTTTTTAACCTTCCAACTATAGACTGTTTTATGTTTTATTTTATTTATTCTATTTTAGTTTAGTTTTGTTTATGTTTTTTGTTTTTCAACACAGGGTTTCTCTGTGTAACTTTGAAGCCTGTCCTGGAACTAGCTCTTGTAGACCAGGTTCTCCTCGAACTCACAGAGATCCGCCTGCCTCTGCCTTCCAAGTGCTGGGATTAAAGGTGTGCTCACCACCAGTTTGCATCCAGCCCTACTGTAGATTTTTAATTGGATGGGCTCATTGAGATTTACTTTTTTTATCTGCCTGCCCATGTTTTGATGGGGATACAGTTTCCATTTTTTCATAATTTTCCCAGAATTATTCTAATAGTTTCTTTGGGAAATAAGAACTTCCTACTTGTTTCTTACTGCACGGTGGAGCATGCATGACTTTGGTATGCATGATATTAGGCTGTGTTGTATAACGAAGGGTTCCTTCACACTACTCAAACTTGTTTCTTTGGTGCTGTAAAGCATTTTCCAGAACACCTCACTAAGCTCTGTTTACTGTCTGTTCAGTTCTCTTTTATAGGCTGAGTGGTTTTTATAAATATTGGGGACCAGAAGTGTTCCAGATTTTGGAGTGTTTTGAATCTTAGGATATTTATATAGACTTTATCAGTTGAAAAATTTCAAAATCTGAAATTTGAAATTTACCAAAATTCAAACTTTGAGTGCTCAAGAAGTTTTAGATTTGCAAGTCGTTTTAGATTTTAATTTTTGGATTAGAATTGTTAACTTGTGTTAGCATTCATAATCACTGTAGTAGGCCTGATTTAATAGCTATTATTTTAAAGATATTCTTTTTTTTTTTTTTTTTTTGGTTTTTCAAGACAGGGTTTCTCTGTGGTTTTGGAGCCTGTCCTGGAACTAGCTCTTGTAGACCAGGCTGGTCTCGAACTCACAGAGATCCGCCTGCCTCTGCCTCCCAAGTGCTGGGATTAAAGGCGTGCACCACCACCGCCCGGCTTAAAGATATTCTTGTAGTGTAGAAAAATATCAATAACAGAAGTAGATAAAATAGCAAAATTGATGGTCTTGGACTTATCAACTGATTTAGTAACCACTCACAGTTAATCTTCTTTCATGTATGTTCCTGTCTTCCTATCTGATTTCTCTTTGTATTATTCTCTGAGAAGTCTAGGCTTCTCTACAAATACTTCATAATGTCCAGGATCTACTTTTCAGACTGTATGGATCTTATCTAAAGACGTCAGGATTGCACTCCAAAAGCTGGTGTTCTATACCCAACTAGGACATATCCTAGGCCTAACAGCCACATGGCCTTTGTTAGTTGAATGCATCTCTTTTATACAAGAAGTTAACCCAGATTTTCTTGAAGAAAATTAAGTCTCAGCACTGTTCAAGCTAGTGAATTCTATGCTTTCTTCATACAGTTGTGCTATATAAAGTATTTGTTCTAAAACCTCATATATTTTTCCTCTGAGACAGGGTATTACTATGTAACCCTGGCTCGCCTGAAGTCACCATGTAGATGAGGCTTACCTTGAATTTACAGAGTCCTGTTTGCCTCTGCCTACCATGTACTGGGATTAAAAGTGTGTACCACTACACCTGGCCTAGGTTACCTCTTAGAACTTTAGAAGGCGATCTGCAATATGTAGTTAAGTATATTTTTTTTCTCATTTTAGAAGATGAAATTTGAAAGTTGTCTACTATTGTAGAAATTTGTGGACAAAGATTTTTCCTTTTTTCTTATTTACTAGTTTATATTTCAGACTGAAGAAGTATTTAAATTTATGAAGTTGAAATTTATTTGCTCATAATGTTTTGTTTCTTAATTTGAAGGTGTTGGCCAAACCTTTAAATCTTCAGGATCAAGATCAACAAAATCTGGTGATGCAAGTCTTAAAACTGGTTCTCAACTGCCTGAGTTTTGATTTCATTGGAAGTTCAGCAGACGAATCTGCAGATGATCTTTGCACAGTGCAGATTCCGACAACTTGGAGAACAAGTAAGAAAAGAGATGTTTAACATGAGGGTTGGTAAACATACATGGTACAGAATTAAGCAACTCAGCTGACCTGCTCATAAGTAGTCAGCTCTGCTTTTTTTTTTAAGTGGCTTACTAGCTACATAGGAGAATTGTAGTTCAGAAAAGCCACTGACACTTAATATTGAATGCTTTGTCTAGTTCATAACTGCTATATTTTAATTTAAACAGTAGAAAATAGACTTGTTGGGAATGGTTAAGGTTTTTGTTTGGAAACTTCCACATCCGTAGTGAGAAAGTCTAACAGTTATCCAGTGGTAGTTTTCAGAATTAAAGGTGAACAGATCAGAGTAGGTGACCCAGGAGAGCAGAGTTGTGATTTACTTCCTGACGGGTACACCAAGAAGAAAACAAGGTCTCCCTCATGGAGCAGACTGTGTCACTAGGGAGCCTTAGATGGGGAGGCTGGAGAGCCTTTGTTAAGGAGGCTTTGTTCTCAGTTGGGTCTTTCCCACCTGTGTGGCAGGGAGACTGGCCAGCTTTGCCTCTGTTGTTGAATCTCTCCCTCCCATAGCTATTTTCCTTGAAATGTTAAACTAGAAAAGCTTCAGATTTGGGGATATCAAACATGATAGAGAATCAACATGTAAAAAAATTTTTTAAATGACTTCCAATTTTGGAATCAAAGATTAATAAACAAGGTTAAATAAACATTCCGCATCTTGGTTGTGGTGATGAATTCATGAATCAACATGTGCAATAGAAATGCACAGACTAAAAATATGTACACACACCTGAGTACACATAAAACTGGACTCAGTACGATTGGGAGATTGAGTTGGGCTCCCTGACTGTGGAGGTGTAGTGTTTGTTTTTATAAGAGATCACCAGTAGGGGAAAGTGGGCAAAACGTGGCATAGGTCTGTATACTGTATGTGACTCAATAATTTATTAGCTTAGAAAGTTTTAATTTTTTTAAAAGAGTTGGAGAACTAATATATAAGGTGAAGAATAGAAATAAACTTTAAAAGGGTGTGATTAATATCTCTTATAAAAAATACAAAAAATATATAAAGAGCTATAAAAAAGGTACAACATTCCTGTGACAAGAATGAACATTTGCCACATGATTTAACAATTTAATAAACAACTTAGAAGAGAAAGTTAATTAAACTTACAAAGTAGAATTAAAAAAAAGCAAGATGTTTTGATAGGAGAGAAAATGTCTGTAAGAAAATAAGGTGAAGCCAGGAGGTTGAGATTTGACTATTGGAAATTCTAGAAAGGGAGACAGAAGGAAAGAACAGAAGGAAATTCGAAAACCCAGTCAGGTTCTCAGCATTAAAGGACAAGTTTATGCATTGAAAATTGTACCAGGAATCCAGAATGATGAGTGGAAAGATATGCACTAAGCTTCATGTTCATGATGTCCCAGAACAAAGGCTTGCTGTGTATGAGAAAGGAAAAATAAGTCACTACTGGGTAGTGGTACTGCTGCACATCTTTAATTGTAACACTCAGGAGGCAGAGACACGCAGATCTCTGAGGCCAGTCTGGTTTATAAAGCAAATTCCAGGACAGTCAGGACTGCACAGAGAAACCCTATCTTGAAAGTCAAGAATAAATGGAAGGAAAAGAAAAGGTCCAGCTGCAGCAAGTGGCCATATCGTATGTAGAAGTCTCTACATTCTTACTTGTGTGGTGTTTTAGTGAAAGTAATGGTGTTGGAAAAATCATCTTTTTTCCAGTTATCCTGGAACCAGAAACACTGGATCTTTTCTTCAATTTGTATCACTCGCTCCCACCACTACTGTCTCAGTTAGTAAGTACAAGTCATCCATTACTCCTTAAAGATAAAATACCCTGATAGATTGTTGTTACTGTTCTGTACTGCTGGGGAATTGAACCTAGGGCCTCACATCTTCAGGGTTGGAGTGTAACTGCGCTGCATGTCTAGATTCTGGTCTGTGTTTTGGACATGGTTATGCTGTACAGCCCATGCTGCCTTCAAACTTGTCTTCCATCCTCAGCCTCCTTAGTTCCAACGTCAGCCTCGAACCTGTGATTCTTTTTCTAATCTGAAGTGTAAGGGTAATGTATATTTACACTTATATTCTGAATTACTTCAGAAATTCTTCTGCATTGAGTTATGTTTCTCAAGTAGCTCTTTTATTTCTGAGTGTATTTTGTTACATTACCCATCAGAATTTGTTAATAGTTCATTCTGCTTTCTGATTAAACTCAGAGCCAGTAACTTACCTTGCTCCTCCCACAGCCAGGACAGCCTGCCAACCTGTTCCTAGATCTCACTCCCTCATCAGGGCTGACCTCAAGTTCTTCCTCCTTCTAACCTTCTGACTGTTCTTCAACTTGACTGGCTATATGTCTTAGGTGTGGCAGGGTTATATGTCTTAGGTGTGACAGGGAGTCTCCATCAGAAATCTCTCAGAAGCATAGCTGATCCACTCACTTGATTTTGTTCTCCTCACTCTTGTACAATCAATTTTATGTTGAAATTTTCTTTGCTACATAGAACTTTGAGACTATGAGCAACATCTTTATTGAGCATTAAAGATCTAGCAATGTTGGGGAAAAAATGTAAGTTTAATAAAAATGTCTAAGGTGTCTCTAGAAAAATGTAGAAGATTTAAAGTGTATTTGTTTAAATATCACATAAAAGAAAGAGTTTCGCCAAGTCCTCTACTGTTGAGCTTCATCTCTAACCCAACAAGTCTCTTTTTGCATCTCTACTGTAAGGTTTAATCTGAGTTTCATAGAGTGCTTATCTGCAGCTGGGCTTGATCCTTTTGTCTTTCATCCAGGAGAATTGCTTTTAGTTGTTAAACACGCATGAAGTCATATGATTATGTTCTAGTATAAAACAAAAAAAGTACCTGTGATTGAAAAATGTGGGAGAAAACATCTGCTTTGTGATAAGTAGCGTGATGCCTGGTTATATGTGCTTATCTTACTTCATCCTCATGATGACCCTGCAAGATGAATGACACTGGTCTTGCTGTTTTCTGAAAAACAGAAAACAGACCCAGAGTGGCTAGTTGACTGTAACATGTGGTCCTGCTTTTGTTGGGGTTTCTGTCCTGCCCAGTTCCCACAGCCGATTAGCCCCAAAGAAAATCACAAAGAGAACATTAGATATTAACTGATTGGCCCATTAGCTCAGGCTTCATATTAGCTCTTATAACTTATATTAGCCCATTATTCTTATCTATGTTAGCCACATGGCTCAGTACCTTTTTCAGCTGGACAGGTCACATCCTGCTTCTTCTGTGGTCTAGACAGGACTGCGGGAAGAGCTTCCTTCTTCCCAAAATACTCCTGTTCTCATTGCCCTGCTTCTACTTTCTGTCTGATTGTCCCGCCTATACTTCCTGCCTGGCTATTGGCCAATCAGCATTTATTTAAAACATAATTAACAGAATACAGAATTGTCCTGCACCAATTGACTTTCTCCAAGGCAGCAGAATAGACACAGATTAAAGCTCAGGTCTTTTTATCCCCCAAACTATGTACTGGTGTTTGCTTTTAATACACTGATGGTTCCCAGTCCTGTGTATCAGAGTTGCCTAAGAAGGGTAGTTTTTGTTTTTTAACAATAAGAGTTAGTGGGAAATGAGAGCACGGCCCAAACAGAAAGATTTCATGTGTGTGCTTTTTCTCTCCATGATCACAGACAATTTGTATGAAATCTCCTATTAGAAATATTTTAATATTGGAAGCTAATGGTTTGTTTTTTTGTTTTTTTTAAAGTGGGCAAGTAAATATGTGAACCCAGATAAAGCTTGCAGAGACCAGCTTGTCCTTTGGGTTAATGTGAAGACAGACTGCAGTAGTTGCTGTTGGAGTTAGGAACCTAAGCGATGAAGTAGCCTGGGAACTTAGGACGATACTTAGGTCACAGAGACCTGCTTGGGAGCGTTCAGAAAGTTACTAAATGTTCCAGCAGCATTTTCCTGCCCTGTAAGATACATGAATGGTGTGGGATATATTTCGTAACCAAATAAATTAGTTATGTGCCTGATTCAGTCAAGGATTTTTTTTCTCCTTTGCAGGATCCATAATATATAATTTATAATAATCTGTAACTTAGAACACGGGATCCATTGGTTCACAGACAGAATGGGTATCTTAAATGGTTGGGAACCTTCTGAATGTATCCAAATCTAGTGCCTGTTTTGGCAGATTTGGCATATAAAAAATACAAGAGAGGAGATAAATAATCAGAATGAGGAATCCAGGTATCCAGCAAGACAAAGATGTGGGATAGGATGTAAATAAAATAAGAACACTGGTGTATCGACATCTTCCCCACCCCCATAAGAACAACATAATGAAGCCCTCCTTTTTTCCTTTTTAAAATTTCTTTAGTGTGAGCTGGGTGGTGGTAGTGCATGCATTTAAGCCCAATACTTGGGGAGGCAGAGATAGGTGGATCTCTGTGAGTTCGAGGCCAGCCTGGTCTACAGAGCGAGTTCCAGGGCAGGCTCTAAAAGCTACCGAGATCCTGTCTTGAAAAAAATGAAATTCTTTTGTGTGCATGTGGAGTGCATGCTTATGTGTACATGTCTGTGTGTGCATGCACGTGTATGTATGTATGTGTCTGTACAGAGATGGACCAGCATGTGGAAGCCAGAAGAACTTGTTGTCTTTCTCTGTAGCTGTTAATCTTGGTCCCTTGGGACAGGATCCTGAACCTGAAGCTCCCCTCTTTTGGCTAGAATGGCTGCCCAGCAAGCTGCTGGGGTCTGTCTGTCTCCCCCCAACACTGATGTTGCAGGCATGTGTGGCTATGTCCAGCTTCATATTCAGGTGTTTGTGAAAGTGCCATCATCCACAGAACCATCTCCCCAACCCACTAGTTCCCTTCCTTTGTAAGATTGAAATAAAAAACTAAACCAAAAATGTCAGGATTTGAAAGTCAGAGAAGAAAGTAGTATCTAAGCAGAGGAGACTGAGAGTTTAAAAATAACCCGAGGAATACCTACAGGTGCTGTTTTAGTATGGGGCAGAGGCTTGTGGGAGGTGTTAAAATTGAAATGAAAAAAGAGGATTTTTGTTGTTTTCTTTTTTAGGCACTTTCATGCTTAGTTCAGTTTGCTTCTACAAGAAGATCTTTATTTAGCAGTCCTGAACGTGCCAAATACCTTGGTAACTTAATTAGAGGAGTAAAAAGGATACTTGAAAACCCCCAGGTATTTATGAAGTAATTTAATTCATGCTTAGCATATAGAAGTTGTATTTCTGCTCATTGATACATAATAAAGTTTTTAATTTATTGTGTTTCTGGAAAAAATAGTATTGTACTCACCTTCCTGAGGTCTCATTTGCCGTAGTTAGTTTTTAGAAAATATTGCAATATTTTTGATGGTGACCTGGTGCTCTTTCTCTCTGGTTTAAGTAACTGAATAAAAGCTAAGCATTGTTATCACTGTACTTACTTTCTCTGTTTTCACTAGTAAGCGTGTAAACTGCTGAAGTGATTGAGGCTTATGTCTGCTTTTTGAAGTAGAAGACAAATTTAATTGTTAGTATTGAAATAAGCTGTCTTCAAGTGTGAAATACTGTCTTTTGCCCTCTTGTGGACTCCCCGGTTTGTGGCTTTAGAAGTAGCCCTGCATTAGCTCCAGAGCTTTGGGGTCAGTGCACACTTGCAGAGGTGCTCATGAGAGGTTTTGGAGTGCCTAACAAGTAATTGTAGCACTTTTAATTTGGTTTTTCTGGCGAATAGCATTCTGTAGAGGCATAAATGATAGCTTAAAGAGCTTTATCTATCTTCTTGTTACTGGCAGTTTCGGGAGCATCTTTGTATAGAAGTAAAGTATTACCATTCGACAGAGGCATTTGGGTTTGTTTTCCCAGCTCTTGAAGATTTTGTTTGTTTGTTTTTGATTTTTCAAGACAGGTTTTCTCTGTGTAGCCTTGGGTGTCCTGGAACTTGCTTTGTAGACCAGGCTGGCCTTGAACTCACAGAGATCTGCCTGCCTCTGCCCCCTGAGTGCTAGGATCAAAGGTGTGTGCCACCATGCCCCTGTGAGATTTTTTTTGTTAATTTTAATTTTTTACAATATTTTTTATTTACTCTAACAATTTTGTCTGTGTATATAACATATTTTGCTCATGTGCAAACCAAATACCCCTTGCTCATATCTTTTTTACCCAGTACTTCCTGGGTGGAATCTATAACATATACATTTGTTTTTATCTTTTCCATTTTAGTTCAGGTCTGATAGGTGGGCTTTTACTTTAAAATCATAAGTTACCTGTGTAACTTACTGTTATGAGCTTTATTATGGGAGATGCTTGGCCAGTGTCAGCTATTTCTCTTAAGCTGTTTTCCTTCTCATGCTAATATTTCACTGAAAAGTCAATCTGGCATTTTAGTATGCAATGGTATATTTAATACACAAGTGTGTATTAAAAGACCTTGTTGTAAAATGTATTTTTGGAATTTGTTCTAGGTAATAGATACTATTTTTCTTTCTAGAATCCCCATTAGTATAGATTCTTTAAGTAATATTATTGTACCAGTTCATTTTTAAATTTGGTTATATGCCAGCTGCACTGTGAAGTGTTCAAATCAGCGGTAACATTTGTACTGTATTCAAACCAATCATAGTTGCCTGGAAAGGCCTTTTTTTGGTCTGTTTTTTTGCCTTTTCTTCTAAAGGTCCCCTGCATGCTGTAGAGAGGTTCTGTTAAACTTTGTTACTTTAATGCAGTTATTTGTTTGAATACCTTTGTTAGAGGCAGGAAGTTAACTTGGAGCCATAGAACCTATAGATACTCAGTAAGTGTTGAATTCAAAGAATTTTCTGTATTTGGTGCACTTGTAGGACACACACGCACACACACACCACACCACATTGCATATGTTTTTTGTGTAGTAAGTTCCCAGACATTTTAATTTAATCATCTTGACGAGATGCTGCTTCTAAAAGCTCTACTTTAGGGGCTGGAGAGATGGCTCAGAGGTTAAGAGCACTGGCCGCTCTTCCAGAGGTCCTGAGTTCAATTCCCAGCAACCACATGGTGGCTCACAACCATCTGTAATGAGATCTGGCACTGTATCCTGGAAAGTGTATATATAATAAATAAATAAATTTAATAAAATAAAATAATTTCCTTTTAAAAAAATAAATAAAAGCTCTACTTTAGATTTCTTACTGTTAATTGACAATGACACTAAACTTAGCAGGTCTCATTTGTTTTCTAATATTGTTATCTACCCAACTGCCACAAAGTAAGTACCCATGAAAACCAGGGGACTTAATAAAAATACTTGGAGATTTTTTTATCACTTTTCTTGAAGAGCCTTTCTTTTGCATCTTAATTTAGGGTTTGTCTGATCCTGGTAATTATCATGAATTTTGTCGATTTTTGGCTCGTTTAAAGACAAACTATCAGCTGGGAGAATTAGTTTTGGTGAAGGAGTATGCTGAAGTTATTGGATTGATTGCTAATTTTACTATTACTAGCCTCCAGGTAAGTATAAATGTATAATTGAGATTAAACTGTAATTTTAAAAACCATTTTATTGGTATAGGTTTGGTGGAGGTAGTTTCTTTTTTAATATTTGAGTACTTGATAATTATTCTTTACAAAGTTTTTGGGTAAAATAAGTCATTGCAACACAAAATATAAAAATTGGCATTCTGTTTAATATCTAGTCATTGAATCTATAGTCAGATCTATGCAAAGAAATAAAAGGTTAGATTGCATTATGGGAGAATTGCAGATTGTATTATGTGAAAAGTCCTTTGTAAGTTGATGGGAAGCTCTGTTTCCACTTGGTTTCAGTGCTTATAAAATATTAGTAAAATTGGATTCTAAGGAAATGTGTTATTATTTTAGCAGTCATTATTGTAAGTGGCATAATGAAAGATACTAGTTTTTGAATACTTCTTGATTTGTGAAATTTGTGTGATCCTTAGTTATATAATCAGAATAAAAGTTAACTTTATAAGGGCCAGAGATGTGACTCAGCTGACAGAATGCTTGCCTAACATTCACAGAACCCCAGGTTCTATCCCTACTGTCATGTAAACTGAGTATGGTTGTGTGTATCTGTAATAGCAGCACTCAGGATGTGGAGAATCACAAGTTAAAGGTCCTTCAGGGCTAGTCTAGGCTATACAAGGACCTTGTTCAAAACAGAAAAACACAAACTAACAACAACAAAAACCCAGTTAATTTTATCTGCAGTAATTTTACTCTTTGATTTTTAGTCTAGAAAGCTATAATGTCATTTTGAGTAACATTTGCTGTCTTTCTTTGTAGCATTGGGAGTTTGCCCCCAACAGTGTTCATTACTTACTAACTCTGTGGCAGAGAATGGTAGCATCGGTTCCTTTTGTGAAATCAGCTGAACCCCACTTGTTAGACACTTATGCACCTGAAATCACCAAGGCTTTTATCACTTCCCGATTGGAATCTGTTGCCATTGTTGTGAGGTATTAAAATATTAAATGTCTTATGTTTATCTATCTTGGAATTATTAAAGATTGAAGTAAAATGTTAAGGTTCACCATTGTTGGTGTACAGTTTCATGAGTGCTGACAACATGTACAGTTGTATAACCACCACTGTACGCATGACAGTAAACATAGTACCATCACCCTCGAGATAGTTTTGGTCCTTTTTTAATTAGCACACAGCTCTGGTAATAACTAATCTGTTTTCCTATTATTTTTGCTATTTCTAGACTATTGTGCAGGTATATAGCCATCAGTATTCGCTTTTGAAATCTGGTGTTTTTCATTTTGGCACAAGCGTTTGGAATCCCTCCATGTTGTATCAGAGGTTCCTTCTTCTTCATTCTGGGTAGAAGCCCATCTGTGAATGTGTCAGGGCGCCCATTGACTGTTCATGGATACTTGGGTTGTTCACTTGTTTAGCAATGGGGAAAACTGCTGGCTTCATTCCTGTGTACAGTTTCATATGAGCATAAGTTTCCATTTCGATGTGTAAAATATCTATACAAGAGGGTTTCCTGGTAGCATGGTAAAAAGCTACCAAACCGTTTTCCAAAGTGACTCTAACATCTGTACATACACTTACCTACATTATATGAAAATTTGAATTGCTTTGCACTTGATGTTTTTTTTGTTTGCTTATTTTTTAGTTTTATATTGAGTCTAGTAGTTATGTAGTGGTACCTCATTGTGGTTTTAATGTGTATTTTGTCTTATTGTTTGTCTGTCAGATCTGTTGCCATGGGGCTGGATAGACAGCTGTGTAACTAAGCACTGGCTTCTTTCTCAGAGGACTCAGGTTCAATTCCCAGCACCCATCTGGTGGTTCACAGCCATCTGTCTCTTAACTCCAACCCTGAGAATCCAAAGCTCTTTTCTGGCTTCCATGTGTACCAGGCACACACATAGTTCACAGACATACACACAGGCGAAGCACCCATACATATAAATGAAAATGATTTAAAAAAATTTTAGCTAGTTCCCTTTAAATCTGGGTTATTTAGAGAGAGTTTAGAAGTTTGTATAATCTGTTCACATTTCATTTGTTAAAATCGTAGAGACTGTTTTCACTCTCACTGCCTGTTATTTACCTTTCTACTTTCTGAGTCTAGGAGATTGTATGGTTTACATTCCCTGAGCTCCTGCTTATTATTTTTGTTTTCTGTATCTTGTTTGGTGCCCTGTCTAAGGGATTTTTTTGTTTCATTCCAGGTCAGAGCTTTCCTTTACATTTTTATAGTGTTAAGATTTTATATGCCTTTAATCCCAGCACTCAGGAGCCAAAGGCAGGTGGATCTCTGAGTTTGAGACCCAGCCTGGTCTACAGAGAGTTCCAGGAAATCCAGGAACATATAGAGAAGCACAAAACCAAACCAAACAAAATGTACACTTAACGTGTGTAATCCATTTGCAGTTAATTTTTGTTCTGAGTGTGAAAACGTCTACTCTGAGCACTTGGAATACTGAGGCGGCATAGTCACAAGCTCTGTGTAATGCATGGAAGGCCAGCTTGGGTTACAAAGGAAGTGTGTCTCAGAAACAAAAAAAATGAACAAAAAAAGCCAGGCTTTCTATATTATGTTATATGTATATTTTGTCTGTATATATGTATATTATGTTAACAATGCACAAAGTCCAGGTTCTTCTTGTCTCCATCATGTTTACTTTGGATGTGGATAAGGACTGTCCTTTCTAATTGAATTTCATTTATACTGTTGTTAAAAATTAATTCACCACATGTATATGGTTCCATTTTGAGACTCTGTTCTTACTAATCCACGTATCTTTCCACCAGTGCCCTGTCTTAGTTACTATAGGTAAAACTTTGAAACCGGGCATTGTGAGTGTATTTTGGCTACTATACCTCATTTCTTTTTCTTTTTTTCCTCAAGTTTATTCATGCTCTGCCTGAATGTACACCTTTATGCCAGAAGAGGGCACCAGATACCCCTAGAGATGGCTGTGAGCCACCATGTGGTTGCTGGGAATTGAACTCAGGTCCTCTGGAAGAGCAATCATTGCTCTTAACCAGCCATCTCTCCATCCCATCATTTCTTTCTTCATGTAAAATTTAGCATACATTTGGCAGTCTTTTTATTTCATTTGAAAAGTATTATTCTGTGTGGGAGAATATATGCCTAGCACCTGTGTCCAGGTCAGAGGAAAGCTTTGTGGCGTTGTCTCTGTCCTTCCTTCTCTATATACATGGTCCCAGGTGTCCAGGTCAGGTCCGCAGGCTTGTCAGCAAGCACTGTGCTCGTTGGTCTCTCTGTCTGACCCAGTCTGTGAATTTCTACAAGGAAATTCCTGTTTTGATAGAATGTTACTGAATCCCAGATGACTGGGACTGCAGCAGTATCAGATCCTTGGTCAGCAGACATGGTCCATCTGTCCTTTGGTTCCTGTAGCTGTTCGGCTTCTTCTGTCAGTACTTTGTAATTTCAGCTTTTAGATTTTAGCATACTTAAGTTATATTTAGTTAGTACCTTTGCATTAAATTGTTATTTGTTTTTGAGAACAGTGTCTTAAATTTACATCTAACTGAGGCTGGTCTTAAACTCCTGATCCTTCTGTTGTGCTTGAATTATAAGCACGTGCCCCCTCCCAAGCTTACCATGCTTTTTAAATCATATGGCACTGTTGTTTAATATTCCATTTCCTTTCTTCTTTGCCATTGTAGAGCAGCACAGCTGGTTTTGGGTTTTGAGCTCATTTGTTATGATCTCGGTAAATTCACTTCTTAGTAACTTTTTGTGTGTGGGGTCTTTTGATAATTTCTGTGTGCATAATCATATCAGCTTCATATATGCCATTTTACTTTTTTTTTTAACTTCCAATCCATTTGTCTTTTATTTCTTGGTTCATCATAGCACTTTTACATTGCAAAGTTTCTATGTTGTGATTAATATGTACCACATTATAAGGGAATGAATGTCCTCTGTGTTTCAGAGATAACTTAGATGACCCCCTGGATGATACTGCTACCGTGTTCCAGCAGCTGGAGCAGCTGTGCACAGTCAGCAGATGTGAATATGAAAAGACGTGTACTCTTCTTGTGCAGCTGTTTGACCAAAATGTGCAGAATTATCAAAAGCTCCTGCATTCGGCTTCTGGGCTAGCTGTTGATATGGCGATTCAAGAAGGTCAGTCTATGTCACAGTTGTGAGTAGCAGTGTGCTGTAGTGAGAAGAGCCATCAGTCACTGTCAGCCTGCTGTGAGCTGGGTGGCACACCTCTTTAATGCCCACACTAGGTTAGAGAGGCAGAGGCAGGCAGATCTGTGAGTTCAAGGCCAGTCTGTCCTGCTGTAAACAGTTCTGTTTTTCCCAATGTCTCTGAGTAAACCATTGATTTTATTAAAGCTGTTGGGTATTTTGGTGACTTGACTGTTGATTGTTAATATTTTTCTGAGACACGGAGGAGACAACTCAACATGGACTCTGTAGAGCAGCTGTTAATGATCCTCAAGTAGACAGTGTGATACCATTGTCTTTGCTAGTCTGTTCCCATTTTTCCTATAGTAGATTGCAAACTCTGCCAAAGTCAGCTGGTAAAAGAGACCTCATCAGATTTTACTATTATTTGGGTATTCGTCTTCACTATGTTTTTTATTTTTATGTCTCACTTTCCTTATTATTTTGTCTTTAACCTGACTGAAGGAGGGTATACTTATTTCATTTATTTATTTATTTATTTATTTATTTATTTATTTATTTATTTATTATGTATGCAATATTCTGTCTGTGTGTATGCCTGCAGGCCAAAAGAGGGCGCCAGACCTCATTACAGATGGTTGTGAGCCACCATGTGGTTGCTGGGAATTGAACTCAGGACCTTTGGAAGAGCAGGCAATGCTCTTAACCTCTGAGCCATCTCTCCAGCCCTCTACTTTATTTCTTTATATCCCATTAAATACTTTCAGATAGATAGCAGGAACTACTTTTCTTCACATTTTTAAAATGCAATAGGAAGATGAAAGAATTTATAGTTTTTGCTATTTGTCAGGTTAGTATACAAAATAATGGATTTCGCTGGCATAACCAAATATTTGTGTTATTATACCATGTTCTTACTCATTCCCTTTCCCCTCTTCCTCCACGCACCCTTTGCCCCTCTCTGGCTGTCTCTTCCTAAAGAGAGTCACTCTTGTTTCTATGTCTCATACATTCTGTGACCTCCCTTCCCTCTCCTCCTGTGTCTAGTTTCATAACATATACACACCCACAGATTTTTTTTGATACTTTTTAAATTTTGTTGCAGACTCTAGATCATTCATATCTATTTTTTTCTCTTAAGCATTGCTTTTATCATATAAATCTTGATGTTTTAGTTTCCTTTTAGCTCAAAAACATTTTCTAATCAAGGTATGTCTTTGTTAACTGTCTTTGTTAACTGATGCTTTTCATTTACAGGTATTTGAGCTTTTCCTGGCTCAGCTTACTGCTTTCTGATTCCTCCCCTGGTCAAGTGCCACATTGTCTTCTCTCACCCTTCTGAATTACTGTGACTTGTTATATGACTCTGCATATCGTCTATACTACTTTATATCTTTCAATTTTTGTTTCATGTAGACATTGGTAGTGATATATCTTATTGGCTGGCATTTTCCTGTTGTCGTATCAGTGTGACAACTCTCTCCTGACTCCTCACGTTTCCACTCACCTCCAGTCTGCTTATGGCTTTGGGTTGGTGGTGTTTTTTTCTAACAGTTTTTGAAGGCAGGGTTTTTCTGTGTAGCCCTGGCTGTCCTGAAACTCACTCTGTAGATCGTGCTGACCTCATACTCAGAGATCCTTCTGCCTCTGCTTCCCTAGTGCTGAGATTAAAGACATGTGCCTCCATATCCTGGCTTGTTAATGTTTTTATTTTTAAAGCATTTCTTGTAAACTGGGTGGTGGTGGCACACGCCTATAATCCCAGCACTCGCGAGGCAGATGCAGGAGGAGCTCTGTGAGTTTCAGGCCAGCCTGGTCTATGAAGTAAGTTCCAGGACAGCAAGGGCTACACAGAGAAACCCTGTCTTAAAAACAAAACGAAAAAACAAAAACAGAAAAAGCATCTCTTGTAAATAGTATATAGTTCTCTCTTTTTGTTTGGAGTGTTTCCCATATTAAATGGTGGGTGAGGGGATTATCAGTTTAATGTTGTCAGAACAGTTTCCTTAGAGCAAGGATTTTCGTGTGCTAGGTGAGTAGCACTATACCATTGAACCGTGTCCTCGGGGTTGGAATGAGGTTTCACCTGTCTCTAGGGATTTATGCGTAGGCCTGACTTAGGGTTGTTGCATTGTTTCCATCTCCACCTAGCACTGAAGTTCCTTGCAGCTTTCTGTACTGCTTTCTCTGTCTGGACCAGATTTCCCCCTTAGTTTACATTTTCACTGAAGATCTCACTCTGTGTCTGCCTTCTACATGGAATTCTTGCTGTACCTCTCCTCTGGCCTTTAGAAATGGTTAGGTGCCTGATGTCTCTGAACCTGTGTTGTAATGTCTGGCCCACAAGTTATTTCTAACCAGTGAGGATCTGCTTTATCTTCTTGCACTCAGTAGGAGGTTGGGTGCTTTGTAAATGACAGGAAAGGCCCCTCTTCCGGATGCCCCAGTGCCAGATTAGGTGTACCTGTGCTGAGTACAGAGTGGATTTTAGTTCCCTCGTAACTCTGACGGTTCTTCCTTTGTAGATATATGATAACCCTGTACTTAATGTGATGTAGCACTTTTGTCTGGTGACACAAAGATGGCATTATAGTATTTTTTCTAGGTGTACATTCTGTGTACATATTGGTTTGGATTATGTTATTTTTGGATCATGTTTAGCCAGCTACCTGTAAAAATCCCCTTCCCCCTCTTTTTGAATCTTGTGGTGTTTGCATTAGTAAAGAGTTATTTTTGTATGGCCACCAGATGCTGAACACAGTGCATTGATGATTATCTGGTCTTATACTCATTTTTGCTATCTTTTTAAACAGTTACTGATCTAAAGTTTTGAACTGTTCAATAGTAAATTGAAGAAGGAATCTTTATTATTATTTTTTTTTTTTTTGATTTTTCGAGACAGGGTTTCTCCGTAGCTTTTGGTTCCTGTCCTGGATCTAGCTCTTGTAGACCAGGCTGGCCTCGAACTCACAGAGATCCGCCTGCCTCTGCCTCCCGAGTGCTGGGATGAAAGGCGTGCGCCACCACCGCCCGGCTAGGAATCTTTATTTTTTTTTTTTTAAAAAAAACAAGCTATCTTTTTTTCATTTTACATACCAATCCCAGTTCTTACTCCCTCCTCTCCTCCCATTCTCTCCACCTTCACCACTACCCTACCCCCCATCACTCCTCAGAGAGGGTAAGGCACATTGCTTTGGGGAAGGTCCAAGGCCCTCCCTACTATATCTAGGCTGAGTATCCAAAGAGAATGGGTTCCCAAAAAGCTAGTACAAACAGTAGGGATAAGTCCTGGTGCCACTATCAGTGGCCCCTCAGTCTGCCCCAGCCGTGCAACTGTCACCCACATTCAGAGGGTCTAGTTTGGACCTGTGCTTGTTCCTTCCCTGTCCGGCTGGAGTTGGTCGGCTCTCGTTAGCTCAGGTAGACTGTTTCAGTCGGTGTCTCCATCATGGTCTTGACCTCTTTGCTCATATTCTCACTCCTTCTACTCAAGAAATCTTTAAACTGCCAGTTCTGAAGAAGTAGTCAAGAATGCTGTAGAGTAAAGGAAATGAAAATATTACAAGGGAAATTAAAAGATCATATGGGGATGTCATAACTCAAATTGACTCTTAGACAAAGAACACCTAGAATGGAGGTAGCAAGTGAATAAATGCTGAGAATTATTAATTCCTCATTTGGATTGATATTAGAGCAAGCCTGTTGTCTACCTGCTATAAACAGGAACAGCCCTGCTTCTCTCATACTGTCTAGTCTCTGAACAGAAAGCCTTGAAAGTAGCTGGAGAGCGAGGAATACAGAACGAGTTTCCTCAGCTGATGATACTTTGGGCACCACAGCTTCTGTCTTCTCACTGTGTCTCAGCGGGTGTGTCCTTCGCTTTCCAGCTGCTGTGTGTTTTGTGCTGTGTCTGGTAACTGCTGTGTAACCCAGGCTGGCCTAGAACTCTTGAGAATCTCCCTGCCTCAGTGTCCTAAGAGTATAGGAATGATCTACCATGTCTGACTAGCAAATGTTTCTTTAAAGATCCAGATAAACCAAGAGCATTTTTCAGACAGATGCAAGCAGAGTGTTCTGCCTTGTGATCCTAGCAGTGATGTTAAAAACTTGTAAGTAATTTAGACAAAACAGGAGAGAAGTTTAAAAGTCGCTGTATAGTGGAGTAAGTAGAATGATATGCTGAGTGACTGTAACCATAGCTCAGGAAGTTCAGCACTGCAGCCTTGGATGATGGAAGCACAGGGTGAGGAACTCAGAATACCCTTATCACTATAAGAGAGCAGTGGTGAAACCACAGCAGATCTGTATGGAGCCTTTGGAAAGAGACCTGAAGCCATAGTCACGTGCCGTGATTGGTGAACTTGGTGGTGGGAGTGGCAACAGCTGACCTTTCTGAGTCTGATGACAAATGGCCAAAAAGCTAAGAGAACAGAGCTAAAGAAGGAACTAGAGAAGAAGTTCACGTATCCAGGGAAGGATGGCAGTTGTGCTAGCGCAGCAGACATTTGACCTGTGTGTGACGGCGACTGGAGTGAAGTGAGCAGGTGAAGAGGTGATGAAATGCTCGCTGGGTACAGCAGCCAGGAGCGTTGACAAGCTGTACAAGTGATGACAGCAAGGGGAGAGAGGGAATGGTTTGGTTTCTTGTATGATCTTGTCCTTTCTTTGTCATCTGTAAAAGGTTCCATACTGTCCGAAAATGAGCCTGCAGAGTTAATAGAAGTTTAGCCTTCTATATTTTCTTCCCTAGTCTTTATATACTGTATTTAAATTTTATTTTAGGAAAAATGGTCAAGTAACATGCATACACATTACTGTGGTTTTTACCTAGAGCCTTCTATGCATCTGAACTTAGGTGGAGTTTGTCAGCTATGAGAAGATTTGGGCTATGCCCCTTTAAAAATTGTTTTCTTTGTAACTGTTAGTAGGTTGTAAAGTATGGAAATTTTGCTCCATATGAACTGTGGATAGTCAGCAGTGTGTGTTTAAAAGCACCATTGCAGACCAGTCCAGTTCTGTAAGTTGGATACAGCATACATTCCCATTATCTTGGAGATGAATAATATAGTTAAGTAATATAAATCATCGTAAAGTTACTTAGGAGAGTATTATAGAGTGATGAGAATAAACGACAGGCATACTTAATGATGAGTGTCAGAGGTTTGGTAAAGAGAAGTAACTCAGGAAGCTACATATAGCATGAAATCTTAATAAAACTTTTAAATAAGTGTGACAGGTGAGAAATTCATTATCTAAGAATATATGCAAAAGTGGTAAAACCATATGCCATAAGAATAGTAAACACCAGGTATAGGAGCAAGGTCATCTCTAGGGTGAGCATAGCTGACAAGCATAGGAAGGGTTTGGAAGTAGTCATGACAGTGTCTGAGGCCTCCTAAATTTGATATGTGCCTTTTACTTAGTTAATGTATATTACATATATGATTTGCATGAATATCAAATATTACATTAAAATGTAGCAAGTCAAGAGTAGCAAGGTGGCTCAGTAGATAAAGGTGCTTGCACCAAGCCTAATGACTTGAGTTTGATCCTTTAAACTCACATAGGGAAAGGAGAGAACTTACTCCTGCAAATTTTCCTCTACACGTGTTCTGTGGTATGTGCTTGCATGCATGTGCACACACACACACACACACACTTGTAAAAATCAAATGTTTTTCTTCAGAAGAGAATTTAATGAAACTATAGCTATTCAAAGACATGGATAGGATTAATTTTATTCACACCCAATTCATGATGTATACAAGTAGAACTTTTTATAGTTGGATTATTATTATTATATAATAATATTTGAAGATATGTCTGGTACGTAGAAAAATTTTAATACATGTTTGCTTTTCATTTTTGTAGTCAAAGTCAATGAGAAGAAATTTGTCTACCTTTTAAAGATACCTGTAGTATGTTCAAAAGTAATTGTTACAATATTACAGAGCACACCCCGCATTGCTTTAGCTTGTACATTGTCTGCAGTAGTATTCAATTTCTTTTGTGCAGACTCAACAGTTCAGTTAATGTTGAACAAAGAAAATTATATGCTTTAGTTATGTGTGCTTTAATTTAGATGCTTAATGGCTTTTAATGTTACAAAATAAGTTTATTATTATATTATGGTCTCATTTGTATTATATTGTCTTGCTCTCTCATATCTGTGGTGATGTGGTCATGGTTTACAAAAACAATAATCCCTAAGAAATAGGTCATTAACAGTAGTTAACGATTGCTTGTGATCTGTGGTAATGACTGATTTCTTTGGGATTATTGCAGTTATAAACCATAATTACAGATTATTACAGCAATAATTATTTTGTTAAGGAAAAATGTTCTATGCTTGAACAGCTGCTCAAACAAGTGCCTTGAATATTTCAGAATAAAGAGAAAAATGGGAAATTAAAATGAAAATTTAGTCTTATAAAATGAGATTCTAAGAGATTTATAGATATGAAACTTGTGTACCAGACCTTTACTTCTACATTCAGTTTAGACGCGTGTGTTGGCATGGTATTTTGAACTTCCTGGATGTAGTTTTGTGGTGAAAATAATGTTTTGCTATTGTCCTTGAGATGTCCAGCATGACATTCCGATGGACATTTATGTAATGAAGTGCATGCTGTAGTCAGGAATGTTACCCTGTCCCCCACCTCCTTCTTGCGTGTTGTGTGCTTGTGAGCAAGAGCTGAGGACACCTAATACTATGCGAAGCACATGCTGTTATGATATGTGTGATTGTTCTTCACTGTAGTTCCCATGTGTCTTCAATCTTATGTGTCATTGTCCTGTGACTACACGTTTGTACCCTTTGGCCTACTTCTTCCCCTTTCTGGCCATTGATGGGTATCCACTATTCAGTGTGTAGAGCAAACTCTTGTTTAGATTCTGCTGAGAAGTGAGAACATGCGTTATTTTTCCTTCTATGTCTGGTTGACTTCTCAGTGTGACTCTACAGTGTCTTTTTTGTTGAAGACTGAGTTTTAAATAGAAGTTTGGGAGAATGGTTTGATATTTAAATGAGAACTGTAACCTCGCCTTTAGCTGAATGTGTCTGATGGCTTTCTGATAGCATCTCATCGTTTCTTGTTGACATTGTTGATCTTGTTGATCCTCCTCATCAGCCAAAGTCCCTAGAGACTTGTGACTTCTCAGTCCAGGACAGGGCACATGAACACCCTATTTCTCAAATAAATCAGTGAACTTGCATTTAAAGTTTTAGAAAAATGCTTACAACTTGTCACATGATATATATATGTTATTATTTATTATCCAAGGTGTCATTTTGAGGTCATAATGAACTAAAGTAAATTTTTTGAATGTTGAGATGTCTCATGTATGGCTTCATTAGTTTACTGTTAGAAATCACCCTGGTTTAGGAAGCTGAGCCTGTTGGTTCACCTCTCAAACATAGAGTCCTTCAGTGCTCCCTCAGACCTTTATGTACTGAATTAGACCTGAAAGCTTGGCAGGAACTTGTCAGTGTTTTCTGAATGTCTCTTCTTGAAGAATTTTTAAAATTGATTTTTATTTAGCTCTATATTTTCTCTGCTGCCCTCCCTGCCTCTCCCCTTCGCCCTTCTACTCTCCCCCAAGGTCCTCATGCTCCCAGTTTACTCAGGAGATCATTTTCTACGTCCCATGTAGATTAGATCTTGTAAGTCCTCATTGTTGTCTAAGTTCTCTAGGATTGTGGTTTGTAGGCTGGCTTTCTTTGCTTTATGTTTAAAAATCACCTATGAGTGAGTACATGTGATAATTGTCTTTCTGTGTCTGGGTTACCTCACTCAAAATGTTTTCTAGTTCCATCCATTTTCCTGCAAAATTCAAGATGTCATTATTTTTTTCTGCTGTGTATTACTCCATTGTGTAAATGTACCACATTTTCCTTATCCATTCTTCGGTCGAGGGGCATTTAGGTTGTTTCCAGGTTCTGGCTATGACAAACAAAGCTGCTATGAACATAGTTGAGCATATGTCCTTGTGGCACGATTGAGCATCCTTTGGATATATACCCAAAAGTGGTATTGCTGGGTCTTGAGGAAGGTTGTTTCCTAATTTTCTGAGAAATCGCCACACTGACATCCAAAGGGACTATACCAGCTTGCATTCCCACCAGCAATGCAGAAGTGTTCCCTTTTCCCCACAACCTCTCCAGCATAAGTTGTCATCAGTGTTTTTGATCTTGGCCATTCTTACGGGTGAAAGATGGAATCTCAGAGTTGTTTTGATTTGCATTTGTCTGATGACTAAGAATTTTTTTTCAGTCTGAAATGTTTCGTTTTGTTTATCATATAATCAACATTGAGGAAGTAGATGTGATGAGTTATATCTAACTTTTATGGTAGCAAAACTCTTTGGCAAAGTGGAAACAATTTAAAATTCTTAAGTAATATGTGATTTCATTACACATTACTTGGTATGGCTTCTAAAGGAAGACAGAATAAAAATGTAAATGTTAGTATATTTTTATGGGTTTTTTTGAGACTGATACAGAACCACCGTTAAAGGGGTATTATTCAACAGTAATAGTAATAATAGCCAAAACAGGCAGAGTGAGCACTTCCAGCGCTGCCTCGTGTGCATTATGGAAGCAGTTAAATCACTAGTGTAATAAATACCAGACTTGAAGCTAGTCTTTGCTCTAGGCGGCTGATGGTATTGCTTAGTGTGCTGCTTTTCTCGTCCCTGACTCTCTTGAGACAGTCTCCCTATGTAGTTAATAGACCTGCATCATCATTCCTAGCAACCTCTACTTTTTTGTTGTTGGTTTTTGTTTTTGTTTTCGAAACAGAGATTCTTTGTGTAGCTCTAGCTGTCCTGGAATTAGCTCTGTAGACCAGGCTGATCAAGAACTCAGAGATATGCCTGATACCACCTTCTGGCAGACTTCTGCTTTTAAAAATAAATACTTATCATTCAATGGAGAAATATGAAAATTACATACACGAAAAGTTTTGTCTGTTTTAATTAGGCTTCTTAAATAAGAACTAAGTGGCATATGGTTCAATTCACATTAGTGGAAAGCCTCCATATTCAGTTTTTAAGCAGTACTAGTATATGGTGGGGTATTTAGTCCTGCATTCTCAGCACTAAAGAGGTCAAGGTGGTAGATTGTGAATCTGAGGCCAGCCTGGCCTACATACATAATGTGTTCAAAGACTGACTACATTATGTAGTAAAACCATATCTCACACAGCATCAAGCCCCCAAGGAATAGGGACATAGTTCAGTAGCACAGCGTATGCATAGCATATTTTTAAAAAGAACAACAGCAGTAATTATTATCTAAATAGTATCTAAATATCTAAAGTGACAAAGTGTAAGGGAGGTAATTGGTCATTATTTACTTTTGAATTTATGCTTTGTTTTGAGAAATAGTGTTATTCGGAGTGGTGGTGGGGCACACAGGGTCTTGCTGTGTAGCCTAATCTGGCTCCTAAACTCAAGGCAGTATTTCTGTCTTAGTCTTCTCAGGTCATAGGACTGTAGACTGAGTTATAGCAGAGTGTTTTAAAATAGTAACTCCCTTAGGGCAGGTAAAATGTTACATTCAATAAAAATTATACCTGCAGTATTTCAGAATTACTTTTATTTTAGAAGTGAGTGATAATTCAAACACAGTGCAGCCGTTAGTCTGTTCACTGTTAAGAGCCTCATGATTACTGGGATTCTAAGAGATACAGCTGATTCTTGTTATTTGGTGATAATGGTCTATATAATCAGAACACCATATTCACAAATATCAAATCATTGTTTCTATTTGTCCCTATTGGGCTGTAGCATTTACATCAAACATATAACCATTTTTCATGTATAAGTCTTAATAAGGACTCTTTTTTTAAAAAAATGTATTGTTGGTTCATTAACATTGAACTCAGACCCAACAGCACTATTGACTCATACCTGTACACAACTTACCTAGCACATAACATGTTACATAAAAGGTACATGTCTTACTTTTCTGTTGTCATGAAAAAAAAAAAATCCATGACCAAGGCAACTTATAGAAGGAAGCATTTATTTAATTGGACCTTACAGTTCCTCACCATTGTGGCCGTAGCATGACAGCAGGCATGGCCATGGAGTGGTAGCTGAGAGCTCATAGTCCCATTCACAAAAAGAAAAGAAAGTATTGGGAATGTCTGGAGGCTTTTGAAATTTTAAGTACTCTCCCCCCCCCCCCAAGTGACATTCTTCCTTATCTTTCCCAAATGGTTACCAAATGCCTTACAGGGCATTTTAAACCACTACAGGACATAATACCCCCGCTCACCCCATTCAGGAACACTGCATAGCACTTCAGTATAACACCTGGGCGATCTCAAGGATTTAAATCACTAATGGCATAAAAATGGGAGGGGGCAATAGAAATAAAGAAACTAAAGAGACTAACAGAATGCTGGTTAGGGCTGAAATTGGGTACACCAGACAACCTTTAATGTTCTGCAATCTATGTGAATTATGTGAGTACCAATTTAGGGTTACAAATAAGTTTTAACAAAAAGGTAAATTTAAAAAATCAGGGAATTCACTGGGCACAGACAGGATCTCTGAGCTCAAGGCCAGCCTGGTCTACAGAACCAGTTTCTGGACAGTCAGGGATACACAAAGACATCCTGCCTGGGGGTGGAGGAAGGGGAAGAGTCAGGGAATCTATAAATAAGAATTAGTTGTAGCACATCTTGTGTAGAATGTGCAACTTAAATAAGAAGTATAAGTACAATTTATATTTATTTTTGGTGAGTGTGTGTTTCAGTGTTCAATAAATTGCAATGTTAAACCAATAAAACATGCCAGGCCATGATTTAGACTGTGCAGTTGATTAGAAAATTGAACAGACAAAAGTACCTGTTTTCGTGCGGTTTACAGTCTGCTAGAGTTGGCAGGCAATAATTAAGAACTGCTATATAAGAGATGGAATATGTTAGAAGTCCTTATGTGCAGAGGGGGACTGTATTCTACTTATTTGTTACCAAAGCTTCTTGATTTATCAATTAACAATTGCTTTATTATCTCAATTTTCCGAGATAATGGGTTCTTTGAGGCATTGTAGTTAGCTGATAGCCAGGGCTCAGGTTGACTATGTTCATCTTTCTCATCAGTCTTGTGTCTATGCTATAATTCTTGGACCTAAACATAAGAGGTCAGGAAAGTCTCAGGAGGATATGTAGATATAAATGGTTATGACTTTGGGTTGGGTATATCTTTCTTAGCAAACATCCCCAACCAAACAATAACAACAGTAGGTAGTTGGAGTATATCAGAAATAAAAATTTTATTCACTGAAGATCATCATCAAGAAGGTGAAAAATAAAGCCTAAAGACAATGCAATGAAGCACTTTTACAACTCAATAGTGACAAGTCTTGAAAATAGCTAAAGAATTTAAATAGACTTTTCTCTATAGAAGGCATAAAAGTAGCCAGTAAACACATGAAAATATGCTAAAAACCATTAGTCATGAGGGAAAGCTTTTCAAGGTGACATTAAGATACCACCTCACACCTACTAGAGTAAATGTAAAGAAAAAAGACAATTACAGGTGTTAATAATGACATTTGGATAGCATAGGACTTCATACTTCATTAGTAGGTTTGCCAAATAGTGGAGCTTGATGAAAACGGTGTGAAGGTTCCTTAGTACTGGAGAGGCTCCAAATGACACAGTAGTTCCTCCTAGGTGTGTATACAGTGTCCATCACAGTATTCTATAATAGCCATGAGATGAAAATATCCCAACACCCTGCAACTGAAGGAGTATGTGCATAAATGCGACTTCTCCAAACAATGGCATGCTTATTGTTCCTTCACAGAGGAAACGCCACCACCACACCTATCTTTATCAAGTTTAATTTTAGCACACTTAATCATTGTGAGATTTAATTTTGGAAGTAGGAAAACACTTAAATTTTGTAGTGTTGGTTGTACAACCCTGTGAGTTTGCTTATAAGCCTGAGTTGTATGGTATATGACTTTTTATTTCAGCAAACCTGTTAAAGTATAATAAATCCATGGATTAGGTGGTCCCCAGGAGAACACAGTATTGTCATGGTTATAAGATTTGTCTTTATCAGTATTGAAATTGTCAACTACTGTGATAAAAATATTGTTGGGAAAACTGTCAGTGAGAGAGGGTCTAGTTTTTAGAATAAGGAGAAATAACCTATAGGAAAGTATATAAGTACATCACCCTGTCCCAAAAAAACAAACAAAAAAGTGATGTAAGGGGTAAGGATGAGTACTTTTATGATTAAGAGAATATTCTAGAAGTAAAAAATGAGGATTATGAATATTTACTCCATACTCAAGTTGCAAGATTCAGGAGACTTGGTAGAAAAAGCCACAATAACTGTTAGCATGCTTACCAGGGGAATTATATGTTGTCTAGACTTTGCTGTTGAGCTGGAAATTCTTTTGAAGCAGAAACATGAATTTGGCTTCTTACATGGGCTTTGTGCTGGTATCTTTCTTAATACGTGCTGTGGCACTTGTCTGTTTTGTGATGTGTTTCTTGATCACATTAGTTATTCAGCTTTAACTGTTTCATGTTGCTGATGGATATGCCACAACATTGACTGTCACGGTCCCCCTCGGCCAGCAAGGAGGACGCACGACACACCGGAGCTCTTCTCACTGCAGTTTTATTCAGGACCTTTTGACAATTGTAAAATCTCTCTCTCTCTCTCTCTCTCCCTGGGCAAACCTCTCCCAGCCCTTAAGTAGGCCTGGGCTGCCAACCTCAGATTGCCAGGTGGGCACTGCTCATATGTCCACGCATATGCAAGCAGCTGACAATCATTGCGTGATAATAGCATAAGTCAGGCCTAGTTAATATTAGAAGTTGATTATCACAGAGAGCACTCGCTTTCGGGATCGCGGAGGGCGGGAGCCAGCACCATCGTGCGACTCCACGCAGCTCTCTACACATAGCCATCAAGTGTGACTCCATGCGGCTCTCTACAATTGACAGTTTCTGATTTGTTCAAGTTTTTGTGATAGACAAAAAAGTGTGTATTTGCCAAAACGTATTTCTTATTTATAGGATGTTTGTTATTGAAGCAGGTTGAGTATCCCCTGCTCTCCAAATGGAATGGTTTGTTGATTGCTGCAGTATAATCATGAATGCTAATATCTGCAGGAAAAGCACTGTTGAAAATGTATTTGTTCTTCCCAAGTCCTTTAACAGGCGCAAACATTTTCTTAACTATTCATCATATTTAAACAAATACAAAGGCCACATGACTGTTTTATTTTTAAAGATTTGCTTTCTTTTGTGTGTATGAGTATTTTGCCTGCATGCATGTATTTGCACCAAATGCATGCCTGGTGCCTACAGAAATTAGAAGTGGGCATTGCATCCTCTGGAACTAGAGTTATAGGCAGTTGTAAGCCACTGTGTGGGTGCCTTAACCCTAGACACTAACATTTAATAAAAGAAATGTAATTACTTTGGGGTGAAATAGTTTGCTTATTTTTGAAAAACCGGTTTTCAGAAATGACACACAATTTCTTTGTGAAATGACATTTTTTATGTTGTTAAATATTCCTACAGATCTCAAAAGTTTTTAGAGAACCTAGTACTTGTATTGATAAATCCAGAGGCCTAACATAATACTCCTTAAAGCTCATCTAGCCAGTAATTCCATTCCTAAAGTTACTAACTTTGGCTTCTTTAAAGTAAAACTTGTGAAAACTATAGCTATTTCCACTTTGGTGGGTGAGTGTGTGTGTGTGTGTGTGTGTGTGTGTGTTCATTTATGTACATGCACATGTGTGTATTTATGTGGAAACCATAATCCAATCTCAGATGTTGTTCCTTCTGTGCTATTTGCTGTTTTGAGTCAGAATCTCACAACCAGCCACCAACTTTACTATGCAGGCTAGACTGCTGGCTGGCCAGGGAGCCCCAGTAGTCTGCTTATCTCTGGTTCCTGATGCTGGGCTTATATTTGGGTGCCACCACACCCGGCTTATTTAATGTGGGTTCAGGTACTTATGAAACAGATACTTTACCAACTTAATTCCCTAACTCTTGTTCCATTATGTAAAGCATCATAGTCTTTGATATTTTTTAGCCATTAAGGTAACTCAGTAATCAGTGAAATGCATAGAAAAAAAATCTGGATTTTAAAATATGAAAAAAAATCTTAAGAAAGAAAGTTCATTATTATATGTATATTATAAGCAAAGTAGTTTCAAAATGAAAATGGGTAAACAGACACCATCATAAAATTGACCATTCAGAACAGAGATGGCTATTGGTGATAAGAGAATTTGTTGTGTGTAGACTTGATATGTACCTGAGTGGCCAAGAAGTCCCTGTGGAGTGCAATCTAACCTTAAATCTGCCATCCTTATACCTGACACTTCCAAGTTTTGTCATTAGTATGTACACTATCATACCCAGACCACAAGAATACTCTTTTGGGGGCCGAGAAGGGGACAGAATGCCATTGTTGAGCCCAAGCTAGCCTGGAATTCATGGAGATGCTGCTGTCCTGCTCTAGCACCCCACTTTTCCTCAGTGCTGGATTACCTCCACTGTGACCACATAATTGTGCTTTTTGACTGGATAACAGGACTGGCCATGCACAATACATTTATTTATTTATTTATTTTTGTTATTTGCTTTTTGAGACTGAGTCTCTCTATTCTGTAACTCTGTTGGTACTCACTAAGTAGACCAGGCTGGCCTCAACTCAGAGATCTACCTGCCTTTGCCTCCCTGATGTTGGGATTAAAGGTATGTATCACCATGACCAGATATGTTAAATTTAACTTTAATCACATCTTACTTTTCCCCATTTGCAAATGAAAACTTTAAGACTTAAAGAGGTAACTCATAAATTAAAACAGATTGGTAGAACTGGGATTCATACATACATTTTTTTTCCTTGCTGGAAGACCTGCTAGTATCAGTGCTTTGATAAACATGAATCCCAATGTTCTACTGTCTGTTGAAAACCAACTTTGTAATAGTTAATTATTTGTTTAGAAGATATGATTTTGCTCATTTTGGGTTTTCTGAAAAATAAACTTCTTTATATTGATACTTCTCACTTTTTTTCTTTCTTGTAAGGACGTCTTGCATGGCTGATATACTTAGTTGGCACAGTTGTAGCGGGGAGATTAACATATACCAGTACAGATGAGCACGATGCTATGGATGGAGAATTATCCTGCCGGTGAGTAACAGCTATTTACTATAGTTAAGAAATTTAGACTTTGAATTAGCTTTATATGGTCTAGTATAAAGTGATACCCTTGGTCTTTGGGTATTAGTTCCCTTTTTACTCAAAACAAAACAAAACAAAAAACAACAACAAAAAAAACCAGCACACAGAGATTGATTCTTCAACAAATAGGTTCAAATTTACTTGATTTTTACCCCCTAGTGCTAGTGATCAGAGCCGTAATAAGCTATTGGATGACTCTCAACACTTCTAAATTGAGGGACATTCTTGTGAATAATGTTAGCAGCTTGCTTTTCCACAGATCTTGATCAAATATCATATTTCCTGCACAATCACTCAATTTTTGTTTGGTCTTGTTTTGGTGAAGACTTAAAATTCCAATGAAAATAAAGACCATGCAGATGTTTAGAGTGCTATTGTAAAGAGCCTTTGGGTAGTGTGAATGTGTGGGGTGTGCACACCCTGCGTGTGTGTTTGCAACTGTTTTAAAGGCAGAAAATACGACAGCATAGTTTTGTAACAAGAAAAATGGAAACAATATCTAATCTAGGGCTGTTAAAGGCTCAGATGAGTTAACTTTCTAATGCTTAGAACAATGTCTGGTAAATATTGATGGATTACAAACACATACCTGTTAAATAAAACACAATTTGTGGACATTTAATTTAAAAGTTAAGTAACCTGAACTATACTATGGATTTAAAGTTGATTTTCAAATTTTATGTTGATTTTCAATTTTTCTTTATTATAAATTGCCTCCAAGCAAAAATTGGTTTTTATAGATTGAAAGAATTTCATTAGACTTAATTTCTTAAAGCCGACTAGATCATCAAAGTGTCTATAGCAGTTTAAGGACTCATAGTATTACCAGTTGGCTTCTGGTAAGATTCAGCATCCTTAATCTGAATGCCTAAAATCCACAGTGCTTTAAAATCTGGAACTAAATTCCAACCCAACTAGAAAATATTCTAAAATCTAAAAGCCCTGAAATCTGAAATACTTAGATACTCAAATATACCAATTTATCTTTGAAACCCAAAGCCTGTCGACGTCACCATTTCTCTAAGATTATTATAGTTTATAGGTTAGTATAACAAATACCTTAGGTTAACTTGTATTTATTTGATTCTGTATGGCATTTAGCATTGTTTTTAATTCTAATTTTTATGATTTTATTTTTTTATTATTGGTATTTATATGTATCATATACCCTTCTTTTTTGCATAAGTAGTGTATGTATGTGTGTATGCTCATTCCTGTGAGTGGCTATGGTACAGATGTGTACATGTGGAGGCCCAAAAGGCATTAGGGGCTGTCTTCTATCACTCTCCGATTACTTACTGCAGTAAGATCCGTCATTGATTTTAGTTGGTCTGGCCAGCCAGTTTGCCACAGGGATCACCTTTTCCTACCTCCTGGATGTGAGGGGTACAGCTGGCCACTATACCTGTTGACATTTTTTATGGGTTCTGGGGATTCCAATTCTAATCTTCTCACTTGCACAATAAGCCCTTTGCCGCTAAACCATCTTCTTGGTCCCCACCTTACTTTTTTTGATTATCTTTTAAAACTTACTCATAATAAATCGGTTTATATTAAAGTTCTCAAAATTTTACTATTCAAACTATTAACCAAGGACAACTCTATATTTTAATGGCTTGGAATGCCACTTATACAGAATTCTTATGTCTTTTCTTAGGTCTTTCATGTTTCCATTGACCCAGAAGTAGTCTGTTGTTACAATACTATTTATTACTCTGGTAAAATCTTAAAAGTAATATGTAGTTGTTACATTATTCTTAAATAGATATTCTCTCTCTCTCTCTCTCTCTCTCTCTCTCTCTCTCTCTCTCTCTCTCTCTCGCTGTGTGTGTGTGGGGGGGGGGATGGGAGTAATGTGTGGGTGTCTTAGTTAGGATTTCTGTGGCTGTGAAGAGATACCATGACCGCAGCAACTCTTATAAAGGAAAACATTTAATTGGGGTGGCTCACTTACAGTTTCACAGGTTCACAGGTTAGTTAATACCATCATGGTGGAACATGGCAGTATGCAGGCAGACATGGTGCTGGAGAAGGAGCTAAGTGTCCTACGTCTTGCAGTTGTTCTGAAATACTAGTCAGTATCTTGAGCATATATGAGACCTCAAAGCCCCACCTCTACAGTGACCCACTTCTCCAACAAGGTAGCACCTATTCCAACTACAAGGCCACACCTCTTAATATTGCCATTCCGTTTGGGGGCCATTTTCTTTCAAACCACCACAATGGGCAAATGTGTGTGTGAGTGTGTGTGCCTGTCAGGCCAGAGGAGGTGGTTGCGAGTCTTGTGCTACATTATACCTTATTTTTGACACAGTCTGTCATTGAACCTAAGACTCTCTGTTTGATTATGCTAGCTGACCCACAAGCTTCTAGGATCTGTCTAGCTTTGCCCTGCAATTTTGGGAGTTAACAGGCATATGTGGTCATAGCTGGCTTTTGTGTGTTTGCTGGGAATTTGAACTCAAGTCCTCTTGCTTGCGTACCAACCACTTTACCCGACTGAGCCATCTCATTAGCTTTAAATATATTCTTAAGGTTTTGACAAATGTGTTGTTAGTATGAATAGAATTGTTTCATTTCATATCCTTTCATCATTTGTACCATCTTTTTAATACGATTTGAACCTCTCATTATATTTTAATTAAGATACATAGTTTGATTTCTTGAGATAGGGTTTTTCTGTGTAGTTTTGGAGCCTGTGCTGGACCTCACTCTGTAAACCAGGCTGGCCTCAACCACACAGAGATCCACCTGGCATCTGAGTGCTGGGATTAAAGGTGTGAGCCACTACCACCCAGCAAGATAATTATTTTTTTAAAAGATAAAGATTGAATATATAAAATATATTTACTTTTTACCAAGACTTACTATTTCTTGCACCAATTTCAGTTTCTTGAAATGTGAATATCAACTGTTTGGGGTCTTTGTAAAATGCTCTTATATTTTTAAGTACATAAATAAGGCCTGTATCATCTTTTAAGTAATACTGCATATTTTATAAAGTGGAAATGAGGTGCGTCTGCTATTGTTTGTTTGATATTTTAAAGTTTTCATCATTAAGCAATACTGGCACTATTTCTAGAAAAATAATGTGTCATAGGACATAGAACAGATATCTTCCTACTAATTAGAAGAAAATTCATTTTTTCTTTAAACAATGAAACTATTTAACTTTAAATAGGATTTATCTTTTTACTAACCTATATTTCCTAGAAAATTGAGTTAAGTGGAACTTATGAGCTGATATCTTCTTAGGATATTGTGATAAATTGTATTTTTCAGAGAAGTAAGGATAGGAGAAAATAAGAGAAGATACTTGTCAACTCTTACTGCTCTGGTTGCTGGGTTTTGCCACTTATCTTTATGATAAATTTGTTTATGAACGTCAAATCAGTTCTCATGGAACTTTTGGTCTCATTTGCAAATGTACATAAGGATAAAAACAAAAACAACAAAAAAATCCTTTCTTCTTGTTACTCAGTTTCTCAGCCTAGTATAAAAGACAGCTTCCTGCTTTCTGGTTTCCCTGCCCACAGTATAAACCCATGAGCCTTCGCAGGCTCCTCTCGCCACACTTGTCGTGCTTTTGTTCTTTCTTTCACTGCTCACCATGGCCTGACTATAGTGCTGAAGTACTGTTTAGTGTTTCTACACAAGAAGTCTGTCATGAGTCTCAGAGAAAACATGAGAAACTTTGTTCCAGACACAGTCTTGCTACTGGGAGTTCTGTGCTAACAAATTAATGATGTACATTAAGTACTATGTCTTTGAGTAGAAGGAGACAGAACAAGAAGTTAATGCGTTGACAGAATGTGACCAGAAGCTGATGAGAGCTATCCATATATTTCCAGTGCTCTCAATGCCTGAGAACAACACTGCTGTAAATATGAGAACCAGCATACACTGTAGTGTGTTACTGAGCATCTTGTACGTACAGCCGCTCTTCCTCACTACTGCAGGAAGGCTTATTAAGGGCAAGCAACTTGTTTGTTGTCTTCTTTCCATGCCCTGCTTCTTACTGGTTTAAGTCTATGCCTGGGGTCTGTAACTCCTTTCCCTCCTTTAGTGTGCTTAAAGGGGAGCTGGAGAAGTTAGAACTTTATTTTAATCTGACCTGTTGAGTTGCCTGAAGATACAATGAATCTTGACTTTTGTTTCCCCGGTGTGGAATTATGTGAATCCCTCCTGGAACTTCAAGACAAGTAGAGGATATCAGAGGCCAAGTGATCAAGTGGTGAGGTCAATGGGTGTGCAAACCAGGCAATGCATATTCAAAGTGGGTACGTATTGGGGACCTCTGAGTGCCAGCCTCAGTGTCCCCTCAGGATTCAGAAGGTTCACAGCAAGCGAGGGAACTTAGAAGGATCTGAGGGCAAAATGAACACTCCACTATGTACTTTTCTGCATCAGTTTCTTTATTCTTCTGCTGTTCTCCTCAGTTATGTAAAGTTTTCAGCTTACATACACATGCAAAAAAGGCAGTTCTCTGGGCTTGGACGTCCCTTTTTCTTTGAAGGTCCCAAATGTGGTCTATATGAAAGACTCCTTTCCTGAGTGCATGTCCTGCCGATTGGAAAGTAGTTGCAGGGAGGTGACTCCTAATGTATCTCAGGGAACAGAATGGAGATATGACTGTGGGAACCAAGGTCTCTGGCTACATGACTAGATTCTCTCATTGGAGTTCTCATCCAGTAAGCAAAAGAAGATGGCAAGTTTTTAAATGGCCACAGTCCTTGTGGGACAAATAGATCCAGTTATAAAGCATGTCCCAGTAAATATTCTGTATATCAGAACTATAAATAGCTAAATGAAAAGTCTTCTACTTGACCACCCACAGATACATGTGCCCATAAGATGGAGATGCAATCATGAGATGACATATACACATAACATGTGATTACATACTGCAATGCAGGTATGGGAGACACTAAGCTGCTTCAACAAAAGTGAGCAACAGCTTTCAGAGTTGATGGTCCAGTGGACCGTGGATTGACATCTAAACACTAGTTGCCACCTGCTTCTCATGGCCCATGACAGGTACATGCTTGTAAACAACATTGTTCTTGTATGTGTTTTAGAATATTGAGATTCTAAACTTTAAATTGTCATCTTACGTACGATTGTGAAATAACACTTACATATGCAGAAGTTCCTGTAATTGGAAGTGGATCACCGATGTCTGTATATTGTAGGGATTTGGATATCTACTCTTCCTCTCTTACCACCCTATCAAAATAGTCCATGCCCTACTTTAGCTTTTCTTGTAGTTCTTATACATGGTTTGTACATTATACTAAAATAATGGAAAGAGTACACTTTTGTTCGTTGATATATTTTCTCTTCTTCTGCTTGGCAACCAAGAGAATGTAGGATTGTCGCTAACTCACTGATAAAAGATACCGTTTACATTTGTAGCTTGATCACACCAGTGCCAGCTGTCACGCTTTCAATTCCAGTGAATTCTCAGTGTTGCCCACAGTTTCTTGTTTTGGTAATGCTTATCTTCCAACTTTCAAGGATCTATTAAATTGTTTATTAGAATGCTTCACTCTGTATGTATCTGCAATTCAATGACTAGAATTAAATTTCTGTCTTCTGTGCTCTTTAGCTCTAAGTCTTCATGTGTCTAATCTCTGATCACTCAGTTGCCCAAGCCTGTGCCAATCTCATCTTTCCCTTCATTTTTCTTTCCAGCCTCCACATCCTCAAGTGTTGTCTGACCCACTTTGTAGTTACTCCAGAAAATCCAATTCTGGTTTTGGTACTTTCATCTTTTACCTGGACCAGTGGTATGCCTTTAGAACAGACTCTTTGCTTCTCTCTGCAGCCAAAATCATTCGAAAATCCAGATCTGATTATTTCATTGTTCTGTTTATGTTCAGGAATTGGTATTCTCCTAAGGTTTAAGATATGTTTTAATCAAGTTGATGCTGCATAATCGTTCATTTCTCAGAGAAAAACCCTCCAAATTTGAACTATCAAGGACGAATAAAACATAGTACCTGTGCCTGTGGTAGTTTGAATGTAATTGGTCCCCATAAGCTCATAGGGAGTAGCACTTTTATTAACTGTGGCTTTTTTGAAGTAGGTGTTGCTTTGTTGGAAGAAGCGTGTCACTCTTGGGGTGGGCTTTGAGGTTTCCTATGCTCAAGATACACCCAGTGTCTCAATTCACTTCCTGTTGGCTTTGGATCATGATTTAGGACTCTCAGCTCCTTCTCCAGCACCATGTCTGCCTGCATGCCACCATGTCCTGCCATGATGGTAATTGACTGAACCTCTGAAACTGTAAGCCACCCAATTAAATATTTTCCTTTATAAGATTTGCTGTTGTCATGGTGTCTCTTCACAGCAATAGAAACTCTAACTATGACAGTACCCAAATAACAAATGCACTATGAAGCTGTATAACGTAGACAAGGGTAAGAGGCACAGTTAGTATAGCAGCCCTGTTCTTAAACTTGTAGAAGCCTGTCATGTAAAGTTGGGAAAGGTGACATCATAGACCTAAAAGGTCATTCTAAGTTGTCCTTAACCAAGAAAAAAGTGGAAGCATATTAACACAAGACATTTAAAAGGTATACTAAAAAGGTATAACAGAAAATGTCTTCCTTAAGAAATGAAGGGGTAATATTAGTCTGGAATTTAGCATAATTGTTTATGCACTTGCTGTGACCTCATAGACATTTCTTGAATTTTTATCTGAAAGTGAATGGAAGAATATATTTGGGTCATTTGATGTTTAAGTTTTGTGGTGTGTGTTGTATGTCTCTGGTATTGAGGAGTGTAAAGATAAGAAAACAAAATATGATGAACAAAAATGATCGAGAGCAATGCGATGAACTGAATCTGTTTGGTTATGGGTTCTCAGCTCCTTAAATCCATTTAAGACTGTAGGAATGTTCTTCCTCCCCCAGGTTATTCTAACAATGTACCCAGAGACTGAATTGTTATGTTTGATTCTTCTCTTTGCTTCCAGCATACTTCCTAGAGCAGTAGAATTCTTGCTAGTTCCAAAATATCCCTTCTCCTAAGGGTTTTGGGGAACTAATCACTACAGTTTTATTATTGGCAATGTTTGTAGCAAATTCAGCTCTTGCATATTCCATGTAGAAGGAACTCCTCCTGCTGCCCTATTTTCTTCCTTTGCAGCAACATGGACATTCATTCCATCTGGCATCATAGTGGTGGATTCTTGGGTGAATGGCACTTCTGTTTATGCCTGTAGCATCTCCCATATCTCTATATCCCATCCATGTGTCTTGATCTCGTGTATCAGAGGTTTATTGACAGAAATTTCTGTCCTTCCAGGTCCTGCAGCTGTTCAGTCCCAAAGAAACACCCAGAGTTCTACATTAATCATAAACTAGTTGGCCTATTAGCTCAGACTTTTTATTAACTCTTTCTTATATCTTATATTAGCCCATTATTCTTGTCTGTGTTAGCCACATGATTTGGTACCTTTTTCAGTGAGGCATTCTCATCTTGCTTCCTCTGCATCTGGGTGATGACTGCAGACTGACTCTTTCCTCTTCCCGAAATTTTCCTGTTCTTGTTGTCGCACCTCTACTTCCTGCCTGGTCACCCCACCTGTACGTCCTGCCTCGCTACTGGCCAGTCAGCGTTTTATTAAAATACAAGTGACAAGGTACAGACCATTATCCCACAGCAGAGGGTTGCTAAAATCCATACTGCTGTCCACTACAAAACTTCTTGTTGTTCATGTTGCATTTCTTCCGAACTCTCCATTTGACCTAAACTCCAGTTGTTTGAGGTTTTGTATCTCTTTGTTGTTCATCTGTTCTGTGCTGCTCTTGGAGCCACAGCAGCCTCTGTGTCATTGGCATGATCTGGTGCTCCTGATGAGCTGTCTCCATAACCACTTCTGCCTTTTATGGGCCTGTGATGTTGGGGTCCATCTGGTCTTCCTGCTGCTTCTCTGTTCAGAGTATCTTCCAGAACACAGAACACTCAAGTTCAGAAGAGCCAGATGGTAGACATCAGAGTGAAGGTCTTCTCTTCTGTTTTCTGAAAAGTTTTATATTAGTAGCTGGCCATCACTGGTGGCTGTCCATTTGCCCATTTGCAATTATTGGCAGGGTATTGCTGCTGATAACGCTTCCTTAGACTGTAGTTCTCCATGCCAAAGGCTTTATTGCTCTGCACTTTTACACCTTCCTACTGACAGTTCTCTCCTCAGAATAAAGGGAACCTCTGCTGCATTTCATGCTTTGGATTCTTTTCATGGATTTTTGTTGTTGTTGTTATCAACACGATTTATCTGGCTCTGCCTAACCTGATCTGGAACATATGTGCTTGCTTGCCTGCCTCTTTCACTCTTTCTCTTTTTCCTTCTTTCTTTTTGGGTTTTGGAGACAGGATTTCTCTAAGTAACTCTAGACTAGGCTAGCCTTGAACTCACAAAGATTTGCCTGCCTCAGCCTCCCAAGGGCTGGGCCTAAAGGGTTGCACCACCATGCCCGACTTCCTGCCTTTTCTTATTACTTTTGTCTCTTGCCTCTGATTGTTACATACCTATATAGAACACTTTTTCAAAATTCTAAAACTTTTATTTTGCTTATGGGTGTTTTGTCTTCATACATGTCTGTTGCCTTTGGGGACCAGCAGGTGATTGGCTTTCCTAGAACTGAACTTATAGACAGTTGCTGCCATGTGGGTGCTAGAAATGGAGCCTAGCTCCTCTGGAAGAGAAGTTAGTGTTTTTAACTACTGAGCCATCTTTTCAACCTCCGCTTAAAAATACTTAAATGAGCATTTTTTTGTTCTCTTTCTGAATGTCTATGTCCTCTTTTTATATTTTTTCCTTACTCTGTTATATTCCAGGATAATAGGAATTCTTGTTAATTCTTTATAGCGTTTCTTATATTATACAACTTGGCATTCATTATTATTATTTGTGAATTTCTGTAGGCTGTGGCTATATCTGTACCTTTCTCATTTTGTATTTAACATAATTCTTATTGGTTTAATGGATACTTATTAAATTGGGTTCCCAAGGGAAACCAGAACAATTTTCTAGAATCTATTTCTTGGAACAACTTGGATTTAAGTTTTTTAATGAATGCCTGGTGTGATAACGTATACCTTTAATCTGCATTCAAGAGGCAGAGACAAATGGATCTCTGTAAGTTTCAGACGATTCTGTATAGTGAGTTCCAGGCCAGCCAGGGCTACAGAGTGAGACCATATCTCAATAAAACAAAACAACCAAAAATTATTTAGTGAGGTGACTTCCTTAATGAAGTTATTTGAACTTACTTAAGTCCTTCCATACTTTTTGCTAAAATTTTTTTTAAAATGTAATAGAGATGTAGGACAGTAAGTTGAGTCTGGGGATGAATAGTACATGTATCTTTGTGTAGGTGTATGTGTATAAAATGAATTTTTATGTAGTGGAGTGCATTGCCTATATAGAATGAACAACATGGATCAGGGCTAGGCAAGGCCTCAATCATTTCATCTTCTAAAAATAAATATTCATATACTTTACTAGGCTGGACTTGGTGGTGAACATCTATAGTCCTTTCACTTAGGAGGCTGAGGTAGGATTGCTGTGAATATAAAGCCAGTTTAGGCTGTACAGTGGAACCTGCCACAACCACGCCAAACCAAGTACTACCCCTCCCCCCCACTGATATAATGTATTGTTGTTAATGCAAGGTACTTAACAATCTCCCACCAGGAAATTTTCATAAAATATATGTAGTGTTCAAGGATGTTTTCACTGAAAATGCAATTCTGAGGATTATATATTATATTATATAGAAGTAAAAGTTAAAAAATTTGCCCTAATCTTCCTTTCACTTATAATTAGCTGCTAATAATATTTAAAATAATAATATAAATTATTATTTTTGTAATAATTAGTAATAGTTATTAATAATTTGATGTTGAAAATGGTCGAAGTGAGCCTGGTAATGCAATTCTATAATCCTAACTACTCAGGAAAGTCACAAGTTCGAGGCCTGCTTAGGCAACAGAGTGAATTCAAACCGCCTTGGGCAACTTAGTAAGACTGCTTCAGAATGCAAAGCAAAAAAGGGGACTGTAAATTGTGGAATGTTTGTCTAGTATGTACAAAGACTTAGGTTCAAACTCTAACACTGTATCTTTTGCACACACAGCTTGATTTTCTTAAAAATTTTTTTATCAGTGTTATTGTGTTTTAGGTAAAATTTTGATGGTTCATTAATAGAGTACTGAATGTAACTTCATAGATACGATTCTTAATTTTAAAGAATTAAGTCATTATTTTGACATGTTTAGGAATGCAAAATGAATATAAGAATACATTTAATATCCTTTTACTAAAAACACAAGAATGTTTACTTTTATGTCTGTGTGTGTGTGTGTGTGTGTGTGTGTGTTACATCTACATGTAACCTTTAGTGGAATATATGCTTGCCTATGGGAGTTTCATATTCATCTATAAAGACTTGGAGGATCTAGACCAGTTGTGTCTTACAGAGGCAGGATTTCTGATGGTTTAAGTTATGTTTTCTGGACATGCTTTTATATTTTTTCACTTTTTAGAGTGATTATATGTTTGTAATAAATTATCTCAGTATTGTTTCTTTGAGAATTTGTATTAAAGCTTTTTTTTTCTTCATGGAAAGCGTTTTTCAGCTTATATCTTTAATGGATACCAGATTGCCTCACCGCGCCAATGAAAAAATTGAGCTTGCAATTCTCTGGTTTTTGGATCAGTTTCGTAAAACATATGTTGGTGATCAGCTTCAAAGAACCTCAAAGGTAGGTTTTTACTATCAGAAAGCTTTAGCATGTTATTGGGGATGAACGTGGGTGGATACACATAAAGGTGGGAGTTGAGTGACAGATACATCCTGTGACTCTCAGCCACAAACATGTAATTGATAGTTAAATCCATCTGTGGAATTGGTATTGAAACACAATGAAAAATTAATTTTTTATACATTTATCATTTTCTCTAAAAGAATAATATATATTTTTATGTGGATAGTCATGAAATACTTTGGATTTAAAAATCACCTTAATAGATAATGTCTTTTATATTTAAAGATTAGAAACAAGATTTGCTGTTTTAATAGTTCTGAGGTTTGGGAGGGATCTGACATTTAAGTGATTTCCTATGTATTCTAGTCATTCCTTGGCATTTTTATATGTTAAATCCTGTGGACTAGGAGAATTTATATGTATACTAAACAGACAGCAGTTAAATCACCATAATGTTGGGAGACTTCTAATATGATAATTGAAAGGTTAGCATCAGAAAGTTTTAAATAACTTGATTTAGAAACATAATAAAAGATTATTGAGGGTATTTATGTGAGTCCTAAGGGAATACTTAGGAGTATACATGTCCTGTATTTATGGATTCTGCATCCATGGGTTCAACCAACTGTGCATTGAAAGCAACATTACATTTGTATTAAACATGTTTTGACTTTTTTCCTTGTCAATCTTTCCTAAAAACATGTTGAAATTGCTACAACATTTGTTGTACACATTGTACGTAATCTAAAGAAGATTTAAAATATCAGGGAAGATCTGAATATATGCAAATAATACAAAATATTTGTTAGCTGAAAAACATTGTTTTCCTCTAAGACTGTTTTATGGGGTTAGGAACATAATATGGGGGTAAAGCACTTGGCTTTGCATAGGGCTCTGGCTTCAATCCATGCTACTGAATGGGGGTAGGAGAAAGGGAGGGAGGAGAGAGAGGGGGCAGGAAAGAAAGAAAGACTGGCTGATGATTCTTTATGTTAACATTTCAGGTAAAATTTCTTTGCCTTTTAAGGGAGTGATACAGTTTGTTGGTTTTTTTTTTTTGCTTGAATATATATGGCATTTTATTTATATTTAGAATTTTTTTTTTGGAATTCAGCTATCATCAAATGACATAGGGAGAACAAAAGGTGTACTGCTTTAAGATCAAATGTAAAGCAAATTTTGGTAATTGTCTCATATACTGTCTCCAAAGAATTTTTAGTTTGGTTTTGGAACAGTAGATAGTAATAAAACATGACCAGGGTCATGTTCATTTGGAATCATAATGTGGAGAGGAAAAGCTTTCCAATGATTCTCTTTTAAACGTTTGGGGGAAATTGTAAAAGAGACTAATTGTTTTAGGTGAGATTTGAGTTTTCTTCAAAGTGTTTGCTTGAGATATAAAACTTATACACACATACACATATACGTAAGCTTTTAATGTAATATCCTCATGAAAAACATGAGTGATAGATTAACTTTGTTCACATGTCATCTGACTGATAAAAGGAAGCACTGCTTCTTTTCATTTAATTTAGTATTTTTAGTGGATGCACTTTAATCTCTTTATCAGAAGCATTTAATCCTATGATGATTTTAATTCAAGGTATTTGTGTAAGGCACTTTCCAATAAAAACAGCTTCAAGATTATTTGGGCTCTTAGTTGCGGAGGTTTCAGGTTTTGTGCACTGAGCCCCTTCCTCACAAGAGAGGAGCATTGTGGCAACAAGGGAGCCTAGTAGACTCATCTTAGGAAAAGTCCAGTGTAAGCTGTTCCTTTCAGAGAATCCCCACTTTCTCAAACCAACTTCTTCCAACCAGGCCTTAACATCTAATAGTGTATTCAGCTATGAATTAATAATTGTACCAATCCATTGTAAAGTTAGAAGTCTTTACGATCCTATCACCTCTCAAAAGACTATAAGCTGTGTAGGTGAATGGGTATTCGATCGATACGCTAAAATAACCAGACCAGCTCAAAACAGCAGATATAATTTAATAACTAAAAAACGGGGAAACTCGCGCACCTATCTACCTGGCACCAGGTGGCCACACCCAAGTCAGATGTGACTGGCTGAGCTTCCCCATCAAAGCTGTCAATCAAACCCCCATGTGGAAGCCTTAGAGAGACAGTTTTAGACCCAAACCAGTAAATTCCTCTTGACTAATACCAAGTGAGGCTGAGCTTCCATGTTTCAATGTGCCTGACTTGCCGCTGATGAGTCTTGGTGAAGGCTTATGCTCTTTTCAGAATTGTTTGCACTATCATGCTAACAGACCAGAAAGGATGGTGCTGCTAATGCAATAGAGCTTGTGACATTTAATAAGTGCTGTGTGTGACCAGCCCTTGATTTTCCTGACTTTTGCAGCTGAATTCAACCAATCATAGATCAGAAATTTCTAGAACAGAGCTGGGGAAATAGCTCAAAGGTAAAATTTCTTGATGAGCAAGCATAATGACCTGATTTTTGATCCTCAGCACCTATGTAAACACTGAGTATGGCAGCATATGCCCGTTACCCTAAAAATGTAGGACGCTTCTAAGCAAAGACAGGTGGTTCTTGGGGGCTTGCTGGCCAGCCACTCAAACCAAAATGGGCAAGCAGCTCCAGGTTCCCTGAGACCCTGTCTCAGAAGAGTAAGTAGATAGATAGTGCCTTGTCTTTAAGAAGTCCCTATCTGTCACAGCAGATATCTCCAGCTTATATCACCTTCTTAGTGCCCTAGTTGCAATTTTGTTTATATATGTCCTATTTTAGCATTATGTTACTATGTTATGTATTTAGTATTATATACTTGCTGACAAAATATAAACTGTAATTTGGATTAGTTCTATTTCTGCCTTAATTATTACCAGAACCCCTATGGATTTGGCATATAACTTACATACTTTCTACTAAAATATGTGCCTTTTGTAGAATTATACGGAAGGTGGGTCTATGACTCAAGTCTAGTACGTTCAGGTTACAGTTTTGATGTCAAATAAAGTAACAGTGTCTTAGGAGTGAAAAGGAAGCTGTAAGTCAAGCTGGTCATTTATTGAACAGTTAGTCCCTCTTAGGTTCTTTGGTCAGAACCTGACAAGGATGATCTAATTGATTCTCATAAAACCACTATGGAAATAGTTTTTTTATTAACCTTTTTTTAATAAATATGGAAACTAAGACTTTGAATGTTTGAATAATTGTGTTTTTGTGTTTGGCATCCATATTTGATGGGATGCCTTATCCAAAACCTGTGCTGCCATCGACTTTGTCTAGTCTGTGCTGTGCCTCTCCACTGGGACCCTGAACAGGCTCTCTCATACAGGAACTCTGTCGTAAACCCTCCTCTGCTTTCTAGTATTTAGGAAGAATTAGACTGAGCCCAGGATGTCTCCATTGTTCTTCTTGTATTTGCTCTGCCTCCTGGTTCTGCTGGTTTATTTTCTGCTTTTCTCCTGCCACTTTCCATACATCTGCATTGCCATTGCTTCTTACTGATTTTAAAGGATTTTTTTTAAAATTACACTCCTTGTTTCTGTCCCACCCCCACCCCACTGTGTTCCATTATCCACACTGCTACTTTATAATCTTCATGGAAAATGAGGGGGAAATGTGGTGAATTTCCCCATGCCTGTTACCCATCTTGCTCAAGTATCATTGCTTTGTTTCCTTGGATTCATACTTCTATATTTTAAAATAAACATTGATGACCCTGTTGCTATTTTCATTGTTATTTTTTAATTATATTTTGCTCAAAAGTAACAGCTCTCATCAATTTTGTTTTATTGTCATCCATGAGTCTATTCTTTGTTCACATTTCTGTGTATTTGTATAAAAAATACAATGTGATTAACTTTATATGAAAGTAGTTTGCCATTGGGATCCTCAGTAACTTGCCTGCTTTGATAAGTCTCTTTTTGAGATTTATCCACAAGCATACAGATTTATTTATTGCACTTGAATGGAAATACAGTGCGTTACTGCGACATTATATTATCATTTATTCCTGTTGATAATGCGCACTGTTTCCAGCTTTTCAATTCTGTAAACATCCTGTGGTAAATATCCTTGTTCTTCTCTCCTCTTGCATGTGTATGAGTTTAAAAGATAATAGAAGTGATAGTAGATTGTAGAATGCATATGTCTCTAGCTTTATTAGGGTGTGCAGTTGTCTTCATAAGTGTTATGACAATTTATTTGCCTCTTGCAATAAGTTAGGTATATTTTATCATTCCTCTTGCAGGCTTTTCAGTTTGCCAGTCTTTGGGAAATGGCATTTTCCCCTTTGCTTAAATTTCTTTAGTACTTCTCACTGTTTACAAGGATGAGTTTCTCCAGGAGTCGAACATTGTCCACTTCACAACCTCTTTGGACACTTTATTCCACTCTATGACATATTTTCTGCTGGTAATGTTGCTGTTCTTTTTCCTTGCCTATTTATAATCAATATGAAGTAGCTACAAATATATACCCACTGTGTATTAAGGCCAAGTATATGAAGGACATTAGAATGGTCTATTTCTTTAGTAAATTTTGTTGTTTTTTGTTGTTGTTGTTGCTGTTGCTCTTGCAGGTGGTGGTGATGTGTGTGTATAGGTGTACATCCATGTGTACATGCAATCTTGTGGAAGCCAGTTATCATTCCTCATTTGCTACCACCTTGTGTTTGGATACAAAGTCTGTCACTTAGCCTGGAACTCACTTATTTGGTTAGATGGGCTAGCTGATGAGGCCCAGGTCTTGTCCCGGCACCACCTCTCCAATGCTGGGATTACATATAAATGCACACCTTTTTATGTGGTTTCTGGGGTCAGGTCCTTGTGTCTCTGAGGCAAACACTTAACTGAGTGAACTGTCTCCCCAGTCCTTCAGTAAGCTTTTAATTGAAAGAGGGTACAGGAAAGTACAATAATTATAGAATAACTACATATGTGTTCAAGTAGAACATAAACAATGAACTTTCATTTGTATATTTCTAACTACTGGAGAATCCAACATCAAGGAGATAATAGCACATTCAGTAATAGAACAAAATAGCTCACTTGAATACCAGTAAAAACTGTGCCAGAAGACATCTGTAGACTATTCTCTTCCTACATACCAGAATAGACGTTCTTCTAAAGTGCCCACATGATACCATTTAAAAAGGAAAAAATGTGTTGGGCCATGGTGGCACACAGGCCTTTAATTCCAGCACGTGGGAGGCAGCCAGGTAGAACTATGTGAGTTCAAGGCTAGTCTGTCTGGTCTACAAGAGCTAGTTCCAGGACAGGCTCCAAAGCTACAGCAAAACCCTTTCTCAAAAAAAAAAACAAACAAACAAAAAACAAAAAAAGAAGAAAAACCATTATACATTTGAAGTGACTAAAATCAACAAAAGAATTTTCACCAAGCACAAAGGAATTTGTTTGTTTGTTTATGTATGTTGCTGAGGCTCAAACTCAAGGCCTGCTGGGTTTCAGCCATTAGAGAAAAATCGAAAAATACTTTCAGATGAATTCAGATGAAAATCTAACATAACAAAATGTATAAAATACAATTAAAATGGTAATGAAGACTAGTTTATAGTTATAAATACCTACATTAAAAAGCCGGAGCTGTGGGTTTTGGAGCACACCTTTAATCCCAGTAATTGGGAGGCAGAGCCAGACAGAACCAAGCACATAGCTGTGATTTCCAGACAAGCCTGATCTACTTAGCAAGTTCCAGATCAGCCAAGGCTACATAGTGAGATCCTGTCTCTCTAAATGAATGAATGAATGAGTAAATAAATAAATAAGTAAAAGAAATAAAAAGAAAAGAGCTGGACGTTGTGGTGAAAGGTTGTAATCCCCATGTGGGGAGCCTAAGGATACATGGGCTGAGTTCCAGTATCTTGGAAAGAAAAGAAAGATCACAGATCCGCTGCTCTATCACATTAGGAAAAACTTGAAGAAATTAAATTGAAAGAAGAAAGGAACTAATCAAGACAAATAAAGAAATAAATGAAATGGAAATTTAAAAACAAGAGTAAAATATTCAATGCCCCAAATAGCAGTAGCAGCTTTTTAGGACCAATAAACTTTTAGGTGGTTTGGTAAGAGGAGAGAAAGGAGGGGCCTCAGAACTCTGAAATGAAGAGTGAAATAGTTGCCATTACTGCTGACCGTAAGGAAATGAGTTTATAATGGATTACTGTGAACAGGTGATCACAGATGAATCAGAAAGCGTAGGTGACATGTCCTAGTTCTTTAACAGATTTCTGAAGGTAACTCATTAAGATCCAGACCCTTGAGTAGAAATGGGACAATAGCTCCTGAGACTGTTAGGAATCAAAGCAGCCTACAGTGAATAGTCAAATGGTCCGTAATGAATTGTACTAAACAGTGGACTATCAAAGCTACTTTGAGAAAGAACAATCTTGAAAAGCTCATATTACTATATAAATGTGGAAAAAATACTATTTTTTTTAAATCAGACAAAAGAATCCAACACCTTACAAGATGAAGAACAAGACTATGATGGCTTCTATTTAGACTTTTCTTTTTTTTTTAATTTATTTATTTATTAAAGATTTCTGCCTCCTCCCCACCACCACCTCCCATTTCCCTCCCCTCCCCCAATCAAGTCCCCCTCCCTCATCAGCCCGAAGAGCAATCAGGGTTCCCTGCCCTGTGGGAAGTCCAAGGACCACCCACCTCCATCCCGGTCTAGTAAGGTGAGCATCCAAACTGCCTAGGCTCCCACAAAGCCAGTACGTGCAATAGGATTAAAAACCCATTGCCGTTGTTCTTGAGTTCTCAGTAGTCCTCATTGTCTGCTATGTTCAGCGAGTCTGGTTTTATCCCATGCTTTTTCAGACCCAGGCCAGCTGACCTTGGTGAGTTCCCGATAGAACATCCCCATTGTCTCAGTGTGTGGGTGCACCCCTCGGGGTCCTGAGTTCCTTGCTCGTGCTCTCTCTCCTTCTGCTCCTGATTTGGACCTTGAGATTTCAGTCCGGTGCTCCAATGTGGGTCTCTGTCTCTGTCTCCTTTCATCGCCTGATGAAGTTTAATATTCAGGAGGATGCCTATATGTTTTTCTTTGGGTTCACCTTCTTATTTAGCTTCTCTAGGATCACGAATTATAGGCTCAATGTCCTTTATTTATGGCTAGAAACCAAATATGAGTGAGTACATCCCATGTTCCTCTTTTTTGGGTCTGGCTTACCTCACTCAGGATAGTGTTTTCTATTTCCGTCCATTTGCATGCAAAATTCAGTAAGTCATTGTTTTTTTACTGCTGAGTAGTACTCTAATATGTATATATTCCATACTTTCTTCATCCATTCTTCCATTGAAGGGCATCTAGGTTGTTTCCAAGTTCTGGCTATTACAAACAATGCCGCTATGAACATAGTTCAGCATATACTTTTGTTGTATGAAAAGGCATCTCTTGGGTATATTCCGAAGAGTTGTATTGCTGGGTCCAGAGGTAGGTTGATCCCGAATTTCTTGAGAAACCGCCACACTGCTTTCCCTAGTGGTTGCACAAGTTTGCATTCCCACCAGCATTGGATGAGTGTACCCCTTTCTCCACAACCTCTCCAGCAAAGGCTATCATTGGTGTTTTTGATTTTAGCCATTCTGTCAGGTGTAAGATGGTATTTAGACTTTTCTTAAATGTGGTGCTGCTTCTGGCCAGGGAAATTAAGAAATAAAAGACATATGGGCTATGAAGAAGAACATACCTGTTAGTAAATCACATGTCCTTATATACTAAAAATATTCATAAGGACCTATTGGAACTAATTACACCAGTAAGCATGTGGTATATAATAATATCAGTAATATATAAAAGAGATTTCAAAAAAACTTGAGCCCAACATGGTGTGGTTTATGCCTGTGATTTTAGCTTTTAGGAGTCTGAGATAGGAGGATCACAAATTTGAGGCCAGCGTGTACTTCATAGAAATTCTGTGTTAGACTGCGCACCCAGAAAAATACTACTACTACCTTAGAAAGAAAAAAGCTGTTCAATTTGTATATATTTGGACGGCCAAAGCAAACCAAAAAGACTAAAAATCCTATTTTAAGTTAATATCAAAACTATACTATGTGTATGACAAAAGGAGTGTAAAGCTTATAATTTGAAAACCAAAAAATGTTAAAGTAATGATGGAGGAAGGTCATTGGTTAAAAAATAAACTGCTTTGCCCTCATAGGTTAAAACATAGGTGGTGGAGTAAACAGAACAGAATACTGGGAGGAAGAGGAAGTGAGCTCAGACTCAATAGCTCTCCTCTCTGGGGCAGATGCGATGAAGCTCCGACCCAGGATAGACGTAGGCTAGGATCTCCCGGTAAGCGCACCTTGGGGTGCTACACACATTATTAGAAATGGGCTAGTCCAGGTGCGAGAGTTAGCCGAGAAGAGGCTAGATATAATGGGCCAAGCAGTGTTTAAAAGAATACAGTTTGGTGGTGGCGCACGCCTTTAATCCCAGCACTCGGGAGGCAGAGGCAGGCGGATCTCTGTGAGTTCGAGACCAGCCTGGTCTACAGAGCTAGTTCCAGGACAGGCTCCAAAACCACAGAGAAACTCTGTCTCGAAAACCCCCAAAAAAAAAAAAAAAAAGAATATAGTTTGTGTGTTGTTATTTCGGGGCATAAGCTAGCCAGGCGACCAGGAGCTGGGGCGGCAGGAACACAGCCCACAGCCCCCACTACAGAGTAAGTTAAAGAAGATCCATTGATGTTGAATTAGAAAACTTCATGTTGGTGAGAAGGCACATCTACAAGCTGACCCGTGCACTGAGGATATTGTATACCAAAATCACAGTTGCCTTGTTTGCAGAAATTGACATGCATATTCTAGTGTTCATGAGATTAAAAGTGTCCAGAATAACCACAACACTCTTGGAAAAGAATTACCAAGAAAGGGCCTTACTTTAATTTGAAACTTTGTACAAAGCAACACTGAAGACAGTGTGGCTCATACACAGGAATAGGCATATATGTAAAGTGGGTGTTCATGTATGGCTCCCGATTTTTGACAAGAATGCCAAAGACAATGGAAAAAGAGAGGTGGTCAGTGAATAGGGCAGGACAGAAGAATTTCTCTTGACTTTTTAGAAGGTTGTCAAGGGAAGGTCTGGTTCCAGAGGAAGAAAAGACAAGTTACTGGTTTATAAATTGGGTGGTACCATACACTCAAAACCTGTCAGAGATTTACATGCTGACACTTGCTAACATTGTTAATAGCTTCATTTTCTGTTCTCATATGTCACCCCTGTTAGGAAGATAAATTATATGCATTCACAGAAAGGTTATTAGATCTTAAAATAACTCTTTAGGCAAACATTCTGCCCGTTTGGACTTTTTTTTTTTCAATATTTGAGTAAAACCTATTTTTGTAAACATAAATTAGTGATTTATCAGTAAGTATATCATTATAAATAAATCTGTGGAATAACTTAGAATTTGCATTAACAAAAAATTGATACCGTTTCAAATTGGCTGAAATGAAAACAGAAATCATGGTTTTCTGTGTGTGGCTCTCTGAAGGTTTGTGGTGTTGCTGTTTTCCTACTGTTGAGTACGCGTGCGGAGCAGCAGATGGCATTCTCTCCCTGCGCTTGTCAGGCCTCTCGCCCTCTGCTGCCAGCAGTTACTGTTAAATTGAGTAGGAAAATACTTGACTAATGAAGTAGAAAAGCACAATAGTAACACAGAGACTATTACACATACGTGCAATCCAGTGTGGAAATAGTAAATTCACTACTGTTTCTACGTACTTTCATAAAATTTGATTGTTAATAAAATTTATTTTTCTGTTTGTCACATAATCTTTAGGAAAAATAGAATTTTCATTTTGGTTAAAAAAATAAGTAGCAATTTTACAACATTTTAAACAAAAAGTATTTTAAACATTCTAGTGTAGCAAGCATACTGTGCAGATTATAGAGGCAAAGTGCCTGTGACAATTAAAATTACAGTTTGAAGCTTGTTATTAGTGAATAGTGCTCTGGGGAACTTTTAAGTGTTTTAAAACTTTTCAAAGTTGATTTCTTGTATGTTATCAGATTGTTCGAATTCTTTAAATGTATTATATTATTTTTTTGTATATTATCTTACCTGTTAGTCTTTGGTTCTTGGTAGGTATTAGTACTTGTGATCCATTGGTTCACTGAATTGCTTTACTCCTCAGGGATTTGTCTTTCAGTAGTCATATATTCATTCCAGACCCATCAAAATATTTAGGAAGGCAAGCTAAAGGCCTACGTTGTTTGTTTTTAAAATATCTTCACTTATAAATGGAAAAACTAAGTTAAACATTGAAGTATCAACTCCGTAAGTACATATAAATGTTGATTGAAGGAAGAACATTAAGCATTAGACAAGAAAGTGTTGGGGAAAAGCCCACAGCTGAAGTTTTAGAAGTCATGAGTGACTGAGATTATAAGATGCAAATTGAAAAAACAGATTCTTTTTTCTAAGTTGACTTTTACTGTTTGTAATGCCATTAACTGTGCCATCATCTGACACCCAGTGCTCTGTGAATCATAGCCTTATCCCATGGAAACACTTCCACCCCAACAGATTCTGATACAATTTGGCTATTCATAATATTTTAAATATATGTTTTATTCTCTTTTAAAATTCATTTTTAATGATTAAAGTGTAAAATATTCATAATTTTTGAGAATAATGGATAAATTATAAACTATCTAGTATATATATGTCTATGTGTTTTATATATATAAAATTTTATATTACAAATGTCTTTTTGTATTCTTTCAGGTATTTAAACTTTGCTGATGGTTAATTTTTCAAAGTAAGGTAGAAATGTCAATTTCTTGTGCAGTGAACCCCTAAGTGTCCTGTTTTCTACTTATCATAACTTCGGATGTTACAATTTTTTCAATGATTCTCAGAAATTGAAGTAGTGAAAATAATAAATGAAGTATCAGATACTGTATTAACTGAGATGTATCTTTAAGTCATTTTCAGCACTGAAAACCATATATATAAAAGAGATAAGAGATAGTTATCAAATTTTATATTCCTTAATTATTCCCCAACATTGGTTGTAGTTATTTTAAATCTTGTTTGATCTTATAGAAATCATGCAGAGGAGGACCTTTCCTTTCTTCAGTCAGAAGATGAGGTGCAGGATAGTCTTTCCCTGAGAAAAATCCGTCATTGAAATCACGTCCACAGTTCATGATCTTTACATTTATTTCATAGTCCTTTTATGGGGCAATAATAGGTACTGTTTAAAATTCAGAGACTGCTAAATACATTGTGGACCAGTTGTAAGATGGCAATAGGAAACTTTCAGTTTTGCAGTTTTGGGTTAGAGTTTGCTCTTTAAAATATTCTAGTTGTTTAATGCAAACTCAAATGGGAATTTATCTCTAGCTTTGTTTCTCCATGATAGAGCCATAGGCAGATCAAACGATATTAAGTAAACATTTTAATGACATATTTGGGGTTGTGTTTATTTCTTCCTCAACTACATGTGATGTTTATTTCTAATTCATACTTTTATCTAGCATACAAAAATAAAAGCTAGCAAATCCAGCTTCTTGAGAGCTACATGGGAAGAGTGAGCCCAGTTGCAGGCGATTAATGTACATGTATTTGGTAGTGTTACAATGCTACAAATAGTAAAAGCTAAAGTGTTAGCAAAAAGACCATCAAGGTGATAGTGCTGATTTGCTGCTCCAGTATTAGAACAGTGAGTTCTTCTCACATCACCTTTCTGTTATCTTCTTTTTAAAAACTTTACCTTCGACTTACATATTTCTAGAAAATTCAGTAAAGTCCAACTGAAATGCTGAAAATAATTGTCTAAATCTGAAGAATTCTGACTTTGTTTGGCTGATACAATTTAATTTGCAATATGGTGGTCAGCTTATTAAGTAAATTTTAAAAATATTGTCAGTATTTATTCTCCACATATTCTATATTCAGAGTCTTATAAATGTAGCTTCTACATCATATAAATGGCTACAACGTACAGTTACTAATTCCTGCTGATTTCAGAAAAATATGCTTTTTTATTTCATTATATGAGCTATCTCTAGGTTATGAAATACTTCTTACTACTGTGGTAGCAAACCAAATAAATGCAAACTTCAGTAGAGTGAAATAGAATACTTAATTTTTAAAGTCTGTTACATTTAATTTTCTTTTTTTCCTGTGACTAGACTAAATTTTTGTTTTGCTTAAACAAAAGATAGATGAGCATTCTGGAAATTGTTTTTACTGTCCTAATGATTAATGATCACTGAACACTTTTGAAAGATTAGCATTTTTCAAAGCTGCTAAAAAATATACTGTTTTATTTGATTATAAGAAAGTAAAGGCTTTTCACACTGACAGGTGGTGGAAATTAGCAGGCAGTTTTGAAATTGTGCTGTGCACGAGAAATTAGATCTCATTTTAATTCTGCTTTTCTCAACTAGCAAATGAGGTTAATGCCATACATATTCAGCTGATATGGATGAAGAAATTGATATAAAGTAGATCAACATAGCTACAGGGCTAGATTAATTTATAGGTAAAGAGGCAGTGATAAATGAAAGTAATGTAGTAGTGGTCACTAAACCCCTCTGCCATGAGGGATTCAATAGCGTTAGTTCCTCATTAAAGCCGTTGTCGGGGTGCATCAAATAGAAATTTGAAAAGGAATAGCCAACTAACCCCTAATTATCAAAATACAGAAAATACTAATTATACCTTAATTAGCTTTTCTTTTAATGTACTGAAATTTGTTACTTTTTGTGTGGCACAAATGGATAGTTATATCAACAATAAATAGGTTGTTTTAATAACTTTCTTTTACCTCTGGGAAAACTACACTCCAATTTTTAATATGCAATAATGCTTCTCTCTAGCCTGTAGGAGATGAAAATTATTAAGTAGCTTTATTTTTTTGAAGATTTTACAGCAGCTTTGGGAAGAATTATTTCACCATGCATCAATTACTTTTAATTGAACTGAATATTTTTCAGATTGCACCAAATGCCTTTCATTTAAGTTTAGCAGTTAGAGCTTAGGAAAGCAGCATAATGAGAACTGCAGATAACCCCTGTCATATATTGTAATAAATAAGGATGATTATTTGTTTTGCTTGGTGTAGAAAAAACTCAAGGTTGCATTTGTAAAATGTAGTCAGTCACCTTATCTAGTGCTAGTCAGTGTGGAGTAATAAAGGCAATGTATTCTAGACACTTCACTTAGGAGTCTTTCTCTTACCCCAAATAAGGTAGTTTTCAACGGTCTAGTTAAGAAAGGATTTGCCTACTTAAAATAAAGATTCAGTATTACAGTGGGGAAATCAGCTTGGGTTTTAGTGTGATAGACCTCAGGTAGCTCTAAGCCCGCAGTAGCTTTTGCTACTCTGGGGGAATTTATTGCTTTTCCTGCATATTCACTGCCTTGCCCATAAGTTGCAGTGATGCTTGATGTTGTGATGATTAAGTAAAATAGGGCAGGTCCCTAGCATAACATTTAGTGCAGTGCAGAAACTCAAAAATTAAGATTTGTTGGTATTGGTAATAAGAAAGGTCTTAAAGAAATTCTGTCTCTGAAAATTTAAATTATTATGTAATTGTGTTTCAAGGGATTGCATATAATCTCATCTTCAGGACATTTAATATAATTATCAAGTTTTGCTGAATATTATTTAACTTATCATAAAGTTTTTTTCCCCCTCTGTTTGGCAAAGAATTGGGAATAGTATGTCTTTGGGTATGGGGTGGTAGTGAGGTTCTTGTTGTCTCCCAGTGTCACATAGAATTGTGAATTAGAGCCAGATAATCATATTCTAAAGCCAAGACTCTAGAAAAAGATAGAAATGTGACTTGTGACCTCATTAAATTTATAGGTTTTTTTTAGATCGCTATATCGTCTCTCCTTTTTTTGGCTTTTTGAAATAGGGCTTCTTTGTGTAACAGCCCTGGCTGTCCTAGAACTTGTGCTGTAGATCAAGCTGGCCTTAAACTTACAGGGATTCACCTTCTTTTGCCTCCCAAGTGTTGGGACCAAAGACTTGTGCCACCACACCCAGTCCATCTTCTCATTTTTGATGCTTAGGTTTAATTTGTGTTTATCCTGTTCATCCTTTTTGCTTTTCTGATTGTCTTTTGATGGGCAGTAATCATGGAATACAGTTTTCATCAGCTGTATCTGTCAAGCTAACTCTCTCTATCTTTGTTTTCCTCATCAGTAAAATAACACTACTATGTGTAGCTCTTTCTGGTGATTGCACTGAGTTATGCCTCTTTCTTTCATCAGTTTTTACAACAAAACAAACTAACAGTTTGGAAGGACAAAAAAAGAAATGAGTCACCCAAAGAAGAGAGTAGGAAAGTATTTATAATCACTGAAAACATTACTGTCTTCAAAATAATCCCTCAGTGTTGTGTACATCTCCATCCTGCCTTTCACCTCGTCACTAAGGTAGTGATGAGCCAGGTCCCTGGAATAGTTCACACAGGTTCTCATGTCCTGCTGCTGATAGATCGTGGCTCAGAGGGTCTGAGCGTGTGTGGATCAGGCAAGCCACTCTGGAACCTCTGGTCTCCACTAAAGTTTGAAAACCTTTGACTCCCGTCCTTGAAGGCCTGTGACAGGTTCTGCTTTTTCCTCTTGACCATCACCTGGGAATTAGGGCTGGATATGGAGTAACTGCCTCTAACCCTTTTTAGTTAGAATGTTGTAATCTTCTAACATAAACTTTAGAGAAAGGAAGTGGAGAAAAAGGCCACTTGCCTAGTACACATAGATACCCTAAAGGAATGTTTAGGTCAATAGGATTTGTGTTTTGCTGGCCAAGGAACTAAAATGTCTATGATTATACAATGTGTAAATCAACAGAAATTATAATCTGAACCAATACTTGAATTCTCAAATGTTGTCTTTTCTGTTCTTGACATTTTATGTGTACCTCACTATATTTCAGATTTTGTAGCAAGAATCAGATTATATGGGTATTGTCAGCCATCTCATTAGCCAGGTAGTGTCAGGCTAGTGTGGGAATTCCTCCAATCATTGTTTTTGTTTTGTTTTTAAAAGTAGCAAACAGAAGTGGTAGTGTTAGGAAGGTTCCAGAGTCAATGGACCTGTATGTCGGATGATTGGCGCACTGCCTGACATTGCCAGTGTTGAGGACACATCTGTTCTGGTGCTGATGACATGGCTTTTGCTTTTGTACTTCAGTTTAACCAGGGCCAGCACTGGTTTTAGGGTTACAGAATGTTAGACCAGCTCTAAATCAACATGAGCTGTGCTCATATGAACTCACAGAGGCAGCATGCACAGCGTGTGCATACATCTGCACCAGGTTCTCTGCACTTATCTTATGGCTTCTCTTTTAGTGCTTTTGTGGGATTCCTGAGTGTGCAAATGATTTGGTCTCTGATTCTTGTGACTTCTCTTAGACTCCTTTTCTCCTGTTGGTTTGTCTTGCCCAGCTTAAACATGACAGGTTTTGCTTTATTATATTTTATTTATTTTTGTTTGTTTGTTTTCGGAGATAGAATCTCTCTGTGTAGCCCTGGTTCTCCTGGAACTCACTCTGTAGACCAGGATGGCCTCAAACTCACAGAGATCCGCCTGCCTCTGCCTCCCGAGTGCTAGGAATAAGAAAGGTGTGCACTAACCTGTTTTTTTTTTTATTTTGTTTTGTTTTGTTTTAAATGAATAAATGAATGAAAGATAGGGTAAAGGTTAACAACTGAACTGTCACTTTTACCTGTTGGGAGAGGGAAAATCATTTTTTTTTTCAATAGAGTGACACTGGGTATATCAACCAACTCCAGGATAGGCCTCGTGTTCAGAAATAGTTGATCAACATATAATTACATTGCACAGTTTTTATGTGTGCTTTTTTACGTGGTTACAGTTTGGTGTCTTTTATTTTGTTTTTGTTTTTACTTTTTGGATGTGATTTTATTTTGTTTTCTTGTTTTTTGGGGGGTAGAAGAAATTATATTGGACTTTTGTTTCATTTTTGAAAAAGAAATTTAAGTTGGGTGGTCAGGGAGAGGAAGAGGATCTGGAGGGGTTTGGGGGAGGAGAAGAATGTGATAAAATAATTTGAATTTGAAAATTGTTTTAAATAATGAAAAAAATAATAAACACATACACAAACCCCAAAAAATGTTAGCCTAGAAGAGACTGTGGCTAGAATGTAAATAAGCATTTTCAAACTATTTACTATAGACAAGGTGTCTGTGAGTAGAATTTAATAAATTTATAGTACTTTTTAAATGTTGTTTTATTTAGATTTACTGATTTTACTTTATGTAGATGTTTTGCCCACATGTATATATGTGCACCACATGTCTGCCTGTTGGATCCCCTGGAACTGGAGTTACAGATGGTTGTGGTCATTGTGTGGCAGCTGGGACTCAATCCCAAGTCTCCTACATGAGCAGCCATGCTCTTAACTGCTGAGTCATCCATCTCTCCAGTCCCTGTCCATGAGGTTTTTTTTCTCTCCATGAAGTGAAATTGAAAAACTAGCACCAATATTTAGCATGTTTCTCTTTTGGAAATTTATAGTGGGTTTTGAGGAAATCCTTCTTGATATAGTCTATGTTTTTTTTTGTTTTGTTTTTTTTTTTGGTTTTTCGAGATAGGGTTTCTGTGTGGTTTTGGAGCCTGTCCCGGAACTAGCTCTTGTAGACCAGGCTGGTCTCGAACTCACAGAGATCCGCCTGCCTCTGCCTCCCAAGTGCTGGGATTAAAGGCGTGCGCCACCACCGCCCGGCCTAGTCTGTTATTTTAAGATAAGATGCCAATAATTTAAACTTAAATCTAGGTATTTTATGTCAGAAAGCATTGAAGAATTTATAACTGGTATTTTGTCACTCCCCCCCAACAAAATAAAACCACATCAAAAAAAAGAAGAAGAATTTATAGCTGGAAACATTTGATAGTATTTGTTAAGAATCACACACATTTGTCACTGGCATGTTTAAGTCATAGCAATAAGGTGTTGGAGCTGTGCTCATGGGAGAGCACTTACCTAGCTCAAACAAGGCCATGGGTTCTGTCCCCATCATAGACAAAATGACAAGGTGGAAAAGTTTTCAAATGAAATAACAGTTGCATCTTGTATATGTGATGATGTCTACTTTAAAATAAATATTGTTAATCAATGCATTTAATTACAAATCACCATTTGGGAGAAGAAATACATTCAAATGTCTACTGTCGTGAAAAATTTTTTTAAATCTGTCATCTTTATAATTTAAACATTTCCAAAATTTACTTTATGTGTAACTTTAAATCCTTGGAATTTATGGCTAAGCTACCATTAGCCTAAAAAAGCAGCTCAGTCTACAGAAGTTTATTGGGGAATGATAGAAGATTATCGTGGAGAATCATGATTGAGGGCCATAGGCATACTTTGGGAAGTGAGGAAAAATGAGATTTGGGGATAAAAATGAGAATTATGTAAATTATTCTAAGATAACAAGAAACTTGTTTCCACTGACTAATGAAAGAGCTGATATCAGTTCATCAGAGAAGCTGGCATTGTCAGTGGCTGTTCTCTAGTATCAGCTACTGTGTTCCAGACTGTGGGCTGTCCTGCCAGTGTTTCCATTATCAGGTAAACTGTGCCTAGAGACCATCATTTCATGGCCTCCTGCCTTTTTAAATTAGAGATTTACAAAGAGGAGTCCATTTTAATGTTGGTCACTTTCATGATTGATACACATGTTGTTCCATGTTTTCCGATAGAATGCATTCTGTAAGAATCAGGCTGAAAGAGTGTTGACATAATTTTAATTTTCAAAGTACTACATTTTTGTTCTCCAACTTTTTTTCCAGTCCTCCTTTCCTGTATGTCTTAACTGCAAAGATATCAAATTGAGTCAGGGTTAAATGATCTCTCCTCAAGCATTTATTGTTCTTTGTGGTAATAACATTGATAATCCTTTCTTACTAGTTTTACTGAAATATACAAGATTTTCTGTAGTCACCCTACTATGCGGTATAGCCTCTGAACTTATCACCTGTCTTAACTATACCATAGTGTTGTTAGCCAGTGTTTCCCCACCCTTCCTCCCTTGTCCATACTCCCAGCCTGTTGTGACCCATGTCTACTGTCAGCTTCTGTGAGATAACTTTCTAAGTAAGATTGCCCATCTGAATGAGATTGTGAATGGTTGAATTTCTGTGGCTGAGTAGTTTTGTTTTGAGAGTAGCTTATTTAGTAAGTCTGACCTCTAGCAACCTAAAGGTCTAGAAGACTGCTTGGACCAAGACTCTGCGGCACTTAGTTGTTACTAAATCTTAATCATGATGAAGTAATGTTTTTCTTAAAAAAATAAGACAATGAATGAGATAGTAAGGGCATCACTTGGTAGCAATATTAATGAAATAAATGGTCACAGGAATGTAGAATTGTTTCCGGAAATCTGGGGTGGAGGGAGTGATTGCAGTAATACTGGGGATGTACTGGAGGTATCAGAAGTGGTCTTTCTTCAGAAGCTTGGTTAGTTTAGTTATTTGAAGTTGGGAATTTGGTTCTTTCAGACTCTGGCTAGCATCTTTACATCCATTAGACCAGGTGACTGTGAAACACGCTTTCTAGATAGTTATTTCATCATCATAAATGCCAGGAAGTTTTCAGATATAAATAACAGTGAAGGCAGAATTTAAAAGGATTAATCATGTGTAGAACACTTGGTCTGTATGTGCAACATATTTAGGTTTCTAGTCTTTGCCTAAAATCTATTTTTTGATTATGAAGATTAAAAATGTATCTAAAGCTAAATTGTCAATCATGACTTTCTGGTTTGTTTTGGTTTGTTTTCTGTTTTTCGAGACAGGGTTTCTCTGTGTACCTTTGGTGCCTGTCTCGGAACTAGTTCCTGTAGACCAGGCTAATCTCGAGCTCACAGAGATTCTCCTGCCTCTTCCTTCCAAGTGCTGGAATTAAAGGTATGCACCACCACCCACCCAGCTCATAACTTCTTTTTAACAAAGGACAATTTTCTAATTTTACAAAGGGAGTAAGAGTTTTATCCTATAAATAGTGAAGTACACCACTAACCAAAAATAAAACAGGAAAATGAATACCAAGGTGAGGGAGAGATTGTTGAATGTTGGTTTCTGTAACTCAGAAATTCTTAGAGATATAGGGAGATGACCTGAAAGTCTATATCAAAAAAGCATTTTTTTTTTCTCTAGGTGACTGTTGAAATATACTTGAATCACGAACTCTGTCTTCCAGTTCACTTAGTGAACGTCTATCAAGGACAGCTCTATGTTTTATAAATGTATTTCTAGCTTAATTGATTTAGGTGGTTGTTTGCTTATTTAGCTGTGTACCCATTCTTTTGTTAGCCGAACATCACTTGGTTAAATGGTTATTTGGCATCTATGTCATTGTACCTTTTATTCCAAGCAAATAACAGAATAAGATGTGCAGCACACATTAGCCACAATAACGTGTACATCCAAGCATGATGTGTTACTTGTAGCAGTCTGGATGTGGAAATAGGATGACCAGGAGTTCAAGGCCAGCCTCTGCTACATAGCACATTCAGAGCCAGCCTAGCTTGCATGGGACCTTGTCTTTAAAAGAATGTTTATACCCTTTGATCCAGTAGTAACACACCAAAGAATCTCCTACTAGGAAATTGGCACCCCTTCCTGCATTATATTTAATAGTAGTAAATCTAGTATAAACAGACTCATAGCTATCATTATGGGAATTCAGGAAATTACTTGCAAGAAATGTTTTGATGCCGGGCGGTGGTGGCGCACGCCTTTAATCCCAGCACTTGGGAGGCAGAGGCAGGCGGATCTCTGTGAGTTCGAGACCAGCCTGGTCTACAAGAGCTAGTTCCAGGACAGGCTCCAAAACCACAGAGAAACCCTGTCTCGAAAAACCAAAAAAAAAAAAAAAAAAAGAAATGTTTTGATATGATGTAAATAGAAAGTAGTATACAATATTAAATATGTAGTAAGATCTCAATTATATGAGAAAAAGAACAAAGGAATCTAAGGAAATGAGCCCAAATCTTTATTTTCTTTATCCCTCAAGATAGAGTTTTCCCCATGTATTCTTTAGTATTATTTCTCATATAAAGAGCATTAATTAAAAAAAATGCCTTTTTATCTTTACAGTTTGATTATATAGATGAAACTCTGAACATATAATATTAACTTTTAAAATCATACTTGGTTTGGTCGTATGTGGTGACATCTGTCGTGTGTGCATTTCTCACCGATTTGGTGAATTTTATTTTTATGTACATACCTTTTCAGTTATGGCATTTTGGGTTATGATAGTTATTATCTTGGGTTTATAATAGTTATGTTGGGGAAATTGTCACTTCAAATAATTAGGAACAGTCAGACTGTTTCTGGAGTTTAGATTTTTGTGAAAACACATAGAAGCTTGATGTGGGAGTGTTATATATCAATCTGTTGATTTCATTGGTTAAGTAATAAAGAAACTGCTTGGCCCTCATAGGTTAAAACATAGGTGGGTGGAGTAAATAGAACAGAATGCTGGGAGGAAGAGGAAGTGGGCCCAGACTCAACAGCTCTGCTCTCTGGAGCAAACGCCATGCTCCCCTCTCCCCAGCAGACGCAATAAAGCTCCGACCCAGGATGGAAGTAGGCTAGAATCTTCCCGGTAAGCACACCTTGGGGTGCTACACACATGAATAGAAATGGGCCAAGCAGTGTTTGGAAGAATACAATGCGTGTGTTGTTATTTCGGGGCATAAGCTAGCTAGGCAGCCATGAGCCGGGCTGTGGGAAGAGGCCTGCAGCTCCCTACTACAGAAGCTCATTTATGTAATCTTGTTTTTTAAAATTTTTTATTCTTAAGCATATGTACTATACAAATATATATTGCCTTAATAGCTCACATTATTTAAATGTATACAATATTAAAAATATATAATCATATAAAAGTAGTATAGTAAAACTACCAGTACTTGGGAGGCTGAGGCAGGAGAGTCCCAAGTTCAGGGCCTACCTGGGCTACAGAGTGATACCTGTCTCAAGATCTGAGACTAAAAAGAGGCCTAGAGGTAGAGCTTAGTGGTGGAGCGCATCCTTAGCATGCGCAAAGGCCTAGTTTTAACTCCCGGTACTGCTAAAACAAAATAATAAAAAAAGATAAACTAAAATGATAGCATAGATCTCTTTCACCTGATGGCCTATCCGCTTGCTGTGTGAGGTTCCTGGTATATTTTAACCACTACTGATCAAATCCAGTCCTAGTGATGCACCTGTTTTGCTTTACTTCAGTCTTGGGTGTCTTTCTGGAACCCCACTGTTGAGAAAATGAAATCAGCTATTGGAATCCCAAAACAACAACGACAAACAAACAAACAAACAAACAAACAAAAACCGAGTTAGAGGGTTGCAGGTTCAGGTTTTTAATTTTAAATTTCTGTAAAATAGTTTCTAAGCTAAGTCATAGATTTTTAAAATCATTTATGTCTTTTCTAGACAGAAAGCTAACATTCATAAATCTAGATAAATTGACATTTAGGTAATTGCTTTCAGCCTTTTATTAATTTTATGGGCTATAATGGCATTGTGTAGTTTAGAGAGCATATCAAAAAGTCATCAGGCTTTCTGTCCCGGGCTTGGTGGTTGACCCACTGGAGCCAGTTCCCAGTACCCAGGACCCACATCATGCGCAGGGTGAAAACTGCAAATAAGAAACTAGTGAACTGAGCCAGGTGATGGTGGTGCACACCTTTAACCCAGTATTTGGGAGGCCAGTTCCAGGACAGGCGCCAACGCTACAGAGAAACCCTGTCTCAAAAATCCAAAAAGAAAAAAGAAAGAAACTAGTGAACTGAATGCCTTGAATTTTGGTTCCAAGTAGAGAAATGCCTTCAAGGTCAAGTAGTCTCACATGTAATTACCAGTTGCTGTGTGTCTTGGTTTAGGATTAGAGCAGCAGGGTGGTGTGTCAGATTCAGTGTTAACCACTTTGTTGCTGAGACAGGTGCTGATCTCCCATTTTACAGAGGAAGAAATGGGGACCACATGTAATTACCACCCCATGAATCAGCCTTGTAGTAATTGGTGGCACTGAAGTTAGCCTCCCAAAATTTCTATCAGCTTATTAGAGATTTTTAAGGTGTGAGTAAAGGGATTTAAAGGACATTTGTGCTAGATCATTAGAATATGTTCCTACTGAAGCTGCTCAGAGAAGTTCTGTTGTAGGAAGTACAGCAGGTGCTTGTAGCCATCTCCATGGTAGGACGGTTCTTTGCTAGTGACTCATTCTGTGCCCTGCGATCCAGATGACATTAATCTGTGTGTCAGCTGCATATCATAAGGACTTTTCTTATGTTAATTACAAAACGAAAAGAAAATCATCAACTACGAAAAGGCAGTTTAAAAACATTTTAAAAGATAGGGATGTAGTTCACTTAGCAGAGTGCGTATCTAGAATATGAAAGGCTCAGGTTTCATTCCCAGCTCTGCAAGTATTACTTATAACAGTAACAACACAAGCAGCAGAGATCTGCACAGAGCCTCGTAGCTATTAACTTTTAAAGAGAAAAGCAGAGCACCCACCTCTCCTTTCCTAGTACAGTGATTTTATCTAGTTACTACTTATTAAACCATTGCACTAATCCATTTTTCATAGATAGAACATAATTAGCTTTCTAAGAAAATTCTATATTTGTAACTAGAAATCTAATGCAAGCTACCAGGGAATTTTTTTGGCCACTTTATTATTTTTGCGATGAAAATTAAGCATTTGTAATAATAGATAAAAGTTTTTCAGTTGTTTTGACTGTGGTCTGGTTTTATT